>NC_134571.1:149143665-149469801 GCF_050947875.1 Dermacentor variabilis
AGCTACGTAAGCATTACATATAGGCCGCCCTTAGGTACAGTATTTTGCAGGCACATCTCACAGATGTTTTTAATAAGAGACTGTTTGACAAAAAAGCGTGTACAAAAAGGCACGCTCGCAATCAGGCAGTCAGTTAGCTATGGCTGGCAATCCCGAAACTTATAAAATATGTTTTGCATGTGTCTGCTAGCTGTTTGCAATATGATTTCGCAGAAAACGAAGGTGGTAGGCTTGAAAAGGACGTTCATAAGGTTAACTCATTTTGCCTGATGAGCAAGCTTTGTTAACGGTGCAAAATTTCAGTGTGATTGAATGTAGTAGAACCAGCGTGGAAGGCCAGGATGCGACTGAGCACGCAAAACATCATGGCACTACGGCTGGCTACACAGCTAGGCTGATTCGTGATATGTTGTTTAGAGCATTTGCAAATGAGCATTAGGTTTCAGTGCGTGCTTCGCTCAGATATCAGAACCAACAGGCATTGTAAACTGCGATGGGAAATTAGGACAGAAAGGGCTCGACAAAGCTCCCTAAATTTAGATCACGAACATTTCCAAAATGCATTTGTTGTTTCTGGACATATTTTCGTAAGCTGCGAAATTCGAAGGCAGAGTTATTCAGCAGATACTTTAACACCATACCATTTGGTCAGCTGTTGCTTGCAGTTCCACCCAAAGAAATACAATATGCAAACGAGAAGCGGGGCTCCGAGCATTGTTGATTAAATAATCATGAATTGTTTAGACAGCAAATCGTATAATTTCAACGCGAATATCCGTTCTCTGCTGAGGATGTTGCTGAGTATTTGGGCCACTTAACTCTGGCGTCATGTTTTGTACTGACGTAATAGTTCTGCGGAAGCCCTCAAGGTGGAGATAAGTAATTAATAAATTGAAAATGGGACATCCAACGAAACATAGCAAATTTCTACAAAGGAAACCCATACGGTTTCCTCGAAAGAAAGGCCTCTCAGTTGAAAAATTCGCCCTGGTCCGGCACTTGAGCCCAGGACCAATACCTTTCCGGGGCAGCCGCTATACCGTATGAGCTAATCAGTCGGTTAGCAGATGGAAGGGCGAAGTCAAATTTGTCAACAACTCGAAGCAAAGGCAGGAGTTTGGCGTAATTTACGCAATGTGCTGCGTTTGTTCGGATGTCCGATTTTCCATTTATTAATTTTGGTATTATGTTCGCTTTTTACAGATTACGAAGACGCATTGCTGCACCTAAAGGGACAAATGATGTACATGGACGAATGGAAAAGCATGGTATATCTAGCGACACCAGTGTGAGTTGCACAGCAAAGACAGTTTTTGCTGAAATTTCGACTGCCGGTATTCGTGTTTACACTAGCGGGAAAATGCCGCATCCTGCACGAAAGAAAAAGTTTGAACTTTTGCCACACATTGACATTGTACGTTATGTGAACGTTCTTGTCTTCATATTTTTTTGCGTGTTGTCCGTTTACATGATGATTGGCTGATAAAGGAAACTATTTATAGTCTTCTCGTCACAAACGTAAATTTGTTTCCAGCAAAGCATTGAACACACGGTAGTTTAATTCGTCAGGCGCTTGCTTCTTCAAAGTGCAGGTTTCCTCGGATTTTGCGTGAATGACGCAAATGTTTTGTTTTGAAAACGCAAAGTGATTTTTGGATATGAAAAGAACTATAGTCCCAAATGCAGCAGTCACACCTGGCCCTTTCCCACGGGCATCAACAAAAGCAGGCCATCGAGGCAAGAGCCTGGATAACTTGAAATTTGAATATTGAAAGGAAAAGAAATTTTGGTATACTGGCGATTGTATGGGCTATCTTTAGAGCTGTTCGTGGGGAAATGTGTCAAAGGGCTTGTTTATTAGAATGGTGGGAAAGGTTTGACAGCTCAAAGAAGAATTATTCCAAGAAAATGAATCGCCCTAAAGATAAGAAATATATTTAAATGTCAACTAGCGCAGAGTGGGCTTGAGATGTACAAACAACACAATAAATGGATTGAGAGCTTCCAACAGGGTAGGCAATGTAGGGTAGACATGAATTTTGCAGCCGTAAATTATGTACTGCCGCGATGGCACCTTTGGCCCATAGAGAAATAACTGCCTTGATGAGCACGTGAGCCCTACATGCCTTTCAGTGACATTGGCAGCCGTACCTAAAGGCAGTCATCGCACTCGAGACAACACGTTCTTGAAGAAATAATCTCTGCAGTATGGCATAATTTAACATAGCGTACTAAAATACATTCAAAATGTATCTCTTCTGCCTCCTTGTATGCCATTTTCTCGGTGTGCTCAGCGATGAAAGACACACTGTACCGCTTACGGTTCAATATGATGCCTTTGCACGAGCTGCCATAGCCTCACAGCAGGCTGTTCCGCAATCGACAGCAGATAGGGTTCTGTACGTCATCGATGTGTTGCTAGGAAAAAAAGAACAGCAAGAAGAATACCATGAGGTTTAATGTTCGATACGCAATCCGAATATAAGGGGGACTAATGGGCGCAGACGTTTGTTTTAGATCACAAATTAAGTACCATCGCATTACATTTACCAAAAGTTGAGCGCGTCGTGAGTGCTCTTTGGTATCACGACGACCACTGGAGCACGCTTGCTTAGTTCGCATGATGTTTGAGTACCTACATATACCATAGATACGATAAAATCAAAGGTAATCTTGGACACGGTGAGCGACAATTCTCTTGAAATCGATGCGGTTTTGTTGGCAATAAAAGCGTGCAAACTGCATCAGCTATAAAGATCGGAGTTTACATTTTGGGTGTCTTGCTGATTGTGTAACATTAGAGAACATATGTACAGGCAAAGCCGCTTCTAGTTCATAGAACGGCCAAACATAAAAACATTTAAACGCCATCTGAGTACAATCCATGCCTAAATAGCCCTCAGTATCGGTCACACGTAGTTCATCCATTGAAAGCCTATGTGAACAGCATTCCGATGATCCTCGCCACAACTGCGCAGAAGTTAAATATCACTTGCTCTTCAGACACATGATAATGCTCTCCGAAAAAAATAAGAGAATGTCAGATGACTGCTTGAAATTCGCGGCTATTCTTGCATAATGCCTGGAACGATGCTTAGTCTTGTTCAGTGTAGCAATTTTAGTGATATTGCAAGCTAGATTTAGTCACTTTCTTGCATGTCTGGCGAAAAATTGTTTTGCTTAATGACTGGCGACTTCCTCTAGCGACGTCATAGAACAATCACAGCATTTCAGTGACGTCGACGTTAGGAAAATTTATTCAAAAGTAGCTTTCTAGAACCGACTTTACTATTCGACAGGTGCAAGAGAGCAGCCGAAGATGGCTGTCTGACGAGCAGATTCTGTGAGCATAGTCAAGCGATGATTATCTTCACAGGCATTATAGTTCGCTCACAACTGCACGCTTTTCTTTATTCCTTACGAAACCTATTTGAATGGGTGCTAATGCTGCGGGCTCTGCATGTTCACTAAATACGTTCAATTGGTGGACATTTGCAAATTTTATTGAGATATAATGCAGCAGCAGGTGAAAAAAAAAGCTCCAAGGTCGCTAAAGCTTCCGAATATAAACAGGAACAGCGTAACACAGGACGAGCGAGTAAAGAGCACAGGACCGAGTGCTTAAGATTCTAAAGATGAACCAACCAGCCCCATTGAACACACTGCTAAAGCTTCTCCCTGAACAGTGAAGCGTGATAGCAGTCAACCATCCGTGACTGCTTCTGACGCTTCCCGGCAACTGCAGCTTATGTAACCGCAATGTTTACCAGGAAACGCCGGGGCGAGCGCTGTGCGCGAAGGCGAGCTTTCTGGTGCAGACGCGGCCTCTTGCGTGGGCCGATCCCTGAGGTGGTTGCACAACCACGCCACAGAAATTACACCATTTTCAGGTTTATTTTATTGTTACGCACTTTTAATATTTCAGTCGGAGAAGACTTAAGAGAAAAGGCATGCGCTGTCGATGTTTTGGTTCATCACATTTGTTTGTGGACTGTCATTCTCAAAATTATTAGAAGTAACTTTGTCGAGAATGTGAGACAAGGCATGAATAACTTTAGGGTCAGAATGGTGCGGGAATATAATACGCATATGCCGCAAGTCATATAGCAAGGCGTGGCGTAAACATATACCTAAATATATGCGGCAATTTTCTCACGGACAATGCTGCCGACGCCGATGCCGAATTTTCCGCGACATGGGACCCTTTACGCTATGGCATTATTATGGTAGATGGACTGTAGAAACACGTATATATAGGAGCAACTAGCCTCCTTCACATGAGTCTCAAGGGACTTCAGGTAGACCAAGAGGCTGGAGTATAGTATTTCACCTGTGTAAACACCGTGTAATTGTAATCTTTATGTAACCAGCGCAAGAGGGGACACAGAACACAAGAAAGGCAACAAGGACAAGCGCTGACTTCCAACTGTCGTTTGCTTTCAACTGGCGCTTACTTAGGGTCTGTACGCGGGGGCGTGGGGGCGCGCTGATATTAAGTTGCACAACTATATGTCGTTTTGATCAAGTGCGGGAGGTTATATATTCATGCTTTTTTTGTAATAAACGCCATTTGTAAGTAAGCGTTTGTTGACTTTCTGCGTCTTGCAGTATTTTGCTACCCTAGAAAGAGTGTCATGGACTAAATATTATCCAGAAATAATGTGGCTCAGATGCATTTCCGTGCTAGGGAAATCAAATTGCTTGTGTTCTTTTGAATAGTGCTGCATTTGGAACCCCACAATCTGAGGGTAAAAGCCGAATTTTAGCTGCCATCGTACATTGTTATGTAAGTGCAATAGTAAAGGAAAAGCTCGCTGCGTAACCCTGGGAAATTAAATGTTTATACCTGACTGGCACGGGCTCTATGCTACCGTCAGTCGTTTCGGTAAAGGGTATCTGCCGTAATAGCGTATACGTTATCCAAAATTTAGTCAGCAGTTCTGGTGACAATTTCAGTGACATTTAAGCACGATATAGTGGAAATTCAGGGAATTTTTCATCATATTAAGCCATCGGTCTAAATATATTATGGCAACGCTAGTTTAGGTACTAATTTTTAGAAACGTGAGTTCTCAAGCAAAGCATTACTGAATGTTCTCTGCGTACCAGGAATTTCTAGCCTTGTGTAAACACAAATGCACGCTCTTCTCCGCGTACAAAGGCCCATGAGAAAGCAGTTATTCTCAGATTAATGACCCTAAATAAAACTATTACCAATCCGCTTGCGGTGTCTTAGTGCGGAATCATTCGTAAAAGAGAGCTGAATAAGGCTGTGTGGTAGGCATCGCGGCTCATCACAGAAACATGAAGGTCCAAGACAAACGCCTAGCTCAAATGACGTAGTGATAACAAAATTTATTGCCGACAAAGCAATGTATATATGTGTTGAAATGAATACAAGAAAGAAGAAAAACCAGATTACAAAATACAAAGAAAAATATACTGAAACAAACGTGATTTCCATGGAGGGAAATTACATTGACGGCGCACTGAAACATGATCAGCTCTGCAGAAGGGTTGAAATCCGTGCCACTTGGTACACAGTTGAAGGAAAAACCAATCAGAAAAGACCAAAGACAATAAGAGAGGTTCACACCACAACGACTGGCGGCGTGTGAGCATTACACCAGTCGCACCCCAACAAAGAGTCGTTGAGGCGTGAACCTCTCTCCTTGTCTTTTGCGACTGGTGTTTTCCTTCAACTGTGATAAGCTCTTTTCTCAAGGCAATACTATTCACAGCATTCGCATGCTCACTGGTGTGGATTCTTTTTCGCGATTAGTTTAAGATTAACGAATAAACAAAGAAGCACAGTAGATTGTGGAGCAATTGGTTGATAGGTGACTGCCTAGGCATTGCATAAATAAATTAGCATGTTTTAGGAGGAGCAGAAAGGCTTCGTTGGTGCCTTCTCATACGTTTTATCACTTTGCACAATAGGGAAAGAAGCTTTTGCATGCTTGAAGATAGATAAAGAACAGCTCCTCTAGACAAGCTATTTTCGTAGACGAGAACTGCTGCATAAGGCCTACATAAGAGTCAGTGTATGTAATGATCTACAATAATATACACAAAAATGTCAAGCATACTTCAACTCTAGGGGAAAATATGAAAGCGCATTATGCGTTGCTATGCGTAAAAACACGCAGGAACAGCCTGCAATCAGCCAAGCAGAAAGTACTGTACGCCAAAAAGATTATCGGCAAAATGCAGCATAAATTTTTGTAGGAATATGTCAACTGATAAATGACTGCTCTTTGTCCCCTTCCTTAAATTGTCCCCTTCCTGAACGTTAACACGAAGCTTGTTGAAATGTTCTCTATGTTCAATAAACTCCCACACGTTTTTGCGGATCATTGCTCAGGTCTCGCTAGTTTTCGTCCCCTCAGAAGCACTAACGTTTTGTCTTCTACAAAGGATTATCTTGGTAACGATGACTTGGTAACGATGACATAAGCAGCTTGAAAAAGAAATGCTTCCGTGACAGGGCTGGAGAACACTTGCGAGTGAAGTGACTGACTCGTAATTTGCCGTGTAGAGTAACCATTCAATACTATGTCATGCGTAACCCTCGTAACTTACAGGGCGCTCATGTGCTTACGATGGTTCATTGCAGGATGCGCGACCTGGAGACAATGGTCCTGACGGGACTCTATATCAACGACCTCAGTATGCACGACTTCAGCCGCGACATGGTGCTTGCCGGACAGCAGCAATCCGCTGAGCTCAAGCTCGCACTAGACCAGGTAAAGATGAACGGATGTTCCTTCTTTGGATATATATATATATATATATATATCAACAGCACGACTGGATACGGATTGAGGAAGAGAAGTGATGAAATCGAGGTCATTTTAATCAAGACGTAAGTTTTTAGCTAAATTACGTGGCAAGGCAGTTGTAGAAGACGCAAACGCTTCTGTAAATTAGAGGTTGACTCAGACGAACATTTTTGACTGAAATGCGAAGATTCAGAAAAAAAGCAAGCAGATTACTTTACATGATTGTGCTAGTTATAAATTTCTGTCCATCCAAGTACGCACAGAAATATCGGACAGTGTAAGAGCACCGCGTTTCTTTAGAGGGACTATATATGTATCGGTTACAGATCGTTCAATGGTTAGAAAATATCCAGTCGGAGCCTTCAATAATAGCAAACTGGATTATCGCGTCCCTTAATTCAGACAATTCGTTCACTCAGGAAACATTTCTGACCTGATGTAGTCCGTTAATTACAGATAATATGGTAGTGCGCTTCCCTCTTAGGCGAAACCTCCCGACGCAATGCTTATATATATATATATCTATATATGTATGTATGTATGTATGTATGTATGTATGTATGTATGTATGTATGTATGTATGTATGTATGTATGTATGTATGTATGTATGTATGTATGTATGTATGTATGTATGTATGCTCTCACGGCACTGCGCAGGATTTCGCTGGACGCAAAAGAAAAGACAGCAAACATTGGGCCGTGGGCTATCGATGGTTGTTTACTAGCGCCGACTGAGAGCAGTTACGCATATTGGCACAAGGAAAAATAGAAAATATATATACACGCAGCCACCAAGACGCTCACAGCTTCTCCGTTTGTCCATATCTTTGTACAGAGCTATAGTTTGCACTCAACAATGCATTGTTATTCTTGTACACACGCACTCTTGCATACATGATCTACCCGGACGACAACCATCGAAAAAAGCTAAAGTGCTCAAGGCTGTCCGATGCCTGGTACGTTATTGACTTGGCGCGTTCCCAGAGTATGAGACAGTCTATACATCTGCGTAGAAACGCTTGTTTTAAAATATGTATTGCCCCGCGCTTTCTTTAACCCGGTAAAATGGCATTAGTTGTCTAAAACTGGCACTTCACTCCAAGGGGTACGTTTCAGCGATGCCGACCTCGAGGATAAAGGCCTCGGAAAGCGCGGTATTGTTGGTCAGATTGTCAGATTGGTCTGGCACTCAAGTTCTGAAACAAAATGGGCAAATCAAAAAGGAACTTTTGGAAGCACCTTTCTTCTTCCGGTCCTTGTATCTTCATTCTTCATGAGGTTTCTAGCATATTTCACAACCTTGTCTACGAGATAGCAGGCCGCGTTTGGTCTAATTTTCGCCAACCACCAATCTGTCGCCAATATAAGGACCCAGACGCTTCAACTTGTCGCCTTGTTTGCACAAGAACATTCATGTCTTTTTTTTTGAGTGAGCAAGAAAGAAAAGTTGAACGGAGTTGAAACAACAGAAATAGGCTGGTCACAACTTGACGCCGCATTTCCAAGGTGGATAGCAGGCTAGCTACAGAGAGAACAAGAGAATAGATAGACTGTGCAAGGTCAATATTGCACCGAAGTGTATGGTTTTGCAATGCTCCCCTATCGACGATTGCTTATGTGCGGTAGTGTTTCACAGCAACGTCAGTGAGAGCGCTTCCATAACACATAGTATTGCCAGCACAGCAGTTACTATTTGGTGTGACTCAAAACAGCCTTCTTTATGGACACTTCGCATCAGCTTCGATGAACCAAAATAATTAATAATACATCAGTGCTGATTAGACTTCCCAATATTTCCGTAGCGTTCATGAAAACACAATTTTGAAGAGTTTCATTGCTTTAATTCTCGACATATGGCTCTGCCTTGTTTCCATCAAAATTTCGTGTCTTGGTAACGATGACAAAAGGAGCTTGAAAAAAAAATGCTTCCGTGACAGGGCGGGAGAGCACTTGCGAGTCAAGTGACTGACTCGTAATTTGCTGTGTAGAGTGACAATTCAATGCTATGTCATGCGTACCCGTCGTTGCTTACAGGGCGTTCATTTTTCATGCTGTTGATTTCCAGTAGGTTAAAACAGCGCGGATTGTTAACTCATAGTAGCGGCAAATACGCCTCGTGGCAAATCGTTCACCTCACTTGCCGATGGCGACTCGGATGGCAGCGGCAGAGACAGCGGCGAGAAAGTGTAGCACGTGGGTTCGTTAACCAACGAATTCTTTACAACTTTCGCGCGCATTCATGTCAATGGGAATGCGAGCCCATTCGATCATCTATGAGGCTGTCTGATTATCATGTGCCGTGGCGCTTGTTTTGTGCTCGGCTGGCCATCTTTTGGTGCCCCGTTTTGAAATAAAACAAGTGTGTCGTCACAAATTAATGACGTTATCACACATTGTTGTTCTTCGCGCTGGAGCTTTTGCGGCATCATTCCCGATTATGGGTTGAAATGCTGCTGGTCACATCGAATCATATAAGTCGAGGAAGGAAAATGTTGTGTCAGCGTGCTTTTTTCAACGCAAGAGCTCTCACGCACCGGCTACTTCCTCAGCTTCTTCCCCCATTCACGCTAATGCTTACGGCTGCAAAGAATATCCTGTTTTGAGTGGCTATAAAAAGTAGAAGTATAAAAGAATTTGAATTCAAGATGCACTGCAACGAGTCCGCGATTTACTAGTTTGCATGCGCGTATCTCTATTAGTATAGTGTATGATAAAACTTAGAAAGTGACATTTCCCCTATTTTTACAGCGTTATGTAACTTTTCCTTGATACTTTAGAGAATATTACATTTGACCACGTCAATTTGAGATCGAAAATATTACTCCCAGACAAGTGAGATTTATTCGAGTAGCGTAGGTGTAAATAATTACTTGATTTCATGCAACCATAAAAACTTACTCAGCATGCAGCATGTTTTAATCATAGCTCCTACTGCAGCATGATCACTGCACTTCCCACGTGGTCATAGCACTGTGGCTTTGTTTAGCTCATGTATGACTGTGACGCAGAGATGCAGAGGTTGACCAAAAATTTATTAATTGCCTTAGCAACGCCCGTAAAACCCCAAGGTAACTCAATCGCGCAGTCAGAGAAATGTGGTACGTCGAGCCCTTCCGTGTTTACAGTAGCCTAGCGCAACTGCATTGTGTAGCTGCACCCCAATACGAACCGCGCCGGAGAGCCTAGTTAACGTTAACCAGGGCACCACCGCAGCGCTTCGACGTGTGGCTGGGAGCTCGCGCAAACAACAGTTCCCGGGTCCTGTACCTGTAAACGATCCGCGCTCTCCATGCGAACGCCACACACAGACTTTCATGAACGGTTGTGGTGTCCTCTCTCTTCAGCATCATGGCAATTGACGCCAGGCAAATTTGAATCAGAGGTGCTCATCATACACACATCGTGCTTAGTGCAGGTTCCATAGTCCCATGTTCCAGCTGCAGGTCTTCGCTTCCATAGAAACTGCGCACGACTCTGAAAGATGCCAACCAGTTCAGACTCGTGTATGTTATTCATTTGTATATTGCTGCATGCGCTCGTTTACATTAAGGGTTTGGCTAGTTCGCCTCGAAAAAGGAGCACTCAGGTGAGAAAAGAGAGATTCTTTTTGGCAATTCAGTATTTCCGCAAAAGAACAACCATGGAACATAATGTAGCAGGCATTCAACAGGGATTTGCAGACAATTATGCCCAGGTTGCTCTGTGTCACTTTGCACACTGGTTTTACCATCAGATTGGGAAGCAACGGCACATTGTTCGTTGCAGTTACAGATCGAAAAGTGATGTGGTGTATGGAAGAAAATGCAATTAATTGAAGTACTCTTTATACACGGTTATTGGTGGTGTCATGTAGTGGCAGAAGTTCGGGCACCACGCTCCGCAAGTACTATACGAAGAGAGTCCTTCTCGATTAGCGCTGCTAAGTAGAGGACATTACAAAAGGTACCGGTTAATACTAGCATCTGAGAAGTGGAGCATTATTTACACAGTTCCTTAAAAGCACCACTCGCCTTTAAAGTACGAGAAACAATATTTCCCTAAAAAAGATATTCACCTCTATGAAATTCTAAACTATGTATTCACCCCTTAAAGTCCTATGCCACGTCGATACGGCAGTTACTTGTGTGTAGTGTATTGGATACCAATATTTTTCGTTTTCCATGCAGGAGCTCCAGAAGAGCCGTCAGTTAGAGGAGTCCATGCGCAAGCTGGACATCGAGATGAAGCGGACCGACGAGCTACTCTACCAGATGATCCCCAAAACAGTAGCTGACCAGCTGCGAAGTGGAGAGACCTCTGTCAACACCTGCCAGGTGCGTAACGCTAAGACACTTCTTTTCATCGCCTCGCTCTATTTTCCGCAATAGAAGGTAATTTTTCCCTCTTCATGTTTGTGTAGGCTGACGCGACTACCACTCATGGTTTGGCGTGCTCCACCACTTCAAATATTATTGCTCTAAGTTAGAATTCCCCGCAACCTATATTATTACATATTTCGAGAAGTCACATCTTATTGCGACGTCTCTCACTGAAATTCTCAATAATCAGAGCAAGTCTATCGTGTATCAGGTGTCAATTATTCCCAAACATGCTTGGCTGTATTCATAAACTGTTGCCGTCATTCGAACTCAAATCTTTGCCATACAACTAGTCAACAGTGAAATCAAGATACAATGCTGTGTTCGCATTTCTATTTCAACCTTTCGTGATCTGCTTGTGCTAGGTCCCTTTTCTTCCACTTTCCCCTTCCCTTGGAGAGTATTTTGTAGGCGAATACATTTAAATGGTAACCAGGTTACCATGATGCTTTAAATTAGGTATAGCCTCTCTCCCAAACATACTAATGTTGATTGCTTCAAACAAATTTGTTAATATGCCGATTACACATTCTAGTTCTCGTGTTTAAACACGACATGTAAACCATCTGGTACGTCATCACACTGTTCATTTTCACAAGTAACACCAATGTAACCTTTCTCGCCTCGGAGTAGACTTTATCCAGCTGCTCCTTGCATCTGCCAAATTTGATGTTCTAATCAGTGCAATGGCTGGCGGAGTAGTAGTCTGCAGTTTAGCATGACAAGATTCAAAGATTCCATTATGTTAGTGATGTACCTAGTAGAGAATTGCCCCTGAAGCATATCCTCAGTAGAAATAATTTCCGGTTGGTCGTTTGCAAAGTGATCTATGTATCCGAACAAAAACAGTAAACAACTCACGAATCTTGATAGAACCGCTCTTTGAGAGAAGCACAAAGCTCCATGTGGATGTAGCTCCTTAGAGGTCATGGGGCACCTGCTTGCCAGGAACAAGGAGCAATAGCTAATTCTTGAGGAAAAGCTTGACGAAGAAGTAGCAACTGCAAGGACGCAGCTGTTACAGCCGTCGTGGCGGCTTCATTAATTGCTTCTAGTACAATTGCCGTCAGAATCAGATGGCTAGAATAAAGGTCATGTTTGGCTGCAAAAGTTCAAAATCTAATTCCAAATGGTAGTTTTGTCATGCCGCGTACACACTTTGTCAGCTATGTATGGGCTGCGTTGCCTGCGATAACCAGGCTTACTACGGTCCGCTTAAGGAAGGGCCTTTAGTCTCAACGACTTGGGAATTGAAATTAAATCTTGACCAAGTGCACCACACAGCTGAACGCCATATATGGTGACGGCGGCGACTAGCCCGTATACTTTTGACAAAGGCTGTAAGTATAGGTTGTGTGCAGAGTTGATTTTGTATATGTGCTGATCAATAACATTTGGGGCGCTGGAAGGTGTGGTGTGCATTTACTTGCTCTTTAAATAGATGACCACAACACAGAAAGAGAGAGAGAGAGAGAGACTTTATAGAAAGAATACTAGAACATTCAAACATGTTCAAAAAGTGTAACGATACATTGTCGAAATCTGTGAGCAATCGCAACAACACTCAGTCAATGATTTGGAATCACCCTTACGCACAAACCGAGCAACACAAGTGATACTAAACCGCTTAAAACGATGAGCAAAACGAGAACAACATGAAAGCAGGAGCGAACGTTTCGACGAATGGACTTGTCTTCTTCAAAGCGACGTATGATTTCTACCGACGGAAGATGAAGGAACACGGTGAGCGCCATCTGCGTTTCTTGTCCCACGTATAAGCATAGGTCGCCTTGAACAAGACAAGTCCACTTGGCGAAACGTTGTCTCTTGCTTTCACCTTGTTCTCGCTTTGCTCATCGTCTTGAATTTTCATCTCCTGCATTCCCCGTGTTTTCCCTAAGCCGATTAAAGAACGTTTTATTGTCGCATGTTTTGACAAATTAATTAGGTATACGAAAGCCAATTGAACAAAAGCTGGTGAGGTGCTGTTTGTTTGTTTATTGATACAGAAAAAAAGGCAGTCTTGCATTTTTACTTGACCGTGCTTATAACTGCTGCTTGATGATCGTCTCCCTCCAAGTCACGGAAGTGTGCAGTGGCCAAATTCTGGTAGCTGCATTATAGCACTAATCAATACCACGCACAAATTAGCATGAAACTACAATGCTGTGACAATGCAAAGCACGAAAGAATCGGGCAATAATGATAATTTGTGTGACTCGACAGCAATCGCTTTATACTACAGCTACCAACTTTAAGGAAATCTTTGAGCTACATAGGTGAGCAATGCTCCAATCACTTTTACTTCATTTGGCAGTCTTTATTCCCTGGAGCTCAAGGTGATGTCGCTGGTCATCTTAATTTAGCTAATCTCCGCTGACCCTGCTGGCAGGCTTGACTTCCGACATGTCCACAGACGCGAATCAATCGTCCACGTTATTTGCAGCAGTAAGTAGACTGGATGACAAACTGGATTTTCCTTGCGCATGAAACACTAACAGCCACACGGTACAGAGGAGACTGTGCAACAGCCGTGGTTGTTACATGATTTATTCCCGGAATCGTTCCAAATACAATGATGAGGTGGCCATACGCCTGCAAGCTGTCATCTCTCAGCGAACTGAGTTCAATAATCAGCACTATCACCAAGTTTGGCAGTGATTTCAGCAGCTCGCAGCCATAAAAATGACCTGACAATTTCGCCAACTGTATGACGCCCATGCAGTTGGGGAAACCATACACTGGGGCTGCGCGGAGCATTTCCGTCGGAGTTCAGTTATACTAACTCCGTGGTCGCAAACCGGTAGCCAGTGCGCCGCCATCCCCGGTAGTCCCTCGTTCTGTTTACACACTTAAGGCGGGCGCATCGCCGACAGTTGTTCAACTGCCGCGTCTGAAGTGGCTGCGCGCGCCGGAAGAAAACCTGCGCAGGTTGTGACGCACGGGAGCTTTTAAGCCCCGCAAGTTCACGCCCCGTCCCTATTTTGCCACTTCTCCACCGAGACGCCGCCAGGCTGTTGCCGCCCTGCGTACGTGACCTTGCTCCGAGATTTCAATATCGCGGCCAAGTCCAGGCGAGCAATTTGGCGTACGCGCCACCCGACGCGCCAGCGGCGAAGGAACGCGCGCCGTTCTCGGTGTATCTCGCCTTCGTTCCGCTGTTATAATGGAAGCGCGCTCCTTGAAGTCGGCATAGCAGGCTCGGTGGTAGCGACATGCCGGACGCATCGTTGCTGCAACACACATTCCGAACGTTGATGTATTTTTGTCTCGCCAACACGCGCTGCTTGAGAATAGGGGTTTTTGAGGTATTCAGTATTACTTCGGTTACACTAAATTCGCAGCTAAATCTTTCTCACGTGTGTTCTGTATAGTATCTGAAGGATGAGGCAAAGGGGGTCTAAGGGATGCTGCAGCGAACATCTCCGTATTCGTTTGAATCTTGCGAGGATTTTTTTTTTAGGTGCACCAAAGTTGACGTAGAGGGGCACGTTGAGGACTTACCTGTGCACACAAATTGCGGCTGCAGAATGGATTTGGCTTGCTAACTTTTGCCAGCAACAGCACCCAAATAATGTTTGCAATACATGTGGGTTGTTCTGAGAACAATTCGTGATTTTTTAAATCCTTGATTTATGCGGCAAAGCTGATATCTAAAATAAATAGTTGCCATTAACGTAACGAAGCTGCTCAGTCATTGGTTTATTAGGAACGCCGTAGCGGTGGATTGTGGAATTATTTTTGACTACCCAGATTTCCACAAGGTGCACCAAAAGCACGGCACGCGAACCTTTTTTTGCATTCCGCCCCTTATCGAAATATGGCGGCCACTGCCCTGGCACCGAACCCGACACTTCTTGCTCACAATGCGACGCTATCAGCATTAAGTGACCGCGTCATATGAAATCGAAAGTAAACTGAAAACCAACATAAATTTAATAAAGCACATACAAAACTTTACAAAAGTTAAAAGAACATCAATGAAATATAGCGCAAATTTCCTGTTTTTTTTTTCGGTAGCAAAAAGTGAAACTTTACCAAAAAGCCGCAGACAGAATGGATAGTAATTAGAGCCGGATTTCACGCCACATTGCGAGCGTTACCGACTGAGTAGAAAAAAATAACTATAAAAAACACGTGCATTGTGCTGCGTCGTCTGTGTGTAACGCTCCGCGTCTGTTTCAATAGCGCTGTACTTAATAGCCTTACCAGGGGGAATCGAAAGGAGGCCACTGGGACCATGCCTACATCTGAGCAGAACGCGATAACCTTTGCGAGACGGCCCTTAGCTGTGCGCTTCGCAGCTAGGGCGGAGTGCAGACCTTGCGCTATGGAGCATCGCAGAGTGTCACTGCGGGCTCATTTCAGAGGCAACACACAAAGTTGGAGCAGTCCATAAAATTAAGAACCAGAATAGATTGTGTCTGCTTAATTGTACAAGATTAGAATTACCAAAATGTTCACCGCGCAAAAGCGGGCAGCAACGAAGCAGAAGACTCCTTGAAAAAAAAATAGGCAATTAGTAGAAGAGCCTCACAGGGAAAGTTTCTCTCGAATCTGCTACCTAGTAATGAGTGTAGTGAGTATACTGTATAAATAAGGCTGCATGTGTTTAGGGGAGGAGCGGGGAAGGGCGTAAGCTTCCTTCTGTGCTACGCACTATGGCATGCGGAAGCGTTAACGCTTCGTGTGTACCCATAATAGTGTGCAGACAAACTCAGTGCAGCTGTAAGGAAGTTTGCTTGCTGCATAGGTAATGACATTCAGGTAAAGAAGTATTTCATTCTTATTCTTGTTTCGCTACAAAAGAGTGGCGGATGATGTTAGATTGATCGAGACGTATTTGTTGAGCGACTGATCCAAACTCAATTACCTGCAGATCTGCACGATCTGTGCGTAGACAATGCAGGAGAATAAAAAAAAAATAACAAGTGCGAAAACTTTTTCAGCTGCAATGCCTTTCACAAGATTATCGTAGGCACTTACTGCATTAATGCGAAGAAATGAAAACCACGCATGAAGATACATGGAAAGAGAAAAAATGCAGAATACTAACATCTTGAACACCAGTGGTCGCTTCACAAGATGTACAACAATCTTCACCGATGGATGTTCTGTAACATTTTCACAGCGTCGATGCGTGCCCATCGCATTGGCACTACTGCCAGACCGTGCGTCTAGCAGCCCTCTTATATGTCGCCATCTTCCTTCGTCCCGTCTTTTCTTCCCGTATTTGCTCTTTTTCCTGTCGTGTGTAGCAGCCTAATTCGACTAACTCCATTCGACATCTCTGCTTTTCCTTCAGCACAATATATCTTTTTTCACATGTCACTTGAATCCTGTAGGAAACTTCTGTGGCACAATGCACGTACCTTTTGATGTGTAAATTGCTGACATCGTTATTGTTCTTATTATCGCATGCAATGTGCCAACACAAGCGCGCACACTTTTCTACTGCCCTCAGCACATGCGCAACACCTGTCCAGCTGTGTCGGTTACACCGCAAGGATATCAGGGCGGTTTTTTTTCCCACTTAAATAAATCATTTGTAGTTTGAAATTAGGTATTTCTGCGTGTCCCATTTTAAGGTGCATTAGCGTAGCAATCCCCGAAAGTAATCACGAACCAACCAGTTACTCAAGGTTTTTCTTCACTTTCAGAAGAGCCTACATATAGCGTACAAAGGTTCGAGAAAACACATACAAGTGCATTGTAAAGGTTTGAAGAGGGCGATATTTTTATTCGTGTTTTACCAGCTCTCTTGACGTCAAGCTAAACTATACCTATGGTATGTAAGGACAACCAGCTACGTTATCGCGGTCTGACAAGCACTCATCCCTGCCCACAGGGTAGGCCTTCACCGCCTCCACTGTCAAGCCGTAGGTCCGCAATACTTTACTGCTTTTGAACACGATGCCTTCAAGTTGATGTATGGCCGATTTTCAGGGCATTAAAAACGCCTTTCAAAGAGAAATTACAGTAGGGAATGCGCTTTCAATGACCGAGACCCAGCTTGTTTAAAGGATGCAAAGAAGGGCAGGGGAGATAACCTGGAAAGACAGGCTTCCTGGGCATTTGTTTCTTTCCCCTTACATGTAGCTTCCAAGCTCTTGGTTTCTCCTTTATAGGCGGCATGTCTTGATAAGCGAGTGCAGCGCGTCACACTTATAGGTAATATTGACTAGTTGCAATAGTCCCCTACGTTTGACGACACCTGTCTTCCGGTAACAGATGTATGGCTGAGCTGACGCAAGCAGGCAGACGCGAGCACTAAAATGTGGCTCCAACTCCAACGGCACCCCCGTGCACAGGGCACCGAGGCGTTATTGTCTATCGGAGTTTTAACCATGTTCAACGTCACCTTCATTAATACGGGTTAAACGGGCTTTCAGCATTAGGCAAGAGCTTGTGTTGAAGTCGTTCGCCAAACAAAAGTGTGCGACACTCATCGCGCGAAGTACAGCACGCGTAAATCGAGAGGCAAAGATCGTGAACTATCGGCGTTTTCATTAAATATCGGAGACCCCTAAGAGCTCAAACAATTTAAGCGATTGACTCTACTCTTTCTTTGTGTGGCAGCTTCGGCAATTTGTATCAGCTTGGTGAGGCCACAGCGCAAACAGTGTTTTCCTCCCGCTCGCTGGGCCAGAAAACATTGGCATAAATAACGAAGATAATCATCACTTCAGCGAAAGTTTAGCCAGGTGTAACATCATTGTTATTCGTGCATAGCATTCATGCGCACTCCCTCTCTAATGGGCCATTGTCATGTGGTAATCAGGCGCTGAATCTATTGCGCAATATTTGAAAGTGTCGAACACTGTTTCCATGCCAGTGGAAGCAGTTTTCAGCACATTTGTCCAGGCTGTATTTTTGACACCTAGCCACATAGAAACGCTAGTCATAATGCCTGAGGCCAAGGATGAGCGTCGCAGCTGCCTAGCAACGCCAGACGCCACTCTGACTGGAGATCAAGTGACACGGGCTACTGAATCCTTGACTCATACATGTCGCAACGCTGCCCCCCCCCGTTTACGCACCAACGGCCGCACCGAGTGCATAAAGACAAAAGACCGCGAAATGAGCACGCGCAACAGCGGCTTTAGTTTCGAGTATCGGGTTAACCGCGGCATTTTGTAATATCGGTTAACTGCATACGAGAGCAAGGCATGGGATGGCCATCAAGCGCTAAAAGCGCCGCCTTGAACACACGCCCTTAACGAGTGCAGCGGTTCTCAGATGCTCGTTAAGCTCGTCGAAAGTTCTCGCGCTGATTATGCGCACGTAACACCCGCCGCCCACGTCAAGGCCGCTATAGTGGCGCGCTTCGCTGCCTGCAATTCTCGCCGTTCGAGAGTAGGTTGGCAAAAACTGTGCTTGCCTATCTATCCTAGCCTAATTAACTGGCACTGATTAATTCTGCGAGGCCGCATTATGCAGCCTAAGCGTTCGAGACATGCGCTGGCTTGTTTATTTCTTTTAGTACACACAGAACTCCCAACTATATTTCGCGACATTTGAAACACAAACTTCAGTGAGTAGTGCGGTCTGCCTTGTTTCATGGATCCATCAATCTCGGCGGGATCGTCCTAAAGGGAAGAGCTTGGAAAGCGCTGTTTCAATTAAGGGGGGAGCTACAATGGTGCCTGCGCTATTTCTCCAACCACTAATGCAGCTTAGTTTTGAGCTATTCTTGCGCAGATTTTTTGACGGAGTCATGGACGGGCTTCCGTGTTGTGTTTCCTGAAAACAGGGATGTCCAGAAACAGCATGCCCCAAGCGGCTTCGTGTGCCCAAAACTTCAAGCTCCTTGGTACGCTTTCTAGCACTCGTTTCTACGGCTGGTCTATGGCTTCCCAAAGCACTGGTTATCCTATTTTGAACACTACCTGATAAACATCATTGTCCAGGATATGAACATCGGTCATCGGATCCAATTATTGTTGGTAAGCCGTATAAGGGAGAATTTTCAACGCATAGCCCAGTATCAGTTCTCAACTGTAAGCACACGTCCACTATGACGTCGCGCTCCCCCTCCCCCCCATTAGCCTATTTTAAATCCTCAAACTGCGAACCAGCTGATGTCGTCATATTTATTACAGATATAGATGGCGAAAGTCTTGTGCCACTCGTACCTTCAGTTAGAATGTTTTATTGTCTAAAAATATATGCTTACTCCGGGCGAGTGAGATGGTGAAGATAAAGAAAGAAGAAAACAGCAAAGGCTATAGACTATTTCTTTGCAAAGTATGTTTACAAACCACTAGCGCAGTATTATTTATTTTTTTGCTGTTGTTGTTGTTGTTAATTAGCTTCCACACATGAACACTTTACTTGGCTACGGTTTTGCTTATTTTCTGGTGTGGTAAATGCAAAGAGTAAACGCTGTATAACGACCAATGCAAGAAAATATGCTATATGTAGTGAATAATATGACGGGATACGTGAAAATTGATGACAGACGCTTGCATTTATTGGTAAAAAAATGCAACCTTCACCGCCAATATTCGCGAGAAATCAGGTGTGTTGCACCACCAAAAGCACCTACCAGAAAAAATGTTCGTAATAAGAAATCAAAGGCTAATATATCGCCGACTATGACAATATGTATGTGTTGTCGACATTGCAAGAAATCATATGCGAAATTCCATAGGTCGGCTTCTTCCCACTTTTAACCTGCCCCTACAAAAATAGCCGCGTTCCCGTCATCAGCCCTGCTAGAGTCAAGACACGCATTTTTAAAGATTAAACGATGCGGGCAGCGGAGCACGGCAGAGATGGTGTCACTAGTCGGCATGCTGACGACTCCATTCAGAGGTCTGCCATTTTGCTTGGGTCACACGAGGTGGACGTAGAAGCGCGCTCGTGGCGCTTGCCTATCGTCTATTTCTAGAATATGATCTACGTTACTTGGGTTCGTTTATCTTTAATTACATGCGGAAGTTTAGCGCCGAGGTACTATTAAAGTCGCGCTTGTGTGAGCGCTGCTTTAGGATATCTTCATTGAACTACAATTAGCGCGCTGAATCCCTTCATTCGGAAACTATGAGGGACTGTCAATATATGTGTCAGATTTACATTATTTCATGCATACATGCTTTATCGAAGGCAAGTCATGGTGGCCGAATGAATTTTTGTTCACGTTACGCCATCATAGTTAGAGAGTATCTAAATACCTATATATATTACACTAGGTGGTGCTACGCCCTATTATAAAAAAAAATTGAGTTACCTGCCCGAATCACATGCACAAGTTACTTATTGGCCGCAATTGCCAGCCGAAGCACCTTCAGCGTCAAGCGTCAGACAAAGTCGTGCGTACACCACAGCGGTCGTCTGCAGCAATAGTGTTCACTCAGAAGTAAGATGGATGCATGCTGCTTGCAAAATTTATCCTGAGCTTAACGTTATTTGTCTATTCCTTGCCACTACTGCACAAAAATGGGGAGAATATGTGGCGCGCGCGATTTTTGAGTACGCCGTGGTCACAGGGGTATTAAAAGTGTGGCTCATTCGGCGGTCTGCTTCGCAGTACTTCGACTCGGTGACTATTCTGTTCAGCGACGTGGTCTCCTTCACGGAGATCTGCAGCCGAATCACTCCCATGGAGGTGGTCTCTATGCTCAACTCCATGTACTCCCTATTCGACGAGCTCACTGAAAAGCATGGTGTCTACAAGGTACGTCTCACAACATGCTTTTGTTTAATGACCAAAGTGCTTGAGGTGAAGTGCTTATGCGTAAAAAAGGCATTTTGCCGTTGTAGTATAGCCACGGTGCTTTATAGGATATTGTTTGTGGTTATGCGTCACTGTTTTATAGAACGAACAGATTTGTATGCCATTTCAATGACAGGTTATAATGATATCTTTCACATAATTCCTTTGACTGGGCACAATAGCTCAGTGACTAAAGAATTGTGCAGAGCCCGAGGAGCGCGCTGAATTTGCGGGCGCATCGCCGCATTCTTAGGGGGGCGTAAAGCGAAAACGCTCGTGTGCCATGCGTAAGGTGCGCGTTAAAAATCCTTCGTTGCGCAAATTGGTCGGTTGCCATGCACTACCACGTGCTTCATATTCCACTGCGCAGTTTCGGGACGTTAAACCCCACAATTTAACCATTAGTTGCTAACCTCTCTAGTTAACCTCAAGTTAAATTGAATAAATGAATACACTCACCTGCTATTTCTGTCTTCGTATGCACCAAGAGAGTGGGTTAATGAGAAAGTAGCAATCATTGCTCAGTGGTGAACTCGTTTTATATTGTATAAACTGAGTTCCGGGCTTTTACCTGCCAAAATAGGCACGTCGGAATGGGAACACGACCACTACCGTTTGGAAGCCGCCATAATTGCGGCCGGACAACAGCAACTTCCAGTTGTACCTAGAGCGCTTTTATTTATTCGCCGCTGCAAACGAAGAGAAGAAGCGAAGTTTTTTTCCCCTTTTTTTTAGTGCTATTGATTTCGGAGCTTGCTCTTGCCAGAAACACCTACGAAAGCGTCGTTCACCGAAATCGCGGGTGTCCTTATGAAGAATTATGCCCCCAACCGCATGCTTGTCACTGAAGGCTGCCTCTTCAACCAGCACAAGAGGGAGCCCCAGGAGAATGTCGAAGAATCCGTAGTCGAACTGAAGGAAGTAGCGGCAACGCGCGAATTTGGCTCGTTCGTCAGCGATGATCTGCAAGACTGACTTGTCATTGAGCTATACACAGCTGCAGTACGGTGTTGGTTGGTGGCTATGCCCAACGATGAGAAAAATAGAAGCGGAGATGCAAGACACAATAGAAATGCTGCAGCCTAACGCCAAATGAAACTCTTCAGGAATGGAAGACGCCTACTGGCCACAACGAGCAACACAACAGCGCAAAATGTCTGCGAAAGAGGTTACGCCGAAGCTTAAGAGCAGGAGAGCAAAGTAGTTTATGAATTCGTCGCAAGGAAAAAAAAACAAAGTGTCACTAGTGCGGAGGAAAGCTGCCAGTCACGAGTTCCTTGTTTCTCGACAGTGCTTGCTTCTGGTATACGAAAAAGCGTTATATTGCAAAAATGTGCAAGACTTAGGTTCTTCGCAGTGTAAAACGGGAAAGGTGCCATAATGAGTTCCGCACATTGTGTCACGCGAACCAGAAGGGTTCGCCCGCCATTGTAAAGGAAGTTATAGCAAATTACAAATTAATTCCTATGGAATTTGACATGGGTGCTGCGGTGTCGATTATGTGCGAAGTGCAGTGTGCTAAACATTTTTCCATTGCCTACTTCAGAGAAGCGAACGTGAAATTAGCGGCATAAGATGCTAGAACTCTCCCTACTGTCGGTGTGATGAACGTAAAAGTGCACCATCAGAAACAGTTCTTTTAATTGCCCCTGACCATTGGAAAATCAACGTGCTGGAATACCCACGTTTAATTGTATGAGATTGGCTTTCAAAATGAAGCTCAATTGGCCTGAATTCTTGTCTTTGAAAGCATCAGAAGAAGGCACTTCGAAGAAGGCACCCGAAACGTAGTCTAAGAAATTTCGCGATGTGTTCGATGCGTTTGACTCGGGTTTTCCGTCTCTAAATGGTTTTAAAGCAAGTATTGTTCTAAAGGACAAACTACGACCCGTGTTTAGCAAAGCCTGACCAGTGTGGTAAGTTCTGCGTGAGCAGGTTGAGCAACAATTGACGAAGCTAGAAAAAGCTGAAGTCATGTATAGGGCGAGGCACAGTGCTTGGACAACGCCCCTCGTGGTAGTTTTAAAAAAGAACACTATACAAGTTCGGCGTTGTGGTGACTATCGTGCGAGAGTAAATTCTACAATCAAAGTTCATTCTCACCCGTGGCCGTTGCCTGCAGGCATGCTTGCATTCCTGCAAGGGGGAGCGGTCATTTCGCATATCGACCTCTTAAAGACTTACTTGCAGCTAGAACTTATCACTCTCATCGCAATAACTCCTCACTGTCAACACGCACACGGGCATCTTTAGGTTTGAATATTTGCCTTATAGCATAGCATGCGCATCCGCTATGTACGAGGCAGTCGTGGACCTAATACTGCACAATATGCCGACAACTGCCTCCAACCCCGATGACGTGGTCATCACTTGGAATAATTACATTTAGTATTGCGATGGAGTACAGCGGGTGCTGCAATGCCTAAGAAAAGACGGGAATGGGGATGAAGACTGAAAAAAAATATAGCTTCTTTCATCAGCGTATAAAATACTTGAGCCGTGAGATCGACAAGAAGGGTAAGTATACCACAGCCGAAAAAATGGAAGTAATTAAATATGCACAATGGCGAACTAACGCAACCTGCTAAAATACTTTTAGGGGTTGATTGTCTTCTATGGAATTTTTTTGCTAAATTTCAGCACAGTGCTCGAACCACTGAAGTACTTGCGATGAGAATAAACTAAACGGAAGTGGTAACGTGACTGTGTCGAGGCATCCCGCAGATACATAGAAATTTTAACCAATAAGAGGGTTCTGCTGCTTTCTGACATCAAAACAGAAAAACGGTTACTTGTGGTGTCTCTGAGTGTGGTTTGGATGCTTTGTTACTGCACTTTGCTAACGGTGATCAAAATGCTGTAGCTTTTGCTTCACAGTCCTCGTCGGCATTTGAGAGAAACTAAGCACAAATTGAAAAAGAAGTACTAAGTATCATGTTTATCGTAAAAACGTTTCTCAAGTATCTGTATGGCTGATTCTTTGGTGCAGTGATTGATAAATAGCCATTAAAAAATTTTGTTTTATCCTAAACAGCAGGGCAGTGGTGTGCCTACTGCAACAGTGCACCGCTGGTCAGCAATTTTTGTGATTTATTGCTACAAATTAGGCATAAATCAGGCTCAATGATTAGCTCTTCAGACGCATTGTCTCGCTTGCCGCGGCCAGACATGGACAACGAGAACCGCTATGAAGAAAGTTTTATAATCTCGGCACCTAATGAGTCGCGCTTGGTTTCAAAGGATGTTAGCTGTAAAAAGAGAAGTGACAAAGCGCTACATGCTGTGCGGGGCATGACATCACATGGTTGAGCCAATGCAATCCCCGAGTAGCTGAAACCATTCTCGGTGCGTTGTATGGACCAATGGAGTTGTTGTGCCAGTGTCGTTGCAAGGGTCTGTCTTGCAGGTGCTGCATGAACAACAAATTTGTACAATGAAAGCTCTAGCGAGCTAAACGGGATGGCGGCCGTGCATGGACGAGGCCAACAAAGAAACAGTACAAAAACTTCAAGTATTCCAGACTATCTCTGCTTTAGCACAAGCAGCAACTTTGTCACTATGGCCAGTGTGTCAAAATGTTTGGGAGAGAGTGCATTTAAATTTCGCGGGAGAGAAAGGGAAAACCATTTTGCAGCCATAGATGCACGGGCTGAAAATTAAAATCGTGAATGGAACAACCGCCATGAAGACGCTGGAAGCCACGCATTCTTTGCTTGCATCGTATAGTTTTCCTTACAAGGTAGTGACAGCAGGCCGCAGTGGCGAGCAGTCCGTTTTAAAGATTTCCTTCATGCAAATGGAGTCAAGCACACGCTGACACCGCCATACCTTCCGAAATCAAACAAGGCTGCGAAGCGCGAACTTCAAGCAACTATAGAAAGTACTGCTCAAGCAGCTGCTAGAAGGTACAGAGAAGGGCTTTACAAGGCCACTGCGAAAGAGATTAAATAACTTTGTATTTTGCTACCTTACAACGACCCACACATTCACTGGTTAAACGCCTGATAAGTTGTCTGTTCGGAGGAAATTGTGGGTCCTCTTGTCATTACTGCGTATATACGTGAAATATGCATTGGGTGTTAAAACTACGAAAATAAAGGACTGTGAGTATTACCGCAGAGGCCAGTCGGAAATCTTTGGTGTTAGTAATCGTGTGGCGGTGCTCTAAGTGCGTGGACATGTGACCTGGTGGCCTGGAAAAGTTGTGCTTTTGAAGTCGTCGCCGAGGTACTACACGTGCGAAACGAAGTGCGCTTTGTGCACGTAGACCACCTGCCACCCTCAGACATGGTCCGTCTTTAGTACTCAAACCATGAAGTAGAACTAGCACATGCATCTGACATCGTTGTTACTAGAGATTCACAACTCAAGCCATCGCCGTCGGCACAGCTCCACAACAATGGCCCAGCAAGCGAACTGCCAGTTCCTTTAAGGAGGAGCAGAAGTCTGCGGTGGCATCCAAATTGAGTTTAGAATTTTGTGCGCAGGGAGTGTTGTCACTTCATCGCACAATAAGGAGCTTCGAATTTATAAGTCCTGTCTTTGACACTGTTGAACGCACATTGCGCGAGTAGATTCTTCGTGTGTTTATATGCTCGCCGTGTGTGCTACGTGTTGTTGTTGGTTTGAGGCAGCCAGCGTGGTTCTCGATAATAAAGTAGTCAAAGAAGTCTTGCAATGGCGGATGGATGCAACAATAGACGAACAAATTTGATGATCAAATGACCACGATAAGAAGAGAAGGCGAGGTGCTCTGTTGTTTGTTCAGCCCAATTGTATAATGCAAGCAGTTATTAAAGTGCAGGAGAGCACAGGGGATTACTTGATGTTTTGATCGGAGTGTACAAACTAGACGGTAATGAGAAATCTAAGTGGATGAAAAAACAGCATACCGCCGGTGGGAGCCGAGCACCTATCTTCCGCAGTTTGCGTGCAATACTCAGTGAATTCGACTGTTATCCCATCCACTTTCGTCGGTATTAGTGCATATGTAGTAAACCATCCCCTAGGAGCAATAACACGAGCAGCTTATACTCACAGGGGCAGGTGCTTTCCTTAGCTTCATTGTCTGTTGGCATAATGCGGTAAAGACGAAAATTGTTTTTTTTTTGCAATGCACAAGAAAAGAGCTGCATTTATTGATGACCTAGTGTTCACGTTTTTCTCCACCAGGTGGAAACCATCGGCGACGCGTACATGGTGGTATCCGGTGCTCCTGAGCCGGAGCCGAACCATTCGGAGAGGATTTGCGATATGGGACTTGCCATGGTGAAAGTGATAGGCGACCTTAAGGATCCCTCTACAGGAAAGAGCCTCAAGATACGCGTTGGTACGTAAAAATTTCGTGCATCGTTTATCATCGGCTGCTATTCAAAGGAGGCAGCACGGTTGCCTCCTGCTGGTGCTTGGATATGAATCGTCATCATCACTGTAATCATTATTCTAGGCAAAGCACTGTCATCAGCTTTGTGCAAAGGATTTCCACTTGCCTCTTACTAGCCTGAGCCGACGAGCATTATGTGTGGCATGGTTATATGAAAAGCTTGAGCGAGTCTCTAGTACGCAATTAAGAATTGACAGGTCAGCTTTATTTGTTGCTCCTTGCGATGGGGGGGATGGCAGCAGAGGTTACAGCTTCAAGGCCGCCATGTTTTCCTCGCACACGTGTTTCCTGAGTGTGCTTATGGGATTAACGAATACACTCAGGATCGTTATTGCTTACCCCCCAAAAAAATTCATTGGCAGACATACGAGCGACCAACTTGCGACAAGCAGTGCGGATATTTCGGGCGGAGCGCACACAATTGTACACATCCAGATAGCTCCAGAAAATACAAAGCGAAAAAAAGAGGGCGACAAGCATTTTATGGTACGAAATGGAAAGAGGTCGACCTCAGGTACATTCCTCTAACCAGCTACTCCGCGCTGGCGGAAGACGGAACAAAAAAGGAAAGAAAGAGGCCCGTGATGAGTCACGAGGACGAGAGAAGGAGCGTGTAAAACATTTGACAAACAATTTGGTTTACTCACAGTGCAGGTCCGTACTTTTAAAAAATTCAAGTAAGGCGTGGATGGCCTTTAAACTCGACTTTACGTCTGGCCCGGGGAATAAATAATGTCCACCGACAGCTGCAGGCTCTCGAGGTGCGTAAGGTGCTTGCTCAACTTTTGTCACTCTTCCACGTCTTAGGGCAGTCACGGAGCCCATGGCGTATAGTCTCGTTGACAAAGCATAGCTCAGAGTCTGGAGGCTCGATGCGGAGCTTGAGGTGCACGCACCCGCGTGTAAACAGCACCCCCAGCTTAAGTCCGCGCAGGTGACTAGCACAGCTGCGTTGAGTTTTAGGTGGTAGCCTACATTCCATAGTAGGGTACAATCTTCGGAGTCGGCTGTGGCGATTATCCAGATTGTCCCAGTGCTTTGTTGTCGTTTTTCCGGTGACACTTGAGGCAAGGAAGTTGGCGTCCTCTCTTGAAAAAGAATTGCAAGCAGTGGCTGTGGTTCTTCGAATGCCCTATTTGATTTGGCATCGGTCAGCTCGTTGCGGTGTGCACCACAATGGCTGGGAACCCATTGAAATGTAATGTGGCGATGGTTCTCTTCCGCAAGAATGATAGCACGGCAGTTTGAAGAGCCAACGCGCTGTCAGGGCTTTTTTTCATTACAACTTAAGTAGCTAGAGAATCGATTTTGCGTCACTGAAGGCTGTCCATACTAAAGGAGGCCGTCGCGAAATATAGCGCACAACTGCCTCTCTGATTGCCACTGGTTCCGTGAATGTTGGTGTAGCCTGGTTACCCAGACGAAACCGGCAAATGACTTGATGCACAAGCACGACAAAAGCCACACCTGACGCACATGATGAGCCGTCTGTATATAGATTCACCAACAAGCCATACTTCTTGACATGTATTCAAGTATATTTAAAGCGAAAACAAGAGACATGGCTGAAAAGGAAGGTCATACACAGGACAGGCGCTATTTTCAACTGACCTTTGAAAGTAGCGCCTGTCCTGTGTATGAAGTTCCTTTTGTGCCGTGTCTCTTATTTGCGCTTTAAATATATCTCTCAAGTATGCACCAACTAGGCCCACAGAAAGTTCAGATGGCTGAGACACACGGTAGGGTTTCGCGACTTCTTAGAAATTCTGGAAATTGAGAGACATTTTATTGGCTAATAATGGCTCCCAACATCCGGCCGTGGGTCGAGAAGTGTCAGTACGAGGTGGCGTGGGTGATGGCACAGCAGCCGCAGGAATACTCTAAGAAGTTGACATCATAGAAAGAGAGGCTTAGGGGTGACGCGAGCTTCTTCAATTGTAGCATAAGTTGATGTGCAACGTGGAACCTCTGGACATCTCGGCGTTCCTGCTTGGACATGTTAAAGCGTACGCCCACAGAACGGGCTCACATTGATAAAACTGGCAGGCTACACTGAATGCAGCTGAGGTAGAGCGCCTGGTAAAGCCGGAGTCGCGAAGGCACAGATGGGCACCACTTCATACCAGAAGCGAAAAACTTGCACCGCGCAAGAACAGCAGGTGAAAAAAAATGTAGAAATGTCGAGTAAAAGACGGGCATCAAAAGATGAGCGCACCCTGCATGGCACACCGCTTCCGCGTTTCAAGCACAGAAGTCTGCGCGACGAAACACGCCAGCGCTGCGTATTGGTATCTAAGTATTAACGCAATTTAGCGATACGTGATTGTCCAGCTCTCGATCTGCACACTTGTCGGGAGCAGCCTTTCTCAGGCGCCCTCAAGGGTGTGCCTCCACTTCCGGGCTTTATCGTTCTATCCGAAGTCGAATGCGAACAGTGCAAATGCAGCGCATTCTTTCACCTGCACTTTCGTTCAATCGAATACGTTAAAATACAACAAATAAAGTAACAAACATTTAAAATATGCTTTTTTTAATGCTACACATTTCTGATGACAAGCGAATATCGAGCGAGTTATTAAATTTTACACTTTTTGCCGCGAGTGGAGACAGTGAGGCGAAAGCTTAAATGGATACATTCTAGAGGGTCGCACGCACGAGGGAGTTCATACTTTGAGCCTTCGCCAGGGGAACTGCAGTGATATTCTCGTTAAAGTCAGTGATGACAACGATCTTACCATTCCTTGTACATAACGGCAATGTAAACGCAGCGCCACGGAATGACTGTTCACCGCAGGTGAGGCTATTAAGGCCGCCGCTTTACCAACTCAAACCGACACTATAGACATGGAAACGGGAGTAACAGCTGTCGCTGCCGAAGGGCGGTACGGTATACTATTTATGGAGAAAGGAAAAAGAACGGATCATCGTGCAGCGCGATTGAAGGCAAATCTATTGGTCAAACACGTGATCACTCGTCAAAGTGCGCGGTTGCTTTTAGTGTTCTCGCTCTGCAGGCAGAGCCATGGCAGGGCAGCTGGACAAGCGCGCACCGAAGAAAAACTACTGCCTATTGGGCTGCTATTAGGAACCAAATTTTTCAGCAAATCTCGATTCTTTGTCCGTGATATCGACGCAAGACGTCATGTGTTGAGCCATCACTGAGTGAATGTATGGGCTTTACGGAGCATTCGCTTGCCAAGACTGGATGCGTGACATAATGCTCTCTTTTAAATTTTCCCTCCCTCCATGATTTTAGGGTCCATAGTGATGCAGCACAGTAAAGATGTACCCCTTCATCTGCGTGCGCGAAGCCTCCGATATGCATTGTGAAGAAGACCGTGGTGTCCAGTGACGCAATTCTTCGCTTATCATCGCCTGACCAGTGAAGGTGCTTCTGTGCGCATATACGCAGTATTTTAGTGTATTGTGCAATCCAAGGTGCTTACCGATTGCCCCTGGTGGAGCTAGCAGCAATCGTAGATAGGTATCGTTACGACACTGCAGCAATCGGATTTTGGCAGCTGAGGGCGTGTAGTTATGAAATGAGACTTCTAGCGGAGGAAGGTGTTGCAACTGCTCACTGCGCGGTGCTGGGGATGAAGAAATGCTACCGCACTGGTTCTAGAAAAGCGAGCGATTCTCGACGCTGACCGTGTTCGTGGCATTGCGGCTCCGATACATCACCGACGACAGAGCAGCCATCTCAAACAACAGCTGCGACACGTTGTCGTTGGAGAACACCACGCGCTCCTCAACAACGTTGTCCAACAAAGCACGTCGAGGCCTTGCAAGCAGCTACAATGACGTGCTGATAATTATTTGCTATGCGTTAGTTGCCACACTGCAGACAAGGACATCTTGTTGTGGAGCCCTCAAAGCCGGGAGAAGATGTAGCATAAGCCAGCGACAGTCGACGCTTTGTTTTTAGTATTGGTGGTGAGTATATCACCGATGATAGTGCGTTGTGCATGTTTTATTTCGGCAGTCAAAATATGGCTCTCTGCTCAGTAGCGTGTCGCTGTTGCCGAAAAATATGTTGGGCGTGGCCTATCCGTGGTGAATGCGCGCACAAGAGTTACATGCCTCGCGCGGGGCGTGACCTATTGTTTTGATTGACAGGCGATTTCGTGTCCAACTCGTACAGCGCGAAGCCTCCCCATTCAAGTTGAACTCGAGAACACGGTGGCGGCAGCAGCAGCTTGGGTCATCGCATCCAGCGGCAGCAAGCGTCAATATGGCTGTCTGGACCCGTTCACTTGCATGACTTACGTAGAATTTCAGCGTCATTTTCGCCCTTCCAAAACGTCAGTGCGCTAGCTGTGTGACTAATTAGGCGAAGACCTTCGTATGCGGAGTTGCCATGGCTTGCGAATTGCGCTTTCCGAGCACAGATTGGTGTGAGTGGGCTACGGAGGAAGCGTTAGTGCAATCACTACGGCTCGCTCCGGCTTTAAGCACTGTGCGTCCACCGCGCTCGAGTGCTACACCAGGTCCGGCAGAGTCATCAGATTACTGGGGCACCTGCGAGGACCAGGTGTTCAAACTAGGCTAAACAATCTGGGCATGCGGAGGCGAAATGGTGACATTATATAGGAAGACTCAGAATGAATGCCGGGCTGCCTTCGGGTGCAACAGGTGCTCAAAGCACTTGTAGTTACACGGTACCGCTTCACTGCACGTGCAGAGAGGCCAAGGAAGCTACGTTACCAGTATGGACCCCTTGGGGTGTCTGAATGTTTTCCTCTCCAGGCGGCAAGTGATTTGGCTCCTTTACAGCCTGAGCTAAAGCGTATACGTGTAGCCGTCGAAGGAGATGACCGGTCACTTGCTTGCTCTGTCGGAGCAGGCCATCACCGACGGGAGGAACTACACCAGTGTGGGGAACTACACCAGTTCGTGAGGGATGAGCTACTGACGCGACTTCCACTCGGTGGGCTCGGGAAGATAGTGCGAATTCAGGAGTGCCTTCTTCTCGGCAAGCGAAAATGCAATCGAGGCCGCCTCGTGATGGGCCACAACGTTCCGCTGAGCCGCCAAAATTACGGCGGTGTTGCAGATCGTGGACCATGGACTTCACAGGGGAACTGCGGCTTTATAAGGTCAACCGATGAGACGCGGCGAAGATAGGCCCAATTATAGCAGCCGATGTTCAACCGTGGACCATTATTAAATGGGATGAATGGGCCGCTGCGGTTGTTAGAAGCCATCGCTCTGCCCTAACCAGTATGAAGGCGCACCGCAAAGTAAAAGTAATTAAAGGGTCATTTTATGACCCTTTGCTCGTATGAGTCTTTTCCGGCATTTCTGCGGGCTTACATGGTAAGCGCGCGGCAAACCACTTCTGCGCTGGCTGACGCTCACTTCGGCTCGCAGCCGTACTTTAGCGCGAGCAACTAGCAATCTGTTCAAAGCCCACTGCTAAAAACAAGCGCAAAGCAATCTGTGCTCAGAAATGCGGCGGAAGCACGCAGCTAGCCGCTCTAATCAGGTAGTGAGCTAATCGAATCCAGAGGAAAGTGGAGGGGGAGCGGTCCCTAGAGGTATAACGCGCGTCGTAATAAATCTCGAATTAGTGTAATACACATTCAGTGTACATCTCGTAAACCTTAAAATGCTTATAAACCACATTAAAGTGACTAATACTATTGTTCAAAATGCATTTATTTTATAATTTGCTTGTGTCTGTAATGCACTCGGTGGAACGACAAATAGGTAAAAGAAGGCGCCGACCGTGCACCCAGGATATGATCACGCAAGTTTCAGTTTGCCGAGAACCCACTAGGCAACGCCCAAGCGATGATAGCCGCCCTTAGTGAATATAGATAAACCATGGAAGCTGGAGGCGTGCTGAGGTATAAACTGTCTTGGTACCATTAGTTTTTTCGTCTTGTGGAGTTGCCAGAGCTGGTGAAGATTCCTATAGTTTCACCAAACTCGGCGTATCCTGCATATATAGCACCCCAAGTCCAATCTTTTGCTTTAAATTGTCATAGGCATCGACCATGAAACACCACATTCAGTTTCAACAGCCAGGTATCTGTGGTGGGCCACATAGGGAATGACATTGCCATTGATAATAATCGAATATCGACACATAAGCTTCAGCGGGAAAGATATCGCAGTGCACTTCGCCTGTGACCTGTTGCAGTCCATGACACTTCAGGTACTGAGCCGCTAAGGAAACAGCTCGCTGCAATATTGCATCAATTTGCGGTCGTATGACTCTAGACGCCCACATGCATTGTCGTCGGCGTAGGGTACTGATGCGTTAATGCACCAAAACTAAGCAATACCGATGATGCTTCGAATACATCCTAAAGCAGTTTCCCATGGAAGAGCGCTCGAAAATTGACTTATATATGCAATGCATGTAAGATAAAAAGTTAAAAAATAGACATATGCGTGTTTGCTTTGACAAAATAGGTCAACATGAAGTATGTTCTGCTTTATGTTCCTTAAGGGAGCTGTGTTAACGAGGGCAGTTTCCGACATGGCCATCGGCCTTTCAGCCAAAATTGTGTGAAGCAGTTTACATTGTTCCTGCACTCTAAAACATTTTCGTGAATTCAGGCGTGGAGTGCGCAGTTGCGGACTTGACAAAACCAACAGAAAAAGAATTATGATTGTTAAGATGTTCTGCTTCTGTAAGTCTTTATTGAGACTCAGGGCTCAATAAATTTTTTAGAACTGAATTTTAAACAAACGAATTATTTCGTGCCTAATAGAGATAATTTAAAGACGCTTACAGCAATACTCTAGCTTCTCGTTACACTATGAAAATTTTGAAGTCGTAATGTAAACGGCGTGCTTCGGTGCAGCAGCTAGCGACATCTTAACGAAAGCTGGTGCTCATTGTTCACCGACCTCCTGGTACATAGCTATCTGATCTACAGGGTGCTTCGTGCAATTATAAAAAAATTTCTAAGGTAGCTACATTGTGAGCGAATTCGCTAAGCCCAGAGACCGGGTGCTATTATGAAAGCTTATTTAATGCACCTATTTAGCTAAACGTGAAGGTCAGTTGCGCAAGGTATAATAGTTCTGTTTTACGTTGTATGATGGAGTTGGAAATGTTCTAGAACGTACTTAAAAAAGACATATAATTCCATATGCTAAGTCACCTTTTAGATTGTAGCTGTCGTTGTTGTTGAGTTTGAATAAATTTCAAAATACAATGTATACGAAATGCTGTCACACGTCTTCTTGTTCCTCTATTTTTGTTCGGTCAAGAGTGTTTTCGCAGAACGCTGCAAGGAAAAAGGGCTGATGTGTTTTCATGGGCTTTCCGCATGGAATTTCCCATACGAAGTACAACTCTGGAGACTTTCGGCTTACACAAAACGTGACTGAGCAAACTGTCTTGGTAGCGCCTAATGCTGTGGCCGGTCGCTTCGGTATAAAGTCTGTTTCACATGCTACGAATGGAGAACAAAAAAAAAAATTAGTGCAATCGCATGCGTCGCAATATGGTTTTTAGAGGGCCGATTCCACACGATTGCAGCTTCAACAATGTGGCTGATGCGACGCCCAGAGTTACTTTCCGCCGGAATTTGTGTCATACGCCTCGTAATTATTTGAACGTAATTAAAAAGCCTGTGCGTTGTGATAGTATTGACCTGTCTCTAAAGGGACAAATAATGTGCGTGTTTTTGAATTCAAAAACTATTCGAAGTTTAAAATACATTTCCTAGTGGGCAACAGCGGTTCCCGAAGTTCAGTGGGACGAGATATAGCGGATGAAAGCAGCTGTTCGCAGCTGGTCGTTGAGCGCTGTCTGCTGTCTCGTGTGGCTTCTATGTCCGTGTCCTTCTGCCTGCATTACAATAAATTATCTGAGCGCCTAACAACGAGCCCATACAGTTATACTCATTGCATACGCAGTATTTGGATTCAGCGCAGTTGTCGTGTCAGCGCAGAGAGACACTTGCGCTACCCGTGCGCAGTGCAAGCTTCCGAGGAAATAATTCAATTCAGTCTTTATTTTCTCTTAGACAGAGAAGGAGATAGGACTAAAAGCTCGCAAGCTTGACAGCGGTCCTGCCCCTTTATCAACTAGGTAGTACAGTACACAGGCAGAGATTTTCATTTTTTCAAATAAACACAGATACAAGATAACAAAAACACTTTGTAAAACGCAGCGCAAAGGTCATATGCATGACCTTTGCATATATTTTGTATATATACAATTTTCACAATATATGCACACTATTTTTAAGCGGGGCTCAAAACCTGAGACTAGCAAAAAAGTAGGCAACTGTAACATATGTTATAATCCCTTCACTACAAAACAAAGCAAGCATCCCAATCTGTTGAAGTGACCGTATTACCAATATTATACCAGAGTTAGAGCATGCGAATAGGAGTCGATGCAAACTAGATTAACCGAACAAAATAGATAAGTGTAAGGGAACCTACAGGTATACTCTAATCTGGGATTTCAGAAAAAAAATTGCATTATCAAAATTTTTTGCTTTGATGAGCGTTTTTAAGTACAAGTACACACTAAACGCACTTGCCTACAGTGGGTTAGTGTCTGGCTGCAGCGTGTGCCAGAGTCTGTAGTTGCTACCTCGTGGTAACTACGAAGTTCCACGTTTGTTTCGCCTGTAGCGCATGGACACGCCTTCGTTATGATCATGCATGGCATTCATTACAGTGTCGGCCTGTGTACTTTCTTTTTTTGCGATAGATCACGGCCAACTCGGCTGAAGTGCGATTCCGTCTGCACATTAGTTTAGCATTCGTTTTCACCTTTTTGCTACCATAAGTTTGTAATGTCCCGATTATTGTACTTGCATTGATGTAAGCGTTCTTTAATATATATATGTTAGCGAACAGCATCGGCAAAAAATGTGGGGCAGATTTCACGAACTTGTTGGAACCGACGTGACGCGAAGCTTCCGGGCAATAGTCATACAAATTCTACAAAAGTAACTGCAATGTATACAATTGTCCGTATGTCCATACTATACAACACGGTCCCCAATAGAATGTTTACTTATACAGCAGACAGGTCACAACTCTAGTATCATGCAATGTATACATAGTTCGGTGAATTCAAGAGTCAGCTCACTATGACAAAACCATGAGGCTGACTTAGTGGGAGCCTGGTTAGGATACGTGTCGGAGCAAGCTCGGCTGAGCGAAAGTTTGGGGATATTTCATACATGTGCCTTAAATCACACCACGGAATAAATCAGTAAACAGCTGCAGCTAATAACCTATCACAAAGAAGATTCGGATGCATAAATGTTATGCTGTCATTGTGTACCCTACAAGTTGATTGATACTTCTAATATAGGGGCAGTAATGACAGGATATGGCTATACGACTTTTTGAAGTAATTCATATAGTGGCAAACTTATAGAGAACGTTGCTTCTTTCTTGTACGGCATGGCTTATGTCTCGTGCTATGTTTGCACACTTCATTAGCTGTGGACGTGCAAGAACCGTCCGCACGTAAAATGATGCATTGATTTGCAGGAATGATTGCGACTAGCTGACTTCTCTGCCCGATTCTGAGTTGCTTTTGTTTAATGTTTTATCTACTGTTAATAAATAGAATTCCACATTGTCGCATGTGTTTTACATGTTGCACAGAGAGAGAAGCAAGGAAAGGCAGGAATATTTACGGCAAGGTAGTTTCTCAGACTACTCCTGTGATAGGTTATAACCCCATGAACAAAAGGCAAATGCATTGGAGTAAGGGCCATATACAGTTATCTTTTACAGTGACGGTTGACACAGGTGCAGTGAGGACACAAAGTCGGCAACATGGTGAAGGTTTATTGGTGGCTGTTGAGGCAAAAAAATGAAACTTAAAATGCGAGATAAAACATTAAGTGATGCTTATGGTGTATTACCGCTTCAAAAACAAACTTACGATGCTGTTCATTCCTAGTTGAAGCATTAAATATGCTACTGCAGAACATTCATAATCATGTAGAGTTTGCACGTTTGCTTTGCCAGCTTAATAAGCAATCGCTTCCGCAGCGGAAGGAACAGAACCGTGGAATGAGACGCTTAATTCACCGGAAGAAATACGCGTAAAAGCTAACACAAATACAATGCTGCGTAATGGTTACGCATATCGAGCGACGTTGAAACGTCGGATACTATGCTGTCATGTCATATCGCCTCGACACAGCGTTTGAGCGTAGGTGCCTATACTTTAAAGAGCTGCGTCCGTAAAACAACACCATGCTGCAACATTATCGTTTTCGTGTACAGCGAGTTTGCGCGCACACACCAGAAAATTGGGACAAGATCCGAAGGCCATGTTTTCTTGTGAGTGACATCTTGTAGTATTACCAAGCAGTGCGTGAAAAACACCGAAAGGGAAGGAAAAGTACGTACTATCAGCACTTGAAACGAACGCGCAAAAAAAAAACAACAATGACAGCATGTTACACATCTGTAGCACGTGAGGGCGAAAGCCTGCTGCACGCTTCGTAATGTGCCGTCTCGCATCGTCGCGCCCCTGCTTTCGCAGTTGGCTTCGTCGACTCATTTTCGACGGTTAGCTGCGGCTTCGCGTTCTCATATAGGGATGCCAGACTCGCACCAGCGAGCTTTCTATTCGACTTTACGTTGCACCCTCTTAGCAGGGGATTGAAACATACGCTTTTGTATGTTTTATGGGTGATTTCAATGCATATTTGCATTGTTCGCTGCACTTACTTTGGTGAGCGCTGTAGCCTCAGTCTTATGGGCGTATGGGCCATTGTACGTTTTGTTTCCTTACGGTGGTACGAGCAGTTAAGAAGGTCACATATTTTTTAGTACAGCACTAGACGCAGGCTACAAGCACTTTGATGAGTGCTTGCAGCCTCTGAGTTCTGAGAAAGATCAATCATTGCATTTTTCGCTTGCTTAGGAGGGAATCAGTCATTGCAGCTGTTGATAGTTCTGTACCATTGGACCGGACCGCCCTTTTTAATGCGGGAGCGTTAAGGAGCTCGTGTAAGCATTCGCTTGATTAGGAACGTAGCGCTTGAACGAACCAAGAGGAAACACTGAAACAAATTTGACGTACGAGATTTTATCTGACTTGTTCGCGTTTCGGCCCTGATGATACGTAAGTGCCATTTGGGCCTTACACAGCTCCTCTCAATGAGTTGCGCTGTTTAGGGCTTGTTGAGCGACAGATTGTTGTAGTCACATAGGAGGTTGTGACCAAGTACTGCACCAGTGTGGCCAATACTGGCTCTGGTGAGGGAGTGCGTTACCGGTTCGGGTCACCGGGATCAGGCCGCAGTCCAGGCCTGTTTCATGCAATTTTGTCAACACGCGGATTTCTTTTTAATCCGGTGGAAAACTGCGCGGCACCGGGATTCGAACTATGGCCCTCTTGCACGCGAGGCGGATGCTCTACCTCTACGCCACCACTGCACCTGCATCTCCCTGACCTGGAGGGCAAAGCAGGAAAGTGGGTCTAAAAATTAATTTGCAGAAAACTAAAGTAATGTTTAACAGTCTCGGAAGAGAACAGCAGTTTACAATAGATAGCGAGACACTGGAAGTAGTAAGGGAATACATCTACTTAGGGCAGGTAGTGACCGCGGATCCGGATCATGACACTGAAGTAATCAGAAGAATAAGAATGGGCTGGGGTGCATTTGGAAGGCATTCTCAAATCATGAACAGCAGGTTGCCATTATCCCTCAAGAGAAAAGTGTATAATAGCTCTGTCTTACCAGTACTGACCTACGGGGCAGAAACCTGGAGGATTTTACTTAAATTGAGGACGACGCAACAAGCTAGGGAAATAAGAATGATGGGTGTAACGCTGAGGGATAAGAAAAGAGCAGATTGCGTGAGGGAACAAACGCGAGTTCATCATCATCATCATCATCATCATCATCATCATCATCATCATCATCATCATCAGCCTGGTTACGCCCACTGCAGGGCAAAGGCCTCTCCCATACTTCTCCAAGAACCCCGGTCATGCACTAATTGTGGCCATGCCGTCCCTGCAAACTTCTTAATCTCATCCGCCCAGCTAACTTTCTGCCGCCCCCTGCTACGCTTCCCTTCCCTTGGGATCCAGTCCGTAACCCTTAATGACCAGCGGTTATCTTCCCTCCTCATTACATGTCCTGCCCATGCCCATTTCTTTTTCTTGATTTCAACTAAGATGTCATTAACTCGCGTTTGTTCCCTCACCCAATCTGCTCTTTTCTTATCCCTTAACGTTACACCTATCATTCTTCTTTCTATAGCTCGTTGTGTCGTCCTCAATTTGAGTAGAACCCTTTTAGTAAGCCTCCAGGTTTCTGCCCCGTAGGTGAGTACTGGTAAGACACAGCTATTATATACTTTTCTCTTGAGGGATAATGGCAACCTGCTGTTCATGATTTGGGAATGCCTGCCAAACGCACCCCAGCCCATTCTTATTCTTCTGATTATTTCCGTCTCATGATCCGGATCCGCCGTCACTACCTGCCCTAAGTAGATGTATTCCCTTACGACTTCCAGTGCCTCGCTGCCTATTGTAAATTGCTGTTCTCTCCCGAGACTGTTAAGCATTACTTTAGTTTTCTGCAGGTTAATGTTTAGACCCACTCTTCTGCTTTGCCTCTCCAGGTCAGTGAGCATGCATTGCAATTGGTCCCCTGAGTTACTAAGCAAGGAAATATCATCAGCGAATCGCAAGTTACTAAGGTATTCTCCATTAACTTTTATCCCCCATTCTTCCCAATCCAGGTCTCTGAATACCTCCTGTAAACACGCTGTGAATAGCATTGGAGATATCGTATCTCCCTGCCTGACGCCTTTCTTTATTGGGATTTTGTTGCTTGCTTTATGGAGGACTACGGTGGCTGTGGAGCCGCTATAGATATCTTCCAGTATTTTTACATATGGCTCATCTACACCCTGATTCCGTAATGCCTCCATGACTGCTGAGGTTTCGACTGAATCAAACGCTTTCTCGTAATCAATGAAAGCTATATATAAGGGTTGGTTATATTCTGCCCATTTCTCTATCACTTGATTGATAGTGTGAATATGGTCTATTGTTGAGTAGCCTTTACGGAATCCTGCCTGGTCCTTTGGTTGACAGAAGTCTAAGGTGTTACTGATTCTATTTGCAATTACCTTAGTAGATACTTTGTAGGCAACGCGAGTTAATGACATCTTAGTTGAAATCAAGACAAAGAAATGGGGCATGGGCAGGACATGTAATGAGGAGGGAAGATAACCGATGGTCATTAAAGGTTACGGACTGGATTCCAAGGGAAGGGAAGCGTAGCAGGGGACGGCAGACAGTTAGGTGGGCGGATGAGATTAAGAAGTTTGCAGGGACGACATGGCCACAATTAGTACATGACCGGGGTAGTTGGAGGAGTACGGGAGAAGCCTTTGCCCTGCAGTGGGCGTACCCAGGCTGATGATGATGATGATGATGATGATGATGATGATGATGATCGACAGATGCCGTTTCCCAAAACGAACCGCGAAATAGCTTTCGCCGCTCTCGACCCAATATCTGCGAAAAATCGCAGTGATGGCTGCGATCGGTGCGACGTGTCACCAACCGGTTGGTCACCGTCGCATGGGCTGAAGGGGGGGGGGTTGGCTTGTCTCCTGATACTTCGGTTTTTGTCGCATGCAGTCGAGCTTCGGTGAGATTACAATAGCGTCGTATGGAACAGGCTTGTGCAGAGGCTATCGGTTTTGTTCTTCAGGAACGTTACACTTCGAGGGTCGCAGAAAAAGAAAAGAAAGGACAGAGTGCAGAGACGTTAAGCAGAAAAGCATCCAGCTGGCTACCTCGCGGCATCGAATATGAATGGTTCAGATTGAGCGTACCGGGTGTTTGTCGTGCACCGAGAGAACACTACCTATAAAAGGTCTTTATGCCTATGACTATAGTAATGACATGTAATGTCGAAGAGTCCTAAACTACAATCATCACCATATACTCAACCGTGGGGGCGATGATATGTGTTGCTGGTGTTTCTGTGCAGCAGCGCTGTTTCCTCGTTCGGTATTGGAGCTTTATCCTGTTAATCAACGCTGCTCTGTTTAGGCTTGTGCTAAGCTGGCGTACACTGTTCTCTACAGTCAGGCCAGAGAAGTCTACTGCAACACTTCGTGGGTTCATAACATATTCGCTGGCGATAGAGGCCGTGACCTGGAAAATGTTACTTTGTGGCACGTCTAAAATCCGGACACATATTTGTCGAATCTGGGAAAGCACTTTATTAGGTTCGGTTCCCTCTTCATACATGTGGACTGGAAAGCTAAGCGTGAATACGTTACACAAAGACACATGAAACAGACGAGGACAAGCGCTTGTCCTCATCTGTTGTATGTGTGCTAGTGTAATTTATTCGCGCTTATTGTTTCAGTCATCTTGGAAAGTAGTCTAGCCTATGATTGGAAAATAAAGGAACCTTGTGGAACAACACCTTGCTTCATTCGCTTCATTTTTCTGCCCCATATTGTAGCAAGACATCCTGATGACTTCTATTTGTAAAAAGAAATCGTCCATACAGCAAGAAATAGTTGCACTGAGTGTTTCGGCAACTGAATCACTGAAGAATTAGATCTAAACGTACAGATATGGTTCCAAGGGCTATCAGGATTTTCCTCTCCACGATGTTCCAGGTGTTGATCAGCGACGTTAAACAACATCAATAAATTACTCGACTACTTATTCAATCTGTTCATCTGCTGATTTCAATGCCGCAAAAGTACACGGAAGTTTGCATTGTTTTTTTTTCATGGCTTCTGCTGAAACAAACGCAATATAGCGTTCGTAAGCCTATATTTTTTGTATATTTCGCCTGGTGCCACTCTTGTACCTAAGTCGGCGTTTAAATTTCAGTTTAGTTCCTGTTGAGTGTTGTCACTGTTAGTTGAGAATTCACTAAACTTCCACTGAACGTTGTGAATGAAACTAGTAAGAGTTGGGTGGTCGGGACTAAACTTTTAAAAAAACTTTTGCAGGTATCCATTCTGGTGCTGTGGTGGCCGGTGTTGTAGGCCTGAAAATGCCGCGGTACTGCCTGTTCGGCGATTCCGTCAATACAGCATCGCGAATGGAAAGCACTAGTGAGGTAATTTTTTAACCACTTGGACTGCTTATTTTGTCGAATCCAGCTGCAGACCATCTGCTGCTTGGCAGTCTCGTCGGCGGTTGCACTTCATCTGGCTTGCGTATCGGCTGAAGCGTGCTCATGTGTACTAGGGAAATGTACCTGAACTTCATACACACACACAAAAAAAAACAGTTCTGGTAGATTGCAGGAATTTGCCAGACTACATTTACGGAACGTACTGTTTCGTCACGTTCGGACATAGCTAATAACTACTTCTTGTAATTGTAGTTAAATAGGCTCTAATCAGTGAAGCAAGTGCCGTGTTTTCTTGCAGCATTAAAGGCTACTTTCTGTGATATGTGTTTGTATTCACAAATTTAAAACGAAACATGATATCTCCTGTTCCATTGATGCTGAAGACTACTTATATACTTTGCAGGAATACAGTCGCTTTCAGTGAGCACGAAACTGGAACTTGACCGCTCTCTCAAGCTGCCACTCATACGCTCGCTTTACATGAAGTAGAACGCTTTCTCATTCAAAAATGTGTGTAGCAATTGGTGTAACGAAATTCTTTCAGTTCATTGGGACGCGCTTCAGCTATAATGAAATGAAGGCGAAATTTTTTCATGCAACTTTCTTTGCAATTTCATGGCGACTTTTGGCAATGAATATGCACGTTAACCATCATGCTGGGGAGTTTTACTACATGTACGTAAGAATTGTAAGATGGATACTTGAACTTGAATAGCGCGTAATACGTTTCATCTACACAGGCCTTACGGGTGCACATCAGTCAGAAGACGAAGGAACTGCTCAATGAATCAAAGTGGCTGATTCAGGAGCGCGGAACGGTAGACGTGAAGGTACGTGAAGGTGTCTTTCCAATATGCCTATTAGCTTACACAACTGATTATATAGGTGAAAATATTTCGTTAAGCGCCAACAGATTTTTCACAGAAGCATTTCAGACAGTAAAAGGAGAGCTAAACGTATCATTCTTCAATAAATTTAAAATGCTCACGACCAGAAAACCACAACGCGATATTGCTTACTTGCATGTTGTGTCCTCGCGTCATGGTCTCTTCGTAATGACGCTGGTCAACACGTCGACAACGCGCTAACAATGATCTTTAAACGTCACATCATAGATTTACTAATATTCCTAACATAAACCAAAAGAGAACATTGCAGATCTTCCCAAAATAGCATACTCCATGATTTTTTACAGTATGATAACTGTCCGAAACTGTTCATTAGAGGACAGTTGTAATGTTCTTGACATGTGCTTTACTGTAGTTGCTGTAGTGTAGCTTAGTAGTTTGTAAATGCCATTCTGCTTGTTAAACAAAGCATATGAACTGTAATAAAATTAATTGTGGCACTGTATTTCCAGACTTTTTTGTTGTAATTGAGATTGAATAGAGAGTGTCATTTGCTGTGCCTATGTGCGTTGTTTGCTTGGCATGTGGACTGTCTGCATGCTGCTTATTGGTGAACAATATCGAGCTAGTGAACTTTCTTTGAAACAACTTTAAACAAATCTTCATCACGAGAGCTTGTATAACTTGCTTGGATACTTTGGGCAAATAATCGCAAACTCGAAATTCAATGCACGTGGACATATGTAACCTAACATTGACTTTCGTACCTTTCTTTACACTACGGAAAATAGCTAAGGCTACGTGAGCTGCCCTAATTATAGTGGGTTTAGCATACAAGTATGACTTTGACAAATGTCAATAGACTTTTCCATGGAACAGCTTTGTTGAAATTTGATGGGACCCAAGAACAGGGAAAAATTAACATGAAGTGAAATTTTCTGATTAGGGTGTACTGCATCCATACGCATCTGGTCTTATGATCCCAATCACTCAGCTCTTCAGCAAAATGACTGTGAAAGATGGGGTTCATTCCTTGTTACGGCGGCCCTATTCCTATTGGGACATGATCTAAAATGTTTGTGAACTTTAGGTGAATGATAAAGCGTCACCTCATGGATAGAAATAATTCAGGACAATTTAATATGTTGACAGGTACAGTCGAAGTCTCTTGCTGGAGCGTTGAGTGTCATCATATTAAGTGGAGGTAATTTTTTAAGTGCAAATAGGAGAAGCTCCTATCCTATAGGCCTCTTTTTACTCCTGTAAATTATCACGGTAATATGTCTACTGAATAATGTGCCTTCCGAAAGAGAAATCACACAACATCTAAATTACTTATGACCTAGCTACGAAGCCCTTGCATCTTTGAAACTGCATCGCTAAAAAAGTTACTGGCGATTACGACATGCCGTAATTCGAAATTTGAGCGCAGCTCTACACGCGCTTGTATTACGCGATATAGTGAGGCAAAGAACTTGAGCGAGGCATGTATGTACGTACAGTTACAGAGAACTCTTTATTTTCGGCTACTGCACTTAGCTTGTGCTTCTGCTGTGCGTGCCTCTTGATTCTGACGCGAGATGAAGCCCTTCCGCTGCTTGCATCGCTCATTGTTCAGAAAGAACTGGTTACCATTATTTTCTATTCTAATTATATAACCACGTGGTAGTGAATATCGACAAATTGTTCAATCCGTGAGTTACAAATTGAACTCTTTATTGGGCGTACTAGTGCCCAACAAAATAAGTAACACTTCAGCACAACCACAGTGGCGACCAGAGTCGGCGGTCGTTTAAAATCTGACCTGCGGGTGAAGCGCGTCAGCTTTCATACATCACTCGTCGAAGGTTCCAGAGTAATCACGTGGCCTCCAGAAAGTAGTGCAGAATCTGCTTAGCGCATACATTAAAATTGCAATACTAATACGCCACCTAGTAGTCTCGTGCGGCGCTCTGCTTTCCTCCTCACCCTTTTACCATGATTTCCACCTACTCTTTCTGCCTCAAGCTTTCGCTGTAGTCTCCTCTTCCTCCACTTTCCTCCTCGCGTTTCATTCTTTCATCTCCCGCTTCGCACTGCGTTAGCTTTCACCATTCTTTGTGCTCGTTCGTTCGGTTACGTTGAGGAACGACGCCGAGGCATGCTGACGCTTAACGCAGGAACCGCTGCCTAAAAGCTGGCGTCCAAAAGGAATACTGTAATGTGCATGCAGTAGACATCCTTATTACTTCAAACACATTGACGAATAAGCTACTGGTTATCATAGAAACACAACTGTTAAGAATATGAGCCTCGTATAGAGGTAAGCGGTCAGCAACACTCTAGGATGTTAATTGCGGGATTCCCTCGGGCGGCGGGCCGTTTATTTGAGCTGAAGATTTCAGTTTATGCGGATATGCGTATAACATGCCCACGAAGTGGTTATATTCTGTGTTGTCTTGCCCTTTTCTATTTTATTTTTCCTTTATCCGTCCTACAAGAGTTTGACAAGCCGACTCACTCTAATACCTTTTTATACTGTTTTTCTTTGCTGTCCTTAATAGGGCAAAGGCTCGATGAAAACGTATTGGCTCCAGGGAAAGAAAGGCCAGGCCAACGTCAACCGGCGATACCCGGATGCTCCGACTGTCCTTTCGACGAAGCAGGAGTCAAAGCGTCGCAAGTCCTCGGTTGGGGCCCGCTCCGTGTATTCGCCCGTGACGTACGAGGAGATAGCGAAGCACTCGCCGTCCAATACGCCTCCACCCCATGGAGGAGGGAGCACAACGTTGACGAAGCCTACGGCTGGCGTGAGTCCCACCACACAAACCGGAGGCAATGCACCGGGCACTGCAGTCGTCAAGGATATCACGGGGACCACGGAGATGTCGAATGGCTCTTCACCCAAGCGTCGGACTATGAGCGTTGCTCCCACCACCACGCCGGTGAACGCTTCGCCCCGGGAGACCAATGGCCGGCCCACTCCTCGCAAAACTGCGTGGACCGAGCTTGAGCTGAAGGTTCCTACACAGCCCCTGTCTCCAGCATCGGTAGTTACCGTGCCGCCTCCGGCCATTCTGACCACCGTCGGGCTGCAGCCGCCATGCCAGCATTGCACACACTGTCACAACAATTACAATCAGCAGCAACAAAGGCTGGCTGATGCTTCGTCGGCCGATTCTAGGGGCGACAAGATGGGCTGTTGGGCATCGTCACCGCCTCATCGGGCTGGCGTCGGCGGTCATCTTGCTTCGAACGCAGGTGCCAGTGGCGGTGCGGGTTGTTCTATCTTGTGAGAAAAAACGCCTGGAGTGCCAAGGAGAACGAACTGGATTGGTAGTACTGCAGAAGTTCACAGAAAGAGAACTTACGGACACTTGAGCCGACTTGTTCAGCAGTGCTATTTATTGAATGGCGAAATGACGTTTGTCCGGACGATAATAGGAAGTGTTTTCGGCAGTACGGACCTGAACATCAGTCCTTGCATGTTATGAGACAGTGTAATTGCAGCCAGATGACCGCAACATGGTTGTCCCCCATGGAGAGCAAGATTGTCTCTCCACTTGAAGTGAGACCATTGAATCAGTCGGTAAGGGGTATGGCAGATGGGTACTCGCGGCCTGCAGAAAGCAGACGAAATTTTTTTGTGACTCACTTAGACCAGAATCGCCGGTCACATGAATGTATCAGGTAAGATAAAGCTCGATAGAAGTAATGCAACCGCTCTACATAAGTGAAAAAAGAAATATTCCAATGTGCATTTTGAGGCGATGCTTCTCGGTGACCTAGCGTCTATAGCTTCACGAAGACTTTCCTGAACCGTAAACGACGTATGACGAAAATCTAAGAAAACGCAACTGCAACAACAGCAACAACAAGAAATGATGCAAATCGTTGCGCCTGTTCTAGTTTTCATTTGACAGAATTCAGTGACGGTTGGATGGTGCTTAACAGTTACCCAGTCGAAATAGAACGATTAGATCGCGCATAATCTAGTATAGCGATCCCAGAGCAAAACTCTCCATGGACAGGTTCTGCCTAACTAAGGCATGATTCTTCCGTGCATCTTTACCTTGGGCTCCATAACGTGAAAGTGTTCCAATCTGTTTTATTCCAATATTTTAACGTCATGCTTACGTAACTACCGACACAATCACGGGGCGGTGACCCAAGGCGTTGATTGTAAAGCCCAATAAAATACTCTCCCCGTTTGTAGGAAGTCCCATTTGCTTCCTTTTAAAGCAAATAGCATTGTCTACCGTGCTAGGGTTTTCTGACGAGAGGTGGGGAGCACTTAGAAATCGAAAGGACTTCAGTGGGGACGGGCTAGTACAGTGGAAGTAAATAATAGATAAGGAAGCTCCTGATCGGTGCTTCCTGATCCTGTGTCAGCGTGATCGGCGAGCACCCATGTTCATTCATTCTGAAACGGGGCAGTCTCCGTCTAGTAAAGAAAATTCATTTTTCTTCGCCACAATGATTCATCTTTATGCATGAACGTCACATTTTCATGGTGTGCTTTGGTGGATATGCGGCATAATGTGACAGACACGCAAAGGGGGGCAGCCGGAAAGCTTTTGACTAATAGCGGAGAGCTGAAAGTGATAAAGGCGTAGAATCAGTTATATTTATTTTTCTTTTCTTTCAATTGTATTATGCATTATCACTATGTATACGTCATATCAGATGGGGAGCTTTCTCTGTGTTCGTTACATCGCTTGATGAACAAGCGAAGTGGAGGTGGGCGAAAGAATGTCTGAACGATCGTGGAGGGCTGATTCCTGAAATCTTATAGAAATAGTTTGGAATAGCTTTACGTTATAGCGCCCCTTCATTCGCCCCCACTTTTTTTCGACATGACAAGACTATGGTAGAGGAAAAAGCAGTTCGTTCTTGCGCTACGTATACTTTATGTTCGTGTCTGCGAACGAAGCGCGCATGGAATGAGGAGTAACTTAGCCTGAATACATTCGCACAAACACATTGCTTCAGTGGATGGTTTAGGTTGGCTTAACAAAAAAAAATATATCAGAACGAAATTTTACTTAACACAAGGTATTCTGTATATGTGTCGTGTTTCGCTACTCTTCATGTTGCGTAAGAGACAGTTACTGACACGCCCATAAAGTGCTCACTGAGCGCTGTCCCGTACCTACTGTTGGCTGTTTTATTAATGAATGGCTGCGTAACAAATTCTGGTAATTATTAGCGAGAGAGAGATGCGTGTTCGAAATTTTTTCTCCTGAATATGAGTGCTACTACAACTTAAATGATACTTCATTACTGTTTTACTTGGTAACCTTGAAGCGTTTTGGTAACTGAGCTGAAAGTACCAGGTTGCTTGTAGTTGCTGGTAGAACGTTTGTATAATACGAAGGATACTTGTTTGCAATGCCAAACATGGCCGGTCGAGGCAAATGACTCCTTCAAGTTATGTTGTCTGATGTGCTAGCATTTCTACAGTTTTCTTCTGGAAAGGAGTCGTTTCTTAGGGGACAGAAATTATTAGCAATTTTATGGTGTACATTGCGCGTGACCAGCTACATGTAAGTTGTGCCCCTTACACTATTACTGCTTTGTTGTGCTTGTAGATTACAGCTCTTCACTTGGGAATTGACACGCAGAGGCACTAAATGCGTTTGAATAAGCATGAAGCGTGTTGCTAAATGATTGCGCCCTGACAGGATAATCGGCCTGACAGCCCCATCACTACGAAACACGCGTGGCCGTCAGGCAAGTGTGCTTCGGATATTATGAGCCAGTGTGATATGATGATACAAGGAAGGCCTTATCAGTTAATAAGAGAAGATATTTTAGATCTAATGAAACTGGATGAGCTTCCATGGGCGGGAACATGCCCTGAATGGGACGGTTCCTCGTGTAATCGTTTTCGTGCCGGCAGGCGAATGCAAAGGTCTGTGATGCAATAGAACACGACGATAAACGTAGAGCCCCATGTGACACGCCTGCCTTAAACTGCTGAACGAGGCGAATAGGGATTACGCAAGAAGATATTAAATTTCCACCTATTCTTTGAGGCGTTTTAATGCGAGTGGCGCTAAAGCCATTCTCATGAGGCTGCTCGAAGAAACAACCACCGGGAGAGTGTGACAAGATGTATTTTCTTACGTGTTTACTCTCGAGATAGAAAGAAATCTGCATTGTTGTTTACAACACGGAGGATGCTACTGTTATTAGGCTGAAGGCCTTTGCATGTGCGCGTCCAAATAGAATTTATTAACGTTGTATTAGGATTATAGTTTTTAGATACTTCTGCGTCACGCTTCGCTGACACGTGAAAGCCCCACATGCGGGACTGAAGCTTAGCCTATCTATTTTACGCATTCTTAATGTTTGTAGAATGCGTAATCACAACCAACTGTAACGTTTCTGATTTATTGTTCGTTCTGGTTTTGACAAACTGACTTAACGTGGAAGTTTCCGCCTTTTCCTGCAGCACGGCCATGTGTGAAAACCTTGTTATGTATGTTCTTTTTCTTACCTTATACCGTATGAACTGAATTCAGAAATTTCTAAATAACCCGATTTACCGTAAAGGTAATTTTAACAAACCAGCCCTACATAAACAAGGTGATGTCAAGAAAAACATTTACCTGGTTGCGATCGTTACTGCTTTGTGTCCGTCATAAAATATACGCCAGCAAACACTAACATTGTTAAATGACGCCTAAGCCTTTTTCTTTAGCGTAAATGTCTCGAAGTTTCTTATATATTTGCGATTGTTTTGCAATTATGTGCAAAAAAATCTAATTTTCACCGTTTTGCATCTAAATCATAGAATATGTAGCCTGATTTAGTTCTACTCCGTGCATTTTTATTGTGATGAATGAACAGCTAGTAATGCCGCAGTCATCATAAATTGGAATTTGCGAAAGTCGTTATTTCCGACTTTTTCTACCATATTGCATTTTGACTGACTTACTGTGATTGTATACTGAAACATGGCTGAATTTTGTTTCACAGGGTTCTTTGTAATAGTTAGTTACCTTGATGCACGCTGTGGCATCAGGGCTACTATATCCTTGTAGGGTGTATGGCGCAGACGCTAATGCCTCTATGTGGCCTATCGTGTGTTGCTTCTGTAGCAGACATTGTCTTCGTGTTTAACCACACTGTTGTGGTTTGCAAAGCGCATTGTAAGAAGTGTCATGTTTCTTGCAAATAAAAAAATGAGCAAGCCAACTAGAGTAATACAGGACCTCTGCAGCAGTATATTTGTACTTTATTTACGTGGACGGAACAGCCAGCGGCGTTTCAAAGATCTTGCAATAACATTGTGGGAAGAAAGCTGCACCCCGTTTCGTGATTTCAAACTGTCCTTCTTCGGCTCCGCTGTCGCTCACCGCCACGTGACAACATCTGAGCAAAATCGACAAGCTTGTCAACATTTAGCGTTAAGATGCAAGTGGGACACGTCGATTTCCTGGAGCCGACGTTGCGAATGACGCACTCCATTCACACTTGTCTGTTTTGTACCTCAAATCCACAGAACCGGTCACCCACCTTGAGCTGCTGCCAAACATCGGGTGGCAGGAATTTCCAATGGAGAAGTGGTGACAAGTGGTGAATATATGTGGTGAACGACAATAGCATATCGGGCCAGTAATTAAGTCTTGCTGTTGGATGTAGCTCCTTGCTCACTCATGGAGATTTATTCGGCTGTAAGCCTCCCACTGGACGATAGAGCTCGGATATGTACGCCGGAAACTAAAAGAGCAGCGTTGACAGGATGCATAAAGGAATTCCTCCTTTTTTGTTCAATGTATTTTCAAGATGCCTTCGAAGAGCGCGTGTAAAAAGACAAAGTACAGAGTTAAGGAACAAATTTATTTTTCGAACGCCGCGGAATAAGCTATGGTTTCAGCAACAGTATTCCTCATACGGAACGTGTATTTTTTCCTAATTCCGGAAATCCCGCAGTGTATCGCTTGGCTTGACTACATAATATGACCCTCTTCAAGATGTTTAATATGATCGATGAAGATCAGCGAGAAGTGAATTGTATATAGACTGCTTATATTGCAGTGTTATTTATGTCTTTATCTTTTCGTGTAGACGCAGTAAGAATGAAAAATACCTATTAGTGACACTAAGCATCGAAGCTGGGCAGTTATTGTTCGAGATACCACCTAAAGTGTGCCGTTGTCGTCAGATTTATCATGAACGTGCTTTGGTGGTCGACCTATCAGTTCACCATGCTGCAACTTTTTGTCGACATTGCTTTGCAAGGAATGTCGCAAGCAATTGCTTCCTGGATTATAAAAAAAATAGTAGATGTGAAGTTGTTAAAGTTTAGGTGTTTATTCATTGTAGCCTTATTATAAATAAAAATATTGACGAAAATAGCAAAGGTAGAGCAAGATAAAGAACAAGCTTCCGTAACTCGGTAAAAATAAATAAGTAAAATTTTAGCAATTTCTCTAACTTAACCTAACAGCCTGACCGTTATTTTAACAATTTGTTACCTGCGACAGCCGCTACCTGTCTAGATCGACACTTCCACATTCCGAAGAAAAACTGCGATGCACATATCATCCTTCTCGTCAGCTAAAAGAATGCCTGCTTGGCCTAAATACATGCACAAGCGTAACCAATATTGGTGTAAATGTGGGGTGGAACAACCCAAGCGCAAATAGGGTACGATATAGGAACAGTTAGCGCGTCATGCTCCGAAGGGCAGATGGCCGCAGCGGCATGAGTTTCGAACCGAGTGGGTGGTGGCAGGCAATCATTTTTAAGTCCACAGGCGCTTTTTTGGCTACTGTTGCGTATGGGGGGACATATGAGGACTCAGGTGCGTTTTGGAACTTGCCCTACTACTGCTTAGAGGATGTCGTTTAGGGGCACTTTGTCACGATATACCAACCGCACAGCGCCCACATCTACACCGAAATACCTCCTCTCCGGCGCGTGACCAGAACAGAGAGGGGTAAGTTTCTTCTGAATCATCCAGGGAAGCTTGCAATGTAATGGAATGTAAACATCACTGTTTGAATGATGTTGCGAATTTGTAGTACCGCAACCACGAACCTGACGCAACGACCTGGGTGGTGTTCAAGACCAGTTTCACAGAGGTGTTTGGGTGGCTAGCAGTTCGAAAGCTTCGCACCGAGCAACATTTTCGAGAATTTGAGCAGCAGAGAAGTGAGACATTCAAAAGTGACTCCGAGGATATTGTAGACCCATGGAAGCTTGTCGATGCGTCATTGTAGGAAAGCGGCAAGACGTGGCATATATAAAGGCAGTGGACGACGATGTGTTTCAGATGCTGTTGGTAAAGAACCTGAGCACTTAATCTGAAGTAGTGACCCTGCAGCCGGATGTATGGGTTGTGCGAAAAGTGGCTTGCCACACGCAATTCCCTGATAAGTTCTCCTTCTCTGGCTTTCCTGTTGCCGCCGGTGACACTTCCCTGTTGGCGCAAAATCAGCAGTTTGTTCGCGAAGAGGTGGCTCGCCAACTTGCAATTGTGAATCTAACGAAAGAGACGCCCTCCTCTTCGCAAGAGACGCTGCAGCCTGCCATCCAGGAACTAGCCAAAAAGAGCATTTCCCCTGCATTTCACAACATTGCTGTTGCTGTGTCAATCAGCTGTGCGCAAGTTGATACCATGCCCATCCCTGCAGCCCATGCTGCATTTCATGCGCCAACACGGACATAGCCACCATCTCCTGCCCAGTTAGTGCCACTGTATCTCCAAGCGCAAGAACCATGGCGCATACAACCGGCCGATTTTTTACTCCTGCGGCCTTGCTGATGACATAGTGCATTTTTGTCGGCGCCGAACGCCATCTACAGCTCATTTCTGCCGACCAACTTTCAACTTAATTCCCGCCATGTAGGATTTCAACGCTGCGCTTCGGCGGATCCTCTTTTCGATTGTACGGCCCTATTAGGCAGAAGGTGGCCTGCGGCATGTAGCCGGCGATGATATGAGCAACTTGGTTTGGAACTCTGCTAGGACGTGGTGTGGAAGCAGCCGTGACTCGCCGTGTTCGGCATCAGCACAGACCCGCTCCACGCTGTCTGCCGCCAGGTCTGGATCCTCAGGCGCCAGCATTGATTTGGACGTAACCAGTGTGATGGTGGTCATTGTGACGCCGCCTTCTTCAATGGAGGCGCCCTTAGGGGCTCTCAGAGTTTTGCTATGTAGCGAACTTGCAGAAGGGCTTACGTTGAATGGTCTCCGGTCCCCAGTACTTTATCTCTTTGGAGTCATGTATACGGTCCGTTGTCCATAGTCTGACTTTCGGAATCTGTGGTCGCGTATTTCCTCACGTAACGACAAACCGGTGGACACACTGACTGTAGAAGGTGGAAGCCATTCTTTGTTTCCTTATAGAGCACTTTCTTTATATTTCCTTTTGCTTCTACACTGTGAGTACGTGTCAGAGTCGCTAAATTAAATGCACAGCTCTCAGCGGAACGCCGAGACAACTCTTCCTGCGTCTAACGGGAGCCAATTCTACACTCATCCACAGTTGTCTATCATTCGTTCCGCACGTACGGTCTCCTCTGCACTTAGCACTCGAGCGACGCAACTCACGGGAGCAGCAAAAGCCTTATCTCCTTTTACAAAATAAAGGAACAGTTCTTTTCACATCCAATCGTATGCTTCAACAGCATGTCGTAGGGCGCTCGCAATGTCATCCTTGAGTCGGTCCATTGGTAGTATCTATGGAGCTCACAAGAGAATGTCAAATCCCTGACTACGCTGCATTGGCAAAGTGCAAGAAAGTTCAGCGGAGAATATGTGTCTGTATAAAACCCGCGTTGACCCGACAGGTATTTTGCGTCGTTACAAACTCTTATGTTTTCCATCAACTGTATTCCGACTTGGCTTTTACATTGCACCTCATTTTTTAAAATTTCATTGCGTAATCGGTAATTTGATTATTATGACCTGCCTCCAGATTTTGAATAAGGTAGGTGAAATTTAGGCAACATTAAAAAAAAAACAAGTAACTACGTTACATAGCTGCATTATGACTTCATTGTTCACATACACGGAGGAAAGATTTCGGTGCGCAGTGTCAATTCTTAACAATGTGCACCGAAGCGCAGCAGTTAGTCAGCGAAATATCTTTACAGCTTGCTTTATTGTTTTGAACTTCGCCTGCAACACTTCCTTAAGATACTATCATGTTCAGACCGAACCTAACTTCAGCGCAAAGGAATTTTGTTAAGGGACTGCTGGGGGAATACTGGTCTCGCATTGCTCCATATTTGTTACTGGATATTTTATACATAGATACAAGATTTGATACTGGCGACCGTCCACCGATCCAACAGCAGTCACGACGTGCTTCGTTTCCTGTGCACCAGGAGAATATGAAGAGGGTTGATGACATGCTTCGGCGGGTCGTAATACAATAATCAAGTAGTCCATGGTCCTCATCATCCGCCCTTGCCCAATACAAACAACGCGTCCCTGCGTACGTCTACGCCGGGGCCAGTGGAATAGGCTTGGGAGCAGTGTTGCGGAAACGTGACAACACCGACGTCGAGAGCCCAGTGGTAAAGGCCAGCCGGCGCTTCAATGAGCCAGAGACACGTTATCACTAATCGGAACTTAAGCGCTTGGGTGTTGGAGTTTTGGTCTTTTTTAAATAGAGAAGAAATCACCATCTCAAGAATACTAGGCTCTGTGATGACTGTAAAGCAAGCTTAATTTGACAGTAAAACTATGCAGCTGGAGTGGGCGGTTGCACGAATTCAGGTTAAGTTTTCAACGTCTATACGTCACATGGACGCGGGTTTTCTCTATCGGCCTCCTCCTCCTCCAGGCTCATCAGTAGCCTTGTTCTTCGTCCTCAACATATTCACCATGCCATCAGGCTGGCGGTGACGTGAAATAAGGCGCCTGTCGTTTGCATCTCGAGACGCCCACAGTCAATGCCTCAAGCGTAATTACAACGTGCGATCAATTTGCCTATGCAACCGCTCCTAACCGTCTGGTGACTGAATGCCTGCCATCGTATCACCTATGCGGCCTGATATGCTCGTCATGTGCCACTACCTCGCGTCCACCGGTCATCTGGGCCTTTACAAGGCGAGTGGCAAAATTTCGGAGATATTTACATGGCCAACGCGCAATGAGACCGTGGCTCGCTACATTTCATATTGTTCCATGTGCCAACAACCAAAGCGTCCTGCTCACCGTAGGCGAAAGAAGACCGCGTCATCTTACTGCACATGTTCCTCGTACGAAGCCATATGTTGCTCCTCGCGGAACTCTGCCATAATGCGCTTCGCCTCCCCGACAGCGCATCATAAGGGAGGACATATGTGATAAAATAATAGGACGTTGAGCAGAAGAGGACGTAGTACCCTGTAACGCAACGATGACGGTACTTTTGCATGTTCCTAGGCGTGGGCAGAGCAACCCGGACGAAAGCCTTTTTTTGGGGAGCTTTCTGCAATAAATCTTGATGACCGCCCTTATGCAGCCTCGTTACAATATGCATATGGACGTATGTGTGTCGTGGTTTATTTTTTCATTATTATTGGAAGAAAGGGCTCAATCGCGTTACCTGCCGTATAGAATGGACGAGCTGTAAAATGTTGTTGTCCGGGCTAACATTGGCTCAACCAAGACCAATGTGCGCACTAGGACGTGTACAGCTTTATGTTTTGGACACCGAAGGCGTATGGAGTGGCAAAGCCAGTTTCTCTTTCGGGTGGCGCATTGACTTGGCTGGGGACAGGGAGAATGAGGCGGCTCACATTAGTAGATGGCTCATTGTGGATCACAGTGACAATTATAAAAACGACGAGCAGCAACCAAGCAGAAACCCGGGGTACTGCTGCCATGGGTAGCACTATTATGACAAAGGTGTAATGTCGTCGGATAATGGCTAACTGATGGCCAAAGAAAGATGAACTTTTTACTTTGTGTGAGACTTGACAACTTTCTAAATAATACAAAAGCCAGCATATTGCTTCATAGTTTCTTCAATGTCAAAATTAGATAAACATGACTATTTGTTGTAGTTAAACTGTGGCAAGACGCGAAGAATGTCCAGTGCCATGGATGTTACAGATACCTAGGAAAACTAAGCAAACATTAATGAAACTCGCGTAACTGAACCGTCAACTGCAGCCGATAGCGGTGAGTACAGTTTTATTTATTTTTAGTAGATACTATATACAGCCCGAAGACCAAGTAGAGGCGGATGCGAAGAAATGAAGAGAGTCAATGATTATTGCTTATATAGCGAAATTGGCGAAGTTAATAAGGTGAATGTCTGAAGTGGCTCATACCGCCGATGGCCTTAAAAAAACGCATCGTCTGGTCCAATGGTACACAAACCATCATCAGCAGCAATGGCTCATACAGCCGAGAGCAAGCAAAAACAATGCAATTGCTCATGCTATTTGTAACGCGGAGGCTACTAGTACTCAGTGCGTGCAAGCACAGTCCATACAAGCACTAGGGCATACATTTATTGCCATCACGCACACAACGTACAGAAATGCGGCGCCTAGTCCAGCTGTAGAAAAAGAACCACGTGACCTTCCGAATGGCTCATACCCCCGTAATGATGAGGCTACAAGCGCAGAACAAGGTGAGGTGATCAGTGCATACATTCATCGGAATCACCTCTACAACACACAGAACAGCGTTCATTTCAATCCTCTAGTGAGAGGATGCAACGTAAGGTCTAAGATACACGTCGTTGGCGTGAGTCCGACCCCGCTATGCAAACCCGCGATGCCACAGCTAAGCGTCGATTACGAGACGAAGAACCCGAGCTGGGAAGGCAGAAATGCCATGATGCGAGAAGGCGCATTAAAAACTGTGCAGCAGGCTTTCGTCTTGACGTGTAACAGCAGAGTTACATGCTGCCTAAGTTTTTGAAACATTGGGCAGAAAAAATTCTCAGTCGCAAAGCAAGCGAAGCATTCGCAAGCAGGTGGCTATGTAACAATATTATGGAGCATTAATACCAGCGAGGCACTGAATGCCGTGCGACACGAAATGAAAAATACAGGGCATTCCATGCACCCCGAGTAACCCCGACGATCTTCCAAGTCTGCTCTTCTCTTTAAATGAAAGGCAGCAGACTTCCACGATACTGTCGAAACCGAACTAATTTACTAAGCATTCTTCTACTGTAATGACCACCACCGTATTTATGTTTGGTTGCTTTTTGCTGAAATGAGTGCACTCACCATTTACGGGGAGATGAACAAGAAACCGCCGATTATATTGTGCTCGCCTTTAGGGAAGAGCGCGTTCGTTTAGATATGTAATAAGTTGGAAATAAGGAATTGAAGCAAAAATTATACTTATTATTTTAACGGCATTTATAAATTACATAATAGTACAGAAATGAAAGTTTGGATTAGGCAAAAATGTGTGATATTATCTTTTTTTTTTTCGCTGTACACATTTTCCTCCCATAGGCATAGTGGAGTTTGAAATATACACATTGACTGAATTTGGCGCTCGCAGACTCCCGTTGTCTAAGTAGGTTAGGTCTATTTGGTCGAGAAGCTAACGTTTCCTTTTCTAAGATGTGAATGCCCATGTCATCCTTTTGCTGCACATTTTATTCTATTTTTATTTTTCTTACGTAGCGTTTGTTCCTTACTCTGTGCTTTTTGAATCAGCTAAAGTTTCAATTAAGTTTTACTTTTCACTAGAAGTGACCCCCTGCGATAATGCCCTTGTGGCACTGCGTTTACTTGTAGAAATAAATAAATAAATAAATAAATAAATAAATAAATAAATAAATAAATAAATAAATAAATAAATAAATAAACAAATAAAGAAATAAATAAAACAAGTACACTTTTTTAACCTAATGCTCATAGTTGATTTGCCAAATGCTGACTTTTCTGTATAGAGCAGTTCCACATTCTACTAAGTAAATAGAGCACCAATTCAACGGAAACGGCAGTGTCAGATTTGTTTTCGGGCATATTGTAGGCATTATAATCACGATGCGTTGTAGTGTGTGTAATAATTTTGAGAACTTATTTACACGTCATATTTTCCGTTTCCTTTCATAAGTAGGATAACAGCCAAGCTCCTAATTGGCCCTCGTTTGGAAAGCGTGGCAAGTGAGATGACCTCTAAATATTAAGCTTCCTTACACCATTTCTTAAATTGGTGGCGTAAATCAGTGAATATGCAGCCGAAGAGGAGGGGGTTGCTATGTCCAAGACTACTTGTAGTTCAAACTCCAAGAGCGATGTTGAAGGCTCCGCCTGAAGATTATTGGTATCTGGCGCCCTAAACACTTGCTAGAACTGATGTCAAGAGAGAAATGACGCCGTCTCAAATACGAGATTCCAACGATTCTTAAAGCTAAGCTTTCTTTGCCTACTTTACCAATATTTCCTATACCAGACCGTTTGCTATATAGGCAAATATAATTGTGGATTTATAAAATTAGCTCCTATGAAAGTACAAACGAAAAAGTTTGAATAACCATTCAAGGTGGGCACTCCGCGTGCGAATTATTCTACACAAAAGATATCATACACACTACGAACACTTTTAAATTTGTTTCTGAAATCAGGTCTTGATATTTATATAACTGGTGTATGAGCTTTACGTGAACATTTTGTCACTCAATCTTTCTTAAATAATTGAAGAACGTTTTTCAGATAAGTTGTGTTCTTGCGTTTACTTTTTGTCCATATTTCACATATAGTCAATTGCTATGTTTATATGTGTCTCCTGTTGAATCGCTGTTTGCCTTGTAAAGGAGGCTGCGGGCTCTAGTCAAGTCGCTTGCCTCTAAAGCGACTTTTACCCACAGTCTCCTCCATCACTGATGGAAATAAAGAAGTTATTATTATGCTGACCAAGCTTGCGCGCTTCTGTTCTGCGTGAGAAAAAAAACGTGAATTCATATATCTGACTTGATCATATGATATCGTCGGCTCACAAATATCCGTGAAGAGCACCGTCATTTCAATGAAATGATAAAATATATTTACCGTATGCTTCGATTTACATTCTTTTGTTTGATTTAGCCACTCAGCATGCACCGCTGTGTGTGTGCCTGTTCTTTGTCGATCCTGAAGAATGGTTTCGCTCGACTTGGATTCAGATAAAACCTACAAGGCTGCCTGCGTGCAAGCGCCTCTGTGTTGCGTAACAAAAAACTCACTGCATAAAACGTGAACACAAAATGTCGTCCCACAGACATTTCTAAAGAACATCAATCAGGAATGCTGAATTATATTTACCGGATTCGTTGATTTACTTTATTTTCTTTGATTCGGTCACTAAGTGTGAGCCGTTAGAGCTTTGAGTGTTCTTGGGCTTTCGTTATGAATGTATGTCCCAATCAGGCACAACAGTTACATAACCTCTAGATGCTTCAGTGGAAGATCAGCCGCCTGGTTGCTCTCTTGAAGCCTGGAAAGACTCCTTATGAGCTTACCTCATACCGCCCAGTTGCATTAGCCAGCTGTGTTAGAAAAGTTATGGAACGAATGGTCCTGGCGAGGCTCGAATGGTTTCTGGAAAGAAATGATCTTTATCCGAACATGATGACCGGTTTTCGGCGCGGTCGTTCTTCCATTGACAGCGTCATTGACCTCGTTACGGCAGTGGAACATTAAAAACGTCAACGCCGACTCGTCGCCGCTGTTTTCTTAGATATCGAAGGGGCCTACGACAACATCCTTCATGAAGCCATTCTCGATGCCCTAGATGACTTCGGTATTGGCGGCCGGCTCTACCTGTGGATTGTGAGCTACCTCAGCCGCCGTTTCGTTTACATGTCCACGCCTTATGGAGAGACTAACCGTCATCAGGTATGCCGTGGAGTTCCTCAGGGAGGAGTTCTCAGCCCAACATTATTTAATGTGGCACTGATTGGCCTGGTGAGCGAGCTTCCACCTCACATCCACATCAGTGCATATGCAGATGACATCTGCATCTGGGCTTCTGGTACAACACGCCCACAACTACGTGCGAAATTACAACGGGCTGGGTCACCTACTTCACGATACATACGGCATCAGGGTTTGCGCTTAGCTGGCGAAAAATGTGCTGTGGTTGCATTTACGCGCAAATCCCTCTGCCGCTACCCGATCTCCATTAACGGTATCGTAATACCTTATGTCTCCCACCACAGATTCTTGGGCGTTATCATCGACCGCGGTTTGTCATGGACGAGGCATGTCAATATGTTGAAGCAAAAACTCAATCTGTTTTGCCATGTTCTTCGCTTCGCAACAGGCATGAAATGGGGCCCCACGGAAGGCTCATTACTAAGACTTTATCAGTCTCTTTTCGTAGGCTACATTCGATACAGCCTTCCGACACTCTCAAACTTGAGCATTTCCTGCTTACGGACATTAGAGAGCGTCCAAGCGCAGGCACTCAAAATATGCCTCGGGTTGCCACGGCGCGCCTCCAACAAAGGCACAATTGAGGAAGCCCACGTATGCCCATTACCGATATACCTGTCCCACGAACCACTTCGAGTGTATTTACGCTTACTGACACGACACCATTGCCATCCACTGACGTCGGTTCTACATGAGCGGCCAGACATCAATTTCACAAGTGCACTCCGCTGCCATCTACCCCACATAACATCAGGCTATGCCCTTCCATATCACCCCGTCAAACCACCATGGGTGATGGTTCAACCTTCCGTATGCGTACATGTCCCCGGCACACTAAAGAAATCATTGGTTCCCGTCAGTGGACTAAAACAACTTGCTCTCGCGTACATCTGGTCAGAATACCAGACATATGTTCATGTTTACACAGACGGCTCCGCGTCACCTAAGGCATCGACAGCAGCTGTGGTGATACCAGTCCAACAGATGACTCGAGGTTTTATAGTAGACCATAATTCTACATCAACCGCTGCAGAGCTTGTGGCTATTCGGCAAGCGATTCGCCACATCTGCGGGGAAAGACCTCAAGAGTGGTGCATTACCACGGACTCAAAACCCGCGCTGCGAATTTTGCAATGCTTCCTGCGCCACACCGCATATCAGGTTCTGGCACTGCAGATCACCGAGCTACTTTCATGCGCCCAAGAAAAGCACCACCGCATAGTGTTCCAATGGATCCCGGGACACTGTGGGTTCAACGGTAATGAGATGGCCGATGCTGCAGCAAGGCGTGCCCTCAGCAGTGGCCTGCGAACTGTAGTGCCATTCTCCAGACAGGACATCACATGCCTCCTGTCGGAATTAATGAGGAGTGCGACGAGAAGATACTGGGCCCAGCCAGACGCTCGTAACGTCCGCCTTAAAGTCTGGATCCCGATAGGAAATTTCCTATTCTGCGTGGAATTTCACGCCCTCATACATGCCTTATACACAGACTGCGATTAGGCGTCGCCTTCACGCGCAAATATTTGCACATTATCGGACGGACAGACTCCCCGAATTGTTCAGTGTGTGGCGCTGTAGAGACTATAGAACATGTGCTCGTGGTGTGCCCTGAGTATGCGCGCGAAAGACTGACAATGGCAGATACATTGAGACTTTTACACAATGGACCACTGTCGGAGGACCTCTTGCTAGGCGCATGGCCACAGAGTTGGCAGACGACAGAAACAATGCGTGCACTTTCACGTTTCCTAGGTGACACGGGCCTGGACTCACGCCTGTGATACCAGTTGTGTAATGTGTCCTTCACCTCGTTCCTCCCATTATCATCCCCCACTGTGACCCTTTTCCTTCCCCTCTTCCCCTTCCCTTACGTAGAGTAGCAGGCCAGATGCTCCATTATCCGGCCGACCTCTCTACATTTTCCAATCATTAAAATACTTCTACTTCTCTAGATGCTTCATGATCGGTCGTACGTAGCAGTGCAACTATTTATTTATTTATTTATTTATGTATTTATTTATTTATTTATTTATTTCCGATACCTCAAAGGCCGCCGAGCGGTCTTAGGTTAGTGGTGGGCACGCACAGCCATAGGTGAGTTCTTGAGCGATGTTATTCACATTACCAGGGTTTGAATGAAGTATAAATCCAATGTGAAGGGGATTCCGTCTGTTGAGGTGAACGAAGACTGAAGACAGGTGGGCGGAGGTAAAGTCTGCGGTTAGCGTCATTAGTTATATTGCTAATATGGGCAGATTAGGAGTTATCAGAACAGGGGCTCATTTCTAGGTACTTGTAGGAGCACACTGAGGAGATACTGGAGTCGGGAATAATGAAAATCGGGAACCATGGATGACGGAATGTGGTGGTAAGATGGAGGACGGAATTCGGTGGTAAGATGAAAGGGACCACTTATAGTACTGACGCTCATTAATGATTTGTTGTACCAGACGTACCTAAAGCAGATGTAGAACTGAAGTGTTAAAATGCGGCTATTATCGTCAGTTTGGCGATATAGCACACATTCATTAGCAAATAACCATATTTCAGAAGAAAGGTTTTTGCCAAGTTTTTTTTAAAGCACAGTTCATGGCAGAACACCGGAAGGAACGCTGGAAAGGGCAGGGGCGGGACCGTTTACGTAGACAAATTGTTAGTGGTTTGTTTGGAAGTTGTTTCTCCAATAAACGTAAGATGGTCGAGATATAGGAGTGATAGACTTTGGTAAAACCACTTGTAAGGTGCCTTAACAAATTTAACTCCCTGGTGTTACGTACCAAATCCACGATATCAATATACATATACAAATGCTTTATGTAGTCAAGTAATTAAGCATCAACAGTAGTGTTCGTGTGAGGACTTTAACTAATGTCTACAATAAAAAGTGCATGTTGGCTGTCAAACGAAACACCTCTCTGGAAGTTAGGATGACAAGATTCAACGGAAGTAATGAAATTGACAATCTGACAAATTGACAATCTGACAAACACAGGGCATGCTCCATCAGCTTCGAGCAAGCATTTGTAAGAGATATTGGGCGGCAATGTTTGTGCGATGATGGGTTGCTTTTTGCAGACGTGGTATTACCAGGCCCCACACTCTCAAGTTGCAGCGATCACCACAGACGGCGAAAAATCAACCGCGGCGCGTTCCAGCGTAAGCGCGCAAGTGCAGCTACTGTAATTTGGTCGCATACTTTAATTTGTATTTTTTTTGCCAGGGGCGCTCAACACAGCTCAATATTGGATCTATAAACGTATATATAATAACCGTCAAACATAGTTAATGTGCAATTTTGTAGCAAAATAAACAGAAAATTGGTTTTAATAAACCTATGTTATTAAAACCTGTGCCCGATTACTTGAATAAAGGTTTTGAGACCTCACTGACGTGTGATAAACAGCAGCCCACTGGTATCGATTGCACTCCCTGCCGTTTATCGATTCAAATTCTACGGCGCCTATATTGGCGAACGGGGCGGTCGTTTCCTTTGTGCAGCATCACGCAGATTCGTTTTAATTAGACCACAATAAATATCTCAGCCAGTTTGTGCGTGCGACGTTCGATAGCCGCTATCAGGCGAACGTGTTAAAGACGGTGTATTTTATCAGCTGGCGGTGTTTCACTGGCGTAATGGCTACATACACGGCTTCCGTCGTCAGTGATTTGCCCTCTCTGGCCGCGTATTGGCGGGTTGCTTGAAAAAAATGTACTAGTTAGCATGAAAACTCGTTGCTGGAACCGAGCACAGTCTGTCTGGAAAATACCCAAGAAAGCGGATTAACCTTGCAGTCTCTGGGTGTGTGCACCGGTGAGTAAAAAAACACTGCTTCGCATTTTCAACTTTGAATTTCTTCGGGTGCGAGTCGGATAAAACAGATTCCTTTAGTCAATCTGTTTTTCAATGTGTAAAATCATACTAACGTTATTGCTCTTCAAAGACAATTTAAACAAGGCTCTTGTTATTTTGCCATGTTCCTACAATTCCTAACACGGAGTACAACATAAAAATAAATAGTTTTGGCTGTGTCTGCATGAATGATACACTGAGATAAATTCACAGCAACATTAGTGCAAGTGTCCTTGCGGTGATACAGTTTGATCAATGCCATTTGATACATAATTCAATTCCTGTGTTTATTACCTAGTAGCAGGCGAAAAATTTAATCGAGGCTTCACTAAGCACAGCCCGCAGAAGGACACCATTGAAAGAAATGCACACTCAAAACAGTGTTGCGTGTGTGTGTGCTTTCCTGTCATAGAGCGTTTTGTGCACTGTTGCTAGCCATACATGTATCACAAACTTACTCACGTTTCCACCATAGTAATTGAGGCTTTCTTCTTTTGCCTCCAGCCTCCAAGATGCTGCTCTTATTTGATCACCCCTTTGGACTCTGTTGTCTCTGAACGTACAAGTCAACATTGAATGCGTCACCACAGAGCCAGAATCCTCGCAATGTAGGTTTCTGAACACTTCAACTAGAACACTTCAATTCTTTGTTCACTAATTGGACAAACTTTTGTTTCACCATTCTTTGCTTGCATCTTTGTCATGGCTTCGTGATTTTTCTTTTCAGGAAGAAGTACAACAGAGAGATTATTGGTTTGCAAGCTGCCCACACCAAGCCATAAGAAGCTCAACGGTCACCATAATGACAACAGGTCCTCTTGAACTACGTGCCTCACCATGAAATGTTTGCAAGTTTGCCATGTAGAAGGCGGTGCGCGCTATAAGGAAAGCAGCAGTCTACAGTTTAGTATCGTAATGAGCGGGAATGCTAAATTTTGACATACAAGCTTACTTGATTTAAGGGCATTTTATGGCAATTCGAGAAGTAACAAGTTGAGTCCCAGTTTGTTTCTTTTCTCTTCCTGTAGCAAGCGCCTACTTGGTAATGCACAAACACTGTCATCTGCTATTTGCAAATAAGATTGACGGGAATTACCACCAAGTATCCCATCCTCCATCATAGCGTTAATTTGGTACATGAAACTGCAAAGCATTTTAGAGCCTTCAAAACCGCTCAGTGCAATTTGGAGGAAATTATGTTTCTTGTTCGCTGAAACTCTGGCAGTCACTCTTCAATTTATTATTCTATTTCTTATTCAAATTATTCTCAGGGCCATATGTCATTAAAGAGAGGAGTGGGTACAAAGCAGTAGAGTAAAACAAATGAAAAAGAGCAGTGAGTTCTGGTAATACAATAATTCTCCTGATTATACAACGTTAGCTAATGTTTTGAAAAAAAAAAGTTTGTTATCGGTGATAGCTACGATACTTGAAAGAAGGTAGTTCCATTCCTGAGTTGCGCGGGGGATGCAAGGTTGAAAGAAAGGCTTCGTGTAGCAAGAATCAATCCTTGCATTACTGCCATGATGGATGCAGTTTAAAATGTACTTCTGGCTTGTTATGAAGCCGTCGTGAAGTGTGGTATGACGGAAAATTTTATGAAATATCGAAACGTGGCGACTGCGGTGATTAGCTAGGGGAATAAGTACTGGTTAGTTTCATTAAGGTTATACTCGCTGTATGGTACGGTTATAATTAGAAAGAATGAAGCAAGCAGAGTTATTTTGTACTAGCTCAAGTGAAGTAATAAGATTAACGCGACTGGGATTCCATATCGCAGATGCACATTCAAGTTTTGAGCGTATTAGAGTCTTGTAAAGGTGTAGTTCAAAAGTAGACAGTGCTTTGGAAAAGTTGCACTGTAAGTATACCCGAGCAGGTGTATAGCATTGTTAATGACGTACCCTAAATTGGTCGAATTTAAATTATTTGTAATGTGTACACCAATATATCTATAGGACATGAAGAAATCTAAGGAAACGTTGTTAAGATGGTAAGTCATATGGTTAGAATTAGATCTAGGTATTGCCTTTTTCATTTGTTAACTGCGAAATGCTCATGTACAGTTTGCATGAAATCAGTACCTACGCAGCCCTGCACCGTAAGAGATGGCTAGAACCGGCAACTTCACACACCTGGCCTACTCAACACGTCACAAACATGACAAATCAATAAAATCAAATTTTCTTTCTCTTCAAGAAGCAGATTACATACCTGAGGACAGGGTATTCACAAAAAGTTTTTCAAATATGCTCGAAGTTTGGCTTAACATTCAGCCAATCAACAGTGGACGAGCAAGCGAAGCCTCAGCATGGGAACTTATCTTCCTCACGGCCCTCACAAGTATGTTTGACTGCTGAAACGTTGGCTACAGGCTGAGGCTTCCCTTGGTGACCTGTGTTGGTCAACTGAAGTGTTCATCTCCTTGTAACCTTTTTGCATTGATTCAACGCGCAAACCGAGATGTTTTTTCAACATGAAACCATCAATTGCATTTTACAAGGATCCGTGAGCATTAGTTGGTCATACTTATGTGTTGATTTGGTGTCCTTGTTAATACAAAATATTTGCAGAGGTCCTTTAAGCACTGTCATCTCCATAACGTTCCTCGCCCTCCTTCCAGTAATCAACTTGTGTCAAAGCCTTTACTGCTGCACCTGAACACTAAATGTGCGGCAGAAATATCAAGAACACACAATATGTTATCTAAAACTTAACATAACGTTTTTTCCCTCTACACTACGAGCCTATCGCCAATGTGTTATGAAAACAATGCGACATTGCAGCTCGAGCTTACCTTACTGACAGTACATCTTTGCCGAGCACTTAATCTAGCTGAAATCGTCTAAAGCAGACAGCATACGTATAGTATGAAACACGTGAAACAGCACTGTACGCAACACAAGTACGAGTGCAGCCGAGCACAATATCGTTGTCCTTGCTTTAGCGGTGCGCCAAACACGATGAGGAAACTTCCCTCGATTTCAGTTTTTAATTTCGTAAATAGATTACTATCTGTGTCTCTGTATGTTGTAAACTCAGTGATTGGCATCATTAGCTCCACCTGATCCATACGAAAATTGTGGGCATGTACTGCTTCATTAACGATTGACAATAAACAACGTAAGCTTACTTGTCTGACGTGCTTTTTTGGCCAGTTGAGGCCTCTCGGTAACCTGGCGATATAATAAAGGTACCGGTATTCATTTTAGAGTACCGTACACACCAACATCGCTGCGAAAGCGGTAGCAAAACGCCCAAAACCAGCGAACAAGCAGCGCAATGAACCCCACCAGCCGCTACAGTAGCGGCCATATTGCATACTACGTTTATACCATATTATCATATTATATATATATCATATTAGTTTTGATTTTGCCGGCGCCATCTCTCGGTCGCATACATTATTTCACAACGCCAACGCTACGCACTGTGGAAGGTTCAGTTTCCCTTCTCTAAGTTTGTATGGGTGTTCTGTGGTATTACTTTGCTCTTTTTTCCAATTCAGTAAAGACCCGCCAATAGAGACGGACTCAGCAAATATGCATAAAGGATTAGCCCGATAAGGTATTAATGCGATAGCATTAAGGAGCATTAAGGACGCATCGCGGGCCATGGAAGAGGCCGTGGTTCCACCCAAAGCACGCCTTCGTGCATACCGTTCGCGGCAAGCGTTTCCAGGTAAACATTACGGTTACATACGCTCCAGTTGCTGGGAAGCGTGAGAAGCAGTCAGAGATCTTTGAATGCTTTCGCGTTCCACTCATAATGTTGCAGCTTAAGCGACCTCCAATCTTTTAGGGATCTTCAATGTTGTCACAGTCGGTAATGTGGGAAAAGGAGGACGATGATGGTGGCCTTGGAGACGACGAAGAAGAGTGTAGCATCATCGCTGCTCTACGCTTGCTGGCTCAGCCATTAAAAGCCATCAGTAAATAGACGCACGCTTCTTCCTTCCCGTAACATCTTTGGTGGACGTGCGGGGTAACCACTTGCGCAAGACGGAGCTCCGCAGCGGACGTAACCTGGCCGCCACGTCATCCGAAGGAGAGAGTTCAACCACGGCCCCGTCGTCGCCGCCGACGGTCACCCTGGCCCAGCTCGCGACCCTGGCATGTTTTCCGGAATCGACAATGTTGACGTCGATGACTGGTTGCAGAACTACGAACGGGTCAGCGCACACAAAAGGTGGTATAACACGCTTATGCTCGCCAATATAATATTCTACATAAAGAAAATGGCACGGGTCTGGTTCAAAACACACGAAGAAGTAAAAGAAGAACGGACTAGTGCAAGCAGAAGCTTAGAGATTTGTTCGGCAAGCCCGTCGGCCGCCAACGTGCTGCGAAGAAGGACCGTGGGACCCATGTACAGACGTCGACTGAATCTTGCGTGGCGTATATCCAGGACGTCCTCGCCCTTTGCCGCAAAGTGGATAACAATATGGCAGAGGCAGACAAGGTCAGCCACGTTTTAAAAGGCCTCGCGGGCGACGGGTTTAACCTCATTGTTTACAAGAACGTAACAACGGTCAATGAAATCATTAGCGAATGTCGCCGCTTTGAAGACGCGAAGACGCGGCGACTCCGAATAGTCGCCGCATAGTTCAACAGTTTACGCGTCTACCTAATACCGCAGCTTCATCGACGTACGAAGACGTTTGTCCACCGCGTGAGCCCACCTCCTGAGAGAACGTCGTACGTATCGTTCGGCGAGAAATCGAAGCAGCGTCTCCTGCCACGCCAGTGACGCAGTGCTTTAACAATTCCCGGTCGCTTGTGTCTCTTATTCAGTCGGTAATTCGCCAGGAACTTTCCACTGTGGGCCTTCCGTACATCTGCTCCGGCAGCCGTCCTGACTTTGCTTCGTCTGCTGCCTCTGCCCCTGTTCACTGGAGCCAATACGGTCCATATCCGAGCTATCGCAACCCGGCTGAATCGCGCACACATGACGATAGACCCATCTGCTTTTACTGTGGACGTGTGGGCCACATCTCTCGCCACTGTCGAAGTTCCTGGCCATCCCACTCTCAACCAAGCTTTCCCGCCTACCGCCGCTCCCCACTGAATCCTCGCCCGCCATCACTCGCCACCGAGGTTGAAGACGCTCCTGACAACGCTCAAGCCACCGCGACCAGCCGCTCGCCATCACCACATAGTCGCCGCTCCCGTTCGCCCCAGCTGCGTCGCTCTCCATCCCCAGCTTACCTTCGCCGCTCTCCGACGGGAAACTAACTGGGGCAGCTCCTGGAGGTGACGCTGCTCTAGAACCCCGGCCTGAAATTCCTCTGCTGACTCTGCCTACTAATCGGAACCTTCTGGACGTGGACGTGGATGGTTTGCCCGTTACAGAACTCATGGACACTGGAGTCCAAATTTCCATCATGAGTGCGGAGCTTCGAACGCGCTTGAAGAAAGTACTGACTCCTGCTCCGACTCGACTGCTCCAGGTCGCCGACGGTGGAACTCCGGTTGTGCTTGGAATGTGTACTGCTCGTGGCAGTGTCGCCGGTCGCCATACGTCCGTTTTGTTTAGCGTGCTCGAACGTTGCCCGCACAATGTTATCCTCGGACTCGACTTTTGTGCCACCCATTCTGCTCTGATTGACTGTTCCGCCGGCGTTGTACAACTTGACCTACCACTACCTGTCCCCATTGACCTTCCTGCCCATTGTGCCGCCCATTCTGCTCTGATTGACTGTTCCGCCGGCGTTGTACAACTTGACCTACCACTACCTGTCCCCATTGACCTTCCTGCTCAAGCTCCAACTCAGCTTTGTTCCGCGGATTTTATACGCCTGCCATCTCTTGCAACAACCTGCATCCCTTTCTTAGCCTGCCTACCTGTAGCTGACAGCGACTATGTCCTTACTCCCGCTACTTCAGTCCGGCTTTGTCTGCTTCCCGCACACCATCGTTTCTGTTGCGGACAATCAGACATGTCTTCCCATCCTAAATTTCGGACAGTGCCCACAAGTACTTCCTCGAGGCATGTTTTTAGCCACGTTTGTCACCGACCCACGAGTGCCACATTTCCGCTCGGTCTGTTGCGCCGTCTTCGACCAATGCTCATTCTCCGCCGTCTACATCAGCCCCGACCGGCGACTTTACAAAGATGATTGGATCGGACCTCTCGACCCAACAAGCCGCAGAGCTACGTTGCCTCCTCGAGTCCTACTCCGACATTTTCGACCTGAACGATCGCCCTTTGTGTCAGACTACGGTCGTGAAGCATCGTATAAATACCGGCGATGCAGCACCTGTTCGCCGACGCCCATACCGGGTGTCGCCTTCTGAGCGACACGTTATACAGAGCGAGGTTGACAAGATGCTTGCTAAAGGGATTATTGAACACTCTTTCAGCCCGTCGGCGTCCCCTGTTGTTCTCGTCAAAAAGAAGGATAACAGCTGGCGATTTCGCGTTGACTATCGTCATCTAAACACGATCACCAAGAAAGATGTATATCCACTTCCCCGCATTGACGATGCTCTGGATTGTCTCCACGGTGCCACTTATTTTTCATCTATAGACCTTCGCTCTGGATATTGGGAAATTGCCGTGGATGAAATGGACCGTGAAAAGACCACATTCGTCACACCAGACGGCCTATATCAGTTCCGGGTAATGCCTTTTTGCTTGTGCAATGCCCCGGCGACCTTTGAACGGATGATGGACATGCTCTTACGTGGTTTGAAATCGTCCATTTATTTGTGCTACTTGGATGAGGTCATCGTATTCTCTTCAACTATTGCGACGCATCTTGAAAGACTTTCATCTGTTCTTTCTGTTTTTCGCACCACTGGCTTACAGCTCAACTCGTCCAAGTGCCACTTCGGTCACCTCCAAATAACCATGCTCGGACACCTCGTCCATTCGTCAGGCATTCGCCCCGACCCCGCTAAAGTTCATGCTGTGCAGAATTTCCCCGCACCAACTTGGGCCAAAGATGTTCGCAGCTTTATTGGCCTTTGCTCGTACTTCCGCAGGTTTGTGAAAAATTTCGCCCTTGTTGCCCGTCCCCTGATTGACCTTCCGAAGAAAGACGTTCCTTTCTGTTGGGGCTCTGAACAGGCGTCTGCTTTCTCACAGCTCATCACGCTGCTCACCACACCTCCTGTTTTCGCCCATTTTGACGCCTCCGCTCCTACAGAAATTCGGGCTGACGCCAGTGGCTACAGCATCGGCGCAGTTTTAGCTCAACGCCAATGTGGGCGCGACCGCGCCATCGCCTACGCCAGCCGCCTCCTCCCTCCCGCAGAGCGCAATTACTCGATTACTGAGCGCAAGTGTCTCGCCCTCATTTGGGTGGTGGGCATGTTCCGGCCCTGCATATATGGTCGACCATTTACAGTTACAACCAACCACCACGCCCTTTGTTGGCTTCCCTCCCTCAAGGATGCCACCGGACGCCTTGCTCGCTGGGCCCTACAGCTACTGGTATACACATACACTGTGGTCTACAAGTAGGGTCGTCTACATCAGGACGCCAACTGCCTGTCTCGTCATCCCGTCGATGTACCGGACGGTTTAGTGGCTGTCGCATCGATCTGCGTTCTTTCGCTCTCTACCTTGCAAGACACTGGCGCTGAACAACTACGCGATGAGTCCTTACACCGCATTATCGCACGCCTGCTCTCTGATCCCTCTGATCCATCCCCTTCACATGTTCCTACTACAAAATGGCATCCTGTATCGCCACAACATGCACCCCGACGGGCTCGAGCTCCTAACCGTCATTCCGTCTCATCTGCGACAGATTGTACTGCAGCAACTGCACGACGTTCCCACCGCTGGACACCTTGGCGTCACGCGGACCTATGACCAACTTCGGCGACTTTTTCTGGCCCTGTCTCAACAGCTCCGTCCGGCGCTATGTTTCCGCGTGTGAGTCGTGTCAACGCTGGAAAAGACCAGCTGTGCCTCCCGCCGGACTGCTGCAGCCTTCGGATATACCGGCCGACCCTTTTTTTCACGTTGGCATTGACCTTCTCGGACCATTCCCTATATCAAATGACGGAAATAGGGGGATTGCCGTTGCTACGGACTATACAACTCGCTATGCCATTACTAGAGCCCTACCGACCAGCTGATTTCTTGCTTCACGACGTTATCTTGCACCACGGTGCACCTCGTCAACTTCTCACCGATCGCGGCAGATACTTTCTTGCCAAAGTCATAGACGACCTACTTCGATCATGTGCTACTAAACACAAACTTACCACCGCTTACCATCCTCAAACTAACGGTCTTACCGAACGCCTGAACCGCACATTAACTGACATGTTAGCAATGTATGTTTCCTCCGATCATCGCGACTCATCACGTTCGCCTACAATTCCTCGCGCCACGACAAAGCTGGATATTAACCCTTCTATCTCCTCTTCGGCCGTGAGCCGACTTTGCCTTTCGAAACTCTTCTTTCGACCACAATCAACTCGCCGACAGAGTACACTCGGGATGTCATAGCCACAGCGACCCATGAACGCCACATTGCCCGCATTCGTCTTTCTGCTTCACAGACGCGCCAGAAGTGCCGTTACGACCAGCGCCATCACGAAGTGCACTACGAGCCAGGTGCTCTTGTGCGAGTTTGGTATCCAACTCGGCGTGTTGGTCTTTCGCAGAAATTCCTCTCGCGATACTATGGCCCTTACCGCATCCTTCGCCAGGTGACCCCTGCCACATATGAAGTGTCTCCGCTGGATGTCACGGTGCCTTCACCTCTCTCTGACATCATCCACGTCAGCCGCCTCAAACCCTACCTTTCTCAGAGCGATGAGCCGCACCAATAAGGTACTTTTTCCGACGGGGGTGATGTCACAGTCGGTAATGTGGGAAAACGAGGACGATGATGGTGGCCTTCGAGACGACGAAGAAGAGTGTAGCATTAACGCTGCTCTACGCTTGCTGGCTCAGCCATTAAAGGCTATCTGTAAATAGACGCACGCTTCTTCCTTCCCGTAACAATATTTTTTTGCGTTTATGCCATAAACCCCTGCGAATGACGTTAGACTTTTTGATGAAAAATTATTTCGAAATGACAACAGCCTCGAACGACACTCAAAGGGATCAAAGGATGATAAGTATGCGGCAGGGAAAGCAAGACAACATTTGCTTCACGGGTAAATGCGGAACAGAAAGCGGCATTAAGCACACGCGCGACGGAATAGGAAAATGCGGCATCGCAAAAAGACACGGACGAAGTCTCCGTCCGTGTCTTCTTGCGATGCGCCTTTTCTCATATGTACGAACGCACCCCATTCACCACATTAACGAAATAGTAATGCGCTCAGGGATAGGAAGATCTTGCTCGACACACAGCGATAACGTGGAGGAGGGTTGAGAATTCATTCAATTCTAGAACTTCTTCCGGTGCGCAGGCAACATATAAGGAACAGTTGAAGTGAAAAATTGTCGCGTAATTTCTGCAGTAAGCGGGAGGGGAAAAAAAGCTTGTTTATGTTGCGATAAGCATTCCTAGCATGTGTTGTGTCCGCATCATTTGCATGCTGGTATTGTCGTTTTGTTTTGTTATTGAGATAGTTTAATGTTGTTTAATACTGCTATGGTAAGGATTTTGGCATTGATTAACTAGCGTAGCTTGCATTTAAAATGACACCACATAGTTTCAACACCACCTAGAAAAATTATAAGTCAAAAACCAGTCACAGAAAGTAAAAAGCTCGTAATGCATCCTTTGATTCAACCACTCAGTATTTCCAACTCGGGCTATGCTTGTACTCGCTCATTCGTCCAGAATTCGTGCATTTAGCAGCGATGACGATTTCTCTTTTCACAAGCACTGCGCCTCTATTTCGTCCTTGGAACACCACTGTGTCTATGTCCCACACTATGTCCTGATTTAGAGTTTGCACTTCTTCACCATAGCTTGTGAACGATGTAATGCATAAACATGAACTTGCGCCAGTTTCGTGACTGCTGGAGATACTGTATTGGAGGTATGTGTCACGTTTAAGGCTGGCTCATCACCGTTGTCACGCCCTGTTTTGTGCCGCCGACGGTATTTTCGCAAGCTTTAAAGCGATGACTTGCGCGTCAAACAGCCCTACATCACCAAGGACAATTTTAGGCGATGCGCATAATTTCATCCTTGTCCTCTACAGTAGTGCTTGTTCGACCTCCGAAATACATGCACAGGCGCCACCATAGCTGTTGTGCGATGACGGGGTGTTCGACTGGCTCGACTTCCAAGTGCACATTGCTCCACAAAGATGTGTTTGAATCCCATTAGTGGTGGTCTTGGATAAACATTGCTTTTCGTCGCCATGTTTGAATCGTGAAGCTGTGGATGACGGGGCACCCTAAAGACAAGAAAAAATTGTTGTATTGTCGTCAGCGCAATGGTATTGACGGACAGACGGATGGTAGGAATGGATATGGCAAACACAATTTCGAAAGCCACCGTTGTGGCAGTAAGAGTTAGCGTGTGCATGGTAGCAGCGAGGACAAACTTATGATTGCCAGCAAAACGCAATTTGTGCAGGAATAAATATACCTTCCTTTTCTTTATTATAGCATGTGCTTTATACAAAAAAAAGCGTATTTCATTTCTCGTAAATGGTCGCCAATGCGTGAAGAGCTACCTTTGTTTAAACAGAGGTTCTTCGGGTGTTGTAGGTTGTCACTGCGCTTCATAGCATTTACTGGTGCAGTAAAGGCAGCTTAGTGAAAAATAGTTACGACTATGGAAAAGCTCACTGTATTACAATATTTATTTAAACGCGGGCGAACACACTGATTTGTCATTTGACTTGTTGGACTGCACGATCAGCTTTCGTTGTTGCCATCACACGTGCGAAGCTGCGTCACTACATTTTGAAAAAAAAATGCGGCACTCACTGTTCGTTCAGATTAGTTAAAGAAGTGCAGCCTGCACTATTCAAGCTGTAAAATGTTTATGCTACAGAGCTTGAAAGCTTTTCATTCTTTCATGCCGACAAAACCTCGCAGCAGTGGGAAAGGCACCTTCCTGAAAAGTCATGCATCGTGGCGGCGGTACCTATACTGGTAGGGGATACTTTAGTAAGCTTTAAGTCATTGTGCGTACAAAAGTTCTATGTACCATGGTTAGCAAAGTATAAATTCTGTGCTTTTACGTGCCAAATCCATGGACGAATCAAGAAGCAAGCTGCAGTGGGGGCCTCCGACTTAATTTTGAAAATTAGGGGTTTTTTAAATGAACCATCAAGCACTTTTTTCGAATAATCATAGAATGGCACCACTACGACATTACGTCACCTCACGAATTTATTGTGGCAAAACTTTTTCTAATTTTTCAAACACAGGCGAAGTTAGAAGTAGTTATCGGACCGATGAGACGCTTTCTGTCTTTTTTCATTTCTACTATCGCGTTCGAAGCTACACAGGTTAGACGGCAAGGGCGAACAAGGAAGCAATAGCCCGCCGGCTACTACCAAAAGTTGAATGCCAGACGGCTCATGGCAGCCCACCGTGATTGCTGTGGTATCTACGCTACCCTTTCCATCTCGGATGCCACGCATAATTGACGTGTTCAAACTGACATTGAAAAGATTTTATAAGCTCAAATGAGCAATTACTGCATCACTGAAAATGTTCTCGGCGATAATCAAATCAACCAGTAGGATTTATGGGTCAACCTTGTTGCGAATATGCTGCATGGCAAGATTAAGGGAGCGAGAGCAAGCGATATTTCACTGCTTTTCACACGACATTGTAAATTCCCTGCGGCTTGCCGTGCAATAATATATAAGTAACGTGTTCGCACGAACCTCGTTAACAGATCGCCAACGTTTTCTTACTATATTCAAAAAGTGTTTTGGGGCCCCTGTAACGTGCTCGTACTGTACGTCACACGGAAGTTTTTGCTTTTCACTACCATCGAAATGCTGATGCCGCTTCCGGGAATCGATCCCGCAACCTCGCGCTTAGCCTAGCGCCATAGCGGCTAAGCCACCATTATGGGTGTACCATTGGTAAATGGTTGCAGTTATTGCAAAAGCAAGCTGAACAATTTTTTTCATTCTTTGGTTGCGACGTGTTCGATGCAGTATTCCTAGCATTATCTTGAATTACATCACCAGAACATCTAATGAAATGCTCAGGGGATCTCATCAGGTGATCAGGCTATCTCCTCAGGTAATCAGGTGACCTTACTATAGCCGAGAACTTGACTTCAATAACTTCGAGCCAACTGAGACGTCTCTGAAAGCACCGTTTCCTTATAAAAGTTTAGGATTGAGCTAGAGCGCAGCTCCTAGGCGGCCACTCCTACGTCGAGCGTTGGTGTTCCCGGCGTAACCGAGTGAATGAGCGCAGCGGATGGAAAAGCGAACACGGAAACAGGGGGGACTAAAAAGCGGCGAGGGCAAAGAGAGCGTGAGGAAGAAAGCGGAGGAGGAGGGAGCAGCGAAAGCGGGACAAGAAAACGGAAGACGCACACTGCGGTGACGATGGCTATGAGATGGCACCAGAGTAGTGCGCGTCGTCTGGGAGGTCTAGTGCCAGAAAATTTGGAGCACGCTTAAGCTTCGCCATTAAGGGTGGAACGCAATGGAATTCAAATATCTCTCAGTGCTTCTCGTCCTTCCTGGCTACTGCCGCTTACGGCCGCACATAAACGACGGCTCGGCGTCCCCGTAGTGCAAAGCACTTATACAAAAATCAAGACGAGCACCGAGGCACCTAACTCATTTAGACTTCCTATTTTTCAGTTTTCTTGGTATTATCGTATGTTTCTGCGAGGTGGTTACCCCGAAAGCACTGATAGCTCCTAAATTCGCGAAACTGGGCCAATGTACGTCGCGTTTCCCCAGAAGATCGCGGACAGTTTCTTTGTGGCTGCCGCGTTAGCATTGGGATAGGGTTAGGAATAAGTTACGATTATTAGGCATGCTCGTCCAATACGGCGGTGCTTTTCTCTGGGCTAGTTTTCAGACGGAGAAGGAAGGGACTAGCAGTTTGTGCTCAACCCTTGAGCAGGCCATTTTTGGGCTTGAGGGCTGCGATGATCCCTGGCGTGCTAATATAGCCAGCCTTACATGACCCTAAGCATACCTTAAGGCTAAGCGCGGAAGCCAGGCCACTGAGACATCGCGCAGAAACCGAAAGCAAGATTACGCAACGATTTTCTCCCATTTATTTTTATTACCGCGCATCGTTAATAGTCTTAGTGACGTTCAGCCTACGTTATCACCATACTAGTGTGCTTGTAGGAGATGTATGATAAGAAATGAACTGAATATAGTAAGAGATATGGAGCGCTATAACTTAAAGCTATTCCAAACTTTTCTGGTCCAATTCTGCAATCAGCCCTCCCCGATTGGTCAATAACGTTTTTGGACCACCCCCACTTAACCTGTCTGTCATGCGACGTCACGAAAACCGTGATAGCTCCATATATTTTATTACGTGTACACACTGATTATGCATGATTTGATCGAACAAAAGAAAGATTTTTATTGATGATTCGACCTCTTTTCACCATTAGCCCTCGGCTATTGGCCAAAGTTTTTGGGCTGCGCCCACTTTACCTGCCTGTCACGCGACGTCACAAAACCGCAAAAGCTCACCGCGTCAAAGTGACGCGTACGCGATAAAGATTAATTATTGTGCTGAACAAAACTGAATTTTCTTCTGAATAGCCGCAGGCTGCCCCGTTCCGAAAGGAATAAAAGACGGCTGCCGCCGATCACGCAGGCACTGGCGACTCGCACCTGCCGGAGAGCATGGGTTTAATTGTGTATAAGAAAACCTGTTACGTGGCCGTGTAACGTTTCCAAGCACTTTCGGCACGTTTGCGACCGCGTTCTGCGAATTCTTCTTTGCTGAGGATCCGTTTCAGTGTCATTGTTAAGCTTCGGTTGCATGCCGCCGCGATTTTCGACGAGCCACCGCTGGCTAAGTAAGGGAAAGCGGACCAATCGCAGACGCCGGCCCCACCCCCTTGATTCGGTTATTAATTTTCAGTCCAGTGGCTCGACCCCATCGAATCCCTCTCCGCTCCTCGCCTCTTGTGAGCCAATTAGATAAGACAAGCCGCTCAGTGTAGGCAATGTTTTTCGTTTTTTAAGCAAGCAAAAGTGACCTCCTATGAACGAGGAGAACGTTTGAGTGGTCTGTTCAGACAACCCTGTGGGGGACCGCACGATCCTTGCGTCGGCGGTTACGCAAATTTGACGTCAGGAGATTTGAATAAAAACATATTGGAATAGTTTTACGTTATAGTGCCCATGGTTACGATCTACTAGCCCTTGGACCACATTTTGTTCTAATTTATTTTGTTTTGTCGTTTATTATATTTCTTTTTTTTGGCCTTAGCTCTGTCGCAGAATTTTCGCACAGTTTACCGTAGGCACTACTCGGTGCAGGGGAAAGAATGAAAATTCACAAGGTACTTCTTATGGTGTGCAGGATCGCCAAATAACGCGACAACAAACGTCATTACCTTAATGCACAGAATATAACGCTCGAGAACGCGACATGCCTATGACCAGGAGCAGCTTTTATCAACAACGTCATCAACACCAACGACGACAACAGAAGAAAATGGTAATTTGGCACAAGTATTGCAATGATGTCTCCTACTTCCTTTAAAGGCTGTCATCACAGGCACCGGGTTTAGAACTTATACCCATATTACAGGAAATTGGGCTAGTATGCACCCAGTCGTTTTGCGAACAAACGCAGCGTGCATGGCTAACATTTGTTTAACACTTTATTCAGAATACTTAGGAACACATGCGTCTTTAAATCATTCGTTAATAAGCAATAATGAAGAACTCATCAACGTTGCAACCCAGTAATGAAGCCTAGGGTTTGACGGAAACTCGTCGGGCGAGGAAAGAACATGGCTGAATAAACGGACAGTGGCCAACTGAAAAAATTCAAGACACAGATTGACGTTTCGTTGCCCAATACGGGTGCCTTGTTCACAATGAACGAATGCATGATGGTCTAATATGCAGAAACTAAGTATTTCGCTAGTTAGACATTGACGCCATTGTCAAACTGCATGAATACACGTGACGGACAGTTTTGCAATTCGTTTATATAGCGTAGTGGCGATGTGTTAGTCCGACAGATGAGGGGTTCTTAGCTTTTCAAATGGGAAATATTTCTGACACTATTCTGAAACGCCTCCTCAATTGTTTTTATTGACACGCCTCGATTATACACTGGATATCGTCGAAGAATACTGAACAGGCAACAGAACGACAGTGCAGACCAAAATTTATTGCGATAAAAACTCCACAAATTGCTTTTGACTTGTTAGCTGCATGGTAAGAGACCGATTATTGTTTTTTCACGTTGTTTTGAATAAAGCCTTTAAGCTAATGCCGTACAAAGCAGTCGTTATACAAAGATACGTTTCTTATTTTACGTGGCCATGCCAAGATAAAACTAATAGGCACGCCGTATTGAGGCACTCTGAGTTAATATTGACCACCTGGAGTTCCTTAGCACCGCGGCAAAGCCACTACGCCATCGCGGCGAGTGTTGTCGCTTTCATATACTTCTAGATGGACAAAAGCTGTGTCAATGGTGAAGTGACAGCTGGCCGTTTTCTTCATAACAAAGACAAATAGCTGCTGTATTCAATTAGGAAAATGAAAATGCTGTCCTCATGTCACCTTCTTGGGGCCCGATAGGTGCACAGCTACTGGAACATGAGCGTGCTATAACAGGACGATAGGACTAAGGTCTTCACCATCAATGTGTTATGCAACTAAACATACACACAGCATCGTGGAAAACAGACATCTGATACATTTGACGCATATTCAGATGAAATCAATGAACAATATAAGTGATACATTCTCGTCTAGCAGCGACAGTTTTCTCAAGGGATGACGACAGATTAGTGTACGGCCCCCTGATACTAGGAACGCCTCTTGGCTGAATTGCTCTAGATTGACACTTTCAGTTGAGGATTCTGATTATGTGGAAGCGGTGCCACAAAACTGGACAAAATGAGGCTTCAAGTGCTGCATACACGTACGTATTTGTACAGAGCCAGCCAAGAACCACAACTCATGACAAGTGATCGCACGTCTTCGCTGATCAGGGAAAGCCGGAGAACGCCAGGCACAGAAATTAACATTCGTAAACGTGGATTGGTCTCTTTCGGAGGGATAGAGTACAGAGACATGCACTGATGTTCCAACGTCACAGCGCTGCACACGAGCTTTTCTGACGAAAGCAGTCGTGACTCACGGCTCCAAACTCGCAGAGGAGGTGACATTCTGTAGTGAAGTACATGAACGCCGATATGTATGATAATCAAATCTCCGCAATACAGCACTACTTTGTCATCGTCATCACTTTTACACCTGTTTATCACGCATCTTACATATTTCGCCTTCTACTACACACAGTAGCTGGTTGACGACAAACTGTTCCGACTTATCAAAGCAAAGCTGCTACGATTTGTCCAACAGATAATATTATAGCAGCGAATGGTACATCCGGGGAACCTGTCCTGGTGCTTGTATTTACGCATGCTCAACGCCACCGCAGCCACATCATCACAAACTTTCGTAACTTTGGTATTTCGTGCCGAAAATTTATTTGAAACACCGAGTATACAATAGAATTCGTGGACTCTTCAATGCAAGTAGCGTTATTTGCTTACTTCAGGCGTTTTTCATCTATCTATCTATCTATCTATCTATCTATCTATCTATCTATCTATCTATCTATCTATCTATCTATCTATCTATCTATCTATCTATCTATCTATCTATCTATCTATCTATCTGTCTGTCTGTCTGTCTGTCTGTCTGTCTGTCTGTCTGTCTGTCTGTCTGTCTGTCTGTCTGTCGGTCTATCTGTCTGTCTGTCTATCTATCTATCTATCTATCTATCTATCTATCTATCTATCTATCTATCTATCTATCTATCTATCTATCTATCTATCTATCTATCTATCTATCTATCTATCTATCTATCTATCTATCTATCTATCTATCTATCTATCTATCTATCTATCTATCCTGTTACGCCGGCCCAGTGACGCAAGTTTTCGATCAGCTTGAGCCACTAGGTATGTGCTCACAGTCGTCATGCCTTCATGGTGGTTACATCATTCGCCACTCCAGCGTCGTCATCTGACAATTGCAACATTGCCTAGTAAATTTAAGACTCCATTAGCGACAACTTTCTCCACTAAAGAAAGCGTGGTTCTGTTGAGTATCAGCCGGGTACCTGGTTGTACAAAGTTACATAAGCTCGATCTTGCGGCGATGTTGTCTGGCTGAGCTGTGTTGGTTATTCTGCTTTACTCGCCATACTGGTTGCCTTTTCTGGGTTCTCTTCATCCAACCTGAGCAAAAGAAAAATGCAAGAACGTTACATTTTCATACTGTGCAGTGACAATTTGACAAATGCATTTGCTTTGATTCTTACAATCTGATAAAACTCCGCAATAGTTCAACGATTCAGCTCAACACGTGTTCTATTTGCGCTACGCTAGCTTCATCAAGACAGTAGCTCACAAGTTTCTGCACACCAAAGCGACTGATTATTGAGCTTATTTTCACCTCCAATGCTCTGTCAACTCTGTAGATGCAAAAAGGAAACAATCCAAAGAATCTGAATTCTATACTTTTTATTCGGGGTAATATAGTCAACACATTCACCGAACTAAACCTTCGCTGAGTGAACTAACTTTAAACGTCCGTATGTGTTTTGTTCTTTCCTCGCATGCTTCAAATTAGTTTTATGTATTTATGTTAGGCATTTGCAAGAGAATGAAACAGGAAATCGAATAAACCTTATCAGTACCGAATAGACCCTATGTATATAGCGGTGGGAGTCTTGCGCCTGTTTTTGCTCAATCGTAAAGCAACCTGTAAGGCTAAAGCTCTATGACTACTTAGGCGACCTGCATAGCCAATTACTAAACTTTTCCAGCTGGCCTTCGCATTTTTTGTTCCTATGACCGCTCAACATTCACGTCTTCTGTACATCTGAATAATCACACCCCTACCGTACTGCAGTTCCAATTAGCTTGGAAGCCGTGTGCCACAAATTGAGTCAGCATCTTTTGTTATAATACTGATCACTTCTGGACGACCTCTCCCAGCCTGTGCTGACTACCATGACAATGAGTTGAAAACCCCACCATATCGACATTTTTCATTCGCTTCTACACGATCATCCTCACTATAATTATTCGTGCTGTTCCATTGCAGCTGATCTCTACATGATCTTATTTTGGAGCTCTGGTCTGGGAATCAAAGAGAGGCCTTTATTGCTGTGTAATGAAGGTCCATCTGACTTCAGTCTACGACTGCATTCATGTATAATAGACATTATCATTTCGCATATACAGGATGACATCGGCAAAGCTGAGGGCCATAATTTCTGTCCAAGTGTCTCAATGTTAGCGACAAAGGCGAGAGGAATTACATGCATGAACTGCGTGTGAATCTAAAATCTAGAGCAATTGCCTTTAACTTATGCTAAACATGTCTTGATTTATCGACAAATGTTTAGCATGTCAATTTAACTTTGTCCACTCCAGCATCGCCTGCTCATCCTTTCTACAAAAATATACATGAACTAGCACAGCCTTGTTATTAAGCATCTGACATGAAGAATGATCATTATAGTTATCACAAGGGCAGCCGTCGAATTACATCATACTCAAAATGTCCTTCAAGGCTTGCTTAGGCATGGCGAGTCCACTCAGTACTCATTCTTGCACGTGTGCGACGAAACAAATGTTTTTTTTTTATTTACCGTGGAGCGATGTTGCTACTGGCTAAATGTTCGGCCGTACAGCCTCGTTTCGGCATTTCAAATGTTGATGGATGCATGTACCACTGTCATTCTATGAAAAGAGTTTGAGAGATAGAGAGAGAGAGAGAGAGACAAAGGAATAACAGGGAGGTTAACAAGAAGTATTCTCCAGTTGGCTACCCTGCACCGGGGAAGGGGACGCGAAAGATCAGAGAAAGAAAATGCTAGAAAAATTCTTAGAATTTTCTACTAATGCGTAAGCATTCATTGACTCGGCAGCTATTTTGCTTTTGCTTACTAATATGCGCGTATACCCATCGCTACCAATGTTCTGTTATTGCACTATTTTAACGACTAGATGTGTTAATTTGATCAATCATGCGTTTATTTTGCAGATATGTCGGGTCAACTGAGCCAGAACGCCGTCACGGCTGATTTCTTTTGCCGCAACACGGCTTTTTTTAAAAGTTTCCTTTCTTTAAATTTTCTTTTTTGATACGACCTTGGCGCGGCGACAGCGACGTCACAGTTTTATTTTTGTTCTGTTTTTGTTTTCTAACCCTACCGGTCATCTACTGTTACACTAGTGTTATACTTTCAAAACGATTACCCGTGTTAACCTATTCATTTTCTTTTTGTTACCACCCTGATGCGGCGATGGCGACTTAAGCAGTTTATTGTGTGTGGCTCACAAAAACATTTATCTGTCTGCCGCACTGCGGTACATGGTTGGAATGCAGGTCAAAAGTTTTTTTTTTTTTCAAACGTTATCAATCACGTACTATTACACTAATATAACGATTGAATGTGCTACCTCAACCAATTATGCACTTAATTTTCACATGCAAGGTACCACGCTAGGGACAGATTTTTCTGGGTACCCGCCAAACAATGCATACGCATTCAACGCAGAAGAAAATGAAGGAAGCACACACAGTACGGAGATGTTTCTATGTTCATTATCACACAGTTTTCAAAGGGACCACATTGACATACACAGTGCCAAAGTCCTAATAATACATTCTACGTCACACAGTGCACAGTGACGAAGCCCGGTTACTATTAAATGACGCAGCAGCGCCTGCATAGCCGCTCGCGCTATGTTGCTGTAGGACCGTTTACGAGAATTTGAACTTCCGAGAGGTGGTGCCTGTCCATTCGGCATAGCGTTACTGAGTAGCCCGGAGGATGGAAATTAGCTTGGAGGGAGCATTTTGTTACGCTGCCAAGCTTCGCAAGCCAAATATCTTCGTGAAGTCATTCATTTGGCTTTGAAATTCGGAAGCATTTGATGCCTACACAATGAGCAAATCCGTCGGTCTGTCGGTCACGTAAGACAAATGGGCGTAAAGGAGTTATAGCATCAAATAAAATAAACTCGAAAGGAACAACGTTGGCAGTGGAGAGTTCCGAACCTGCGACCTCACACACTGAAGCCGACTGTCTTACCCACTGGGTTAAACAACCACAGTTGCAGAAGGTGAATATATGTGAATCATATGAATGTGTTGAATGTAAATGTGTTGTACCGGGGGTATAAAATAAATTCAAAGGATAATATGTTCTATGAAGGCTTTGCTGAAATGTTTGGTGATGGTGGAATGAAAGCCATCTCTCGGACCACATGTAGAGCCGACTTGGAGTATTGTAGACATCGTAAAAAATCTGAATTTGCGAAAATTTAATGCCAAACGCGCCACATTCCCGATCCTACGCCGGCATTAGAGAAATGTCATTCAGTTTCCGATTTTCGCCACCACGTGGCCTATCGAGCTTAACGAATTAGAAATCGCGCAAGGACGTAAAACATGATGCCCAACAAACTAAAGAAATAAACAGAAGCACGCCCTGAGACTGTCGCTTCACCTCGATAGTTGGAAACGAGTGCGCTTATCTCGAATCCTTATCTCGAAGGCGGTAAGCTAGTTGCCCAACTATCAATGAATCGATGATTTTGCTTGACACATAGTTTGTCGGCATTCCCAATCAGATGCCTGACCGAGATAACTGCTCCCGCGGAGCTTCCATCAAATGTTTTTTCCTTGAAAGCTTAGCTCCTTTGTATTTGTGACCCGCCGTGGTTGCTCAGTGTCTATGGTGTTGGGCTGCTGAGCACGAGGTCGCGGGATCGAATCCCGACCACGGCGGCCGCATTTCAATGGGGGTGAAATGTGAAAACACCCGTGTACTTAGATTTAGGTGCACGTTAGAGAGCCCCAGGTGGTCGAAATTTCCGGAGCCCTCCACTACGGCGTGTCTCATAATCAGAAAGTGGTTTTTGCACGTAATACCCCATAATTTTTTTTCTATTTGTGTACCCCGTAGGCCGCAGGCTGTGTATACATTCCGCTTTATGTTTCGTGAGTTTGCTATAGAACCGGTGTGATGTATTGTATAAGAGGAAGCTTTAGCTTCGGCCTGCCTCCGATGATGGTTGCTCGAATACATGTAAAACGCAAGAATGCTTTTATGAGAAAACCGCTCAACCAATCTGACTGAAATTTGATGCATTTAAGAGAAAAAGTTACATCCGGGTGATTGTAGCAAGCGTAATTTCGTTTTAGACCATGGAAGTATTTTAAAAGAATTGCCAGCAATTGGTAAATTTGAAAAAGGAAATATAACTATACGAAGTTTACAATTCCGTTACTCAGCATCAAAAACAAATATCGCATTTCTATCAACTGCATTCGTTGCAGCATCTAAATCAGACAAATTAGATGTATGAATTTACTAATTACGTGAATTGGTTACAACGTTTGGAAAGGTTTCGTAGGTGGTCATATTAACAAGTGAGTGACGTATTTCAGGGTGGCACATTACATATAATTTTTCTCTGCTTTAAATGTAATATTAGCTGCAATTTACAGAATTGTGAATCCTTTTTTGTTGCTAGTTTAGAGTTGTCTACTACAAGTCTCCTTCCTTGATGTTTCTCAAATTTATGAAATTTTCTAGAGAAAGCTGGAAGCGGAAATAAATCTAGCTTTCTGAATTCGTTGTATTTGAAATTTTTCTTTTAAATTCAACATAACTTGTCAAATTCAGAGGAGTGGTTGCTTAGAAAGAGGACTGCTGATTTTCCATATATTTAGCCCCCGACCTAAACATCCCCTTATGTTTGATTTAGAATGATATATTTTTTGGTAGCATATGTTCGTAAAATAGCTTGGGAAAGAAGAAAAGCAAGGATAGGGAAAATGCAGGTCTGTTAATCAAAAGTGTGACTGGTTGGGTGAAGATAACTAAATGGTTCTTTGTGTAATTCTCTAAGGGATAGATTAAATAATTTAATAAATAGTACTGCCGTGTGCAGCAGAAACTTTCCAAGCGCTAAGCTGCAAGGTACAATACAGACATCATGTTCATCTTCATTTATTCTTAACATACGGCTGAGATATTTTGAAGATATAGCTTGACAATCTAAAAAGAAGTTCACCTACGATTACGATATTCCCTACTGAGAAATTTGAGCCCAGTTCTATACGCGTTTTTCCTTTCACGATATATTGGCTGGCCCGGACAATCTGTTTCGTGCGGCGGGTTGTAAGTGGAGAAACGTGTGACAGGAGTACCTCGCTAATCGTGGGATCGCAAAAGGCAACTCGTGGACAGACCTGAGCTCATGCAGCGCTTTGTTTCTATACAGACGACGCGTTCTACTCTGGCGCCATCTCGTGGCCAATCGTGCCGCACAGCCCGTCTTGCGCAAAACTACGGTTTTATTCTCACGCTTTCGCCATACCTTCCTGCTCCGCTTTCCTCCTTGAGCTCTCTTCAATATCGCCACCTTTCATGTGCCGCTGCGCTCCGCGTTCGCTTTCATCTTTCCCTGCCTTCATTCGTTCGGTTACGAGTGCCGACACCGACGCTCGCCGCAGGAACTGGCGTCTAAGAGCTGCGCTCTAAAGCGCGCAGCTTTTATGCGGCCTTACGGAATCCAGCGAAATTTCCAGCGAATATGGTTCTGTCGAGCAGTCACAGTAGGAATATTATTTACCTGTAGTATAACACAGATTAAAACTTTACCCGCGTATGAATTGGCAACGTATGCACGGTTGAACCCCATCTAATCTACATTGAAATTCAGTGTCACATCTCGTTTTCCCAAGAAGGTTAAAAAAATTCGTATAACGCTTGGATAAAGCCGTAAATAATGGACACGAATTAAGCTTTCCACGCACATCTTACGTAACCTGTTCCATTTGTAATATATTGTTATGAGCCACCTGTCCTGCGGATATAGCAGAAGATGCTGAAGTGCAAAGCGGACAAGTGTACAACTTTCAGTCTCCTCGAACATAGCGTAAATAAATCCCCTTTTCAATAGATCTCCCCATAACCATATGATGTCGTTGCCTAGTTCAGTTGACCAAACACAATCGGATGCCTACTACATGCCTCGTATTACGTATGAAACTAGGGGATAAAGCAGCTGGTATTCACTAATTAAATGCCGAACTCATATTTAACCCAGACAATGGCGAGTTGGTGCTGCGGGGCAGCAAATGCTTACTTCTCTCGCTATGCTGGTGTCATCAGCATCCACCATTTGTACCGCTATTGAAGCAGTGCTTGATGTAAACCTAAAAATTCTTTCTTTTTTTTTTTACAAAAAGCAAAGGAAAAAAGTTATACGACGAGGAAAGGCGAAACGCATTATGCGCTAACCACACGTTACGGACCACATAACCACATACGGAAGTCCGATGAATTTCTTGCGAAACCGTCAATTTTGATTTGTTTAACTGCGACTCAAGCAAGTTAGGATATTTACGTTTTCTGCTTCAATCTTCCACGCTCTTTACGTACATTATTTATTTATTCTGCTCAACCCACTCCCTTATGTAATGCCTTCCAGCCTTAATGGCGTAATTAACAACTTACTTACTTAATTAATTAATTGAATACCTGTAGACTGCTTTTCTTGAATGAAGGGTTCTCTACTTCGACGCTGCACTGAATGTGTGAATTTTTGTAAAGCTACTATTTAGTTGAACTCAAAGTTTTCCTTCTGAATTACCCACCGAGTTGGCACTCTTGGCCGCTTATTTAGTCTCTGCATGACAGACTCGCGTCTTCATTACCGAAATGACAACCTGGTGAACCAGGGCTTAAAATTGATCTAGCAACTAAGGATTATCTCTAAAAACAAATTTATTTCTTATTTTGGACTCTTGCGCTAAAATAAAAAAAAATGTGCATTGTTTTATGAATGAAGTGCATGAAGTGTGCTGCAAGGAGGCAAAGCTGGACAATAAATTCAACATTTTTCATTTCAAACATATAGCGAGGAAGTATACGCGAACAAACTTGTGTATAACATTGCTTTCCGAAGTTCTTCTTGCACCTATTCTAGACGTTGTTAGGGTTGGCGTCGGACACCACGGGCGACAGATCGTCCACCCGACCTTCTCCCAGGATTCGTCGAAAAGAGGGCTGACTTCTCCTGCGAGGGCCAACGTCAGTCAGCTTGCGCACAAAGGGCCTTCTCCCAGGATTCGTCGAAACGAGGGTTGACTTCTCCTACCCATGCTCGGTAATGCAGGAGGAGGGGCTCTCTCTCTGTGCCTGTCACGTGATATCAACGGAAGCAAGATCCCGCCCACATTTGTAGAGAGCCTATTTGAGGGGCTCCGAAATGTACTTTGATATACTTCATTTCTTATTATTTTCTTTCAACTACCTTTGAATAAACCGTGCAAGTTTCGCACTAGCAAATCGTCTCGCCCTTGCTTGGTCGCCATGGTCTACCAGATGCCTGCAGCCCGCCGACTACGCCAGGCTACCCAATAAGTAATGTCGGTCGAGCTTCGATAGGCAGGCGCCGCTACTTCTCGGCAGCAGTACGGTACGCTACCCTGGAGTACGCAACAACGTGGAGAAATCCGTTTAACTGTGAAATGTGTCACAATTAGACTTCGTTTTATTTCGAACATATCTAGGGGGGAAAGATGCGCATTATCTATAGGAACACATGTTGGAGGACAATGCTATGAATGTTTGCAAAACTAAGCTAAAGCTAACGAATAAATTAAATTCTCGTGTTTACATAATAAAACAAGGATATAACTACAAGGCAGGCTGCAGTTTAGCATTTCCATGTCTGAGTATGACACCGCATCGCCATTGGCAAGAAAGTAAAAGCAAAGCTCATATTCTAAAACAAAGAAAACACAGCGATCATTGCCCAAATGGGCACTTCTCTGACACATTTATTCATTACACGTCCACTTATGCCTGGAAAGTACCGATGGTGAAACCGTAACAGCATAAACCGATTCTGCAGCGTAATAATTAAGGCGAAAGTCTTAGGTGGCTCATTGCAGTTGCTGATGATCAAAAAAGTCACATGCCTTCACGGTTCACGCAGCACACTCGCATCATAAGCTGGAGTAGCGGCTCCATAGGAGCTCCACTTTCGGTAGCTCACCTACAGGGTCTCCGCGGCGGAGTCGCTTCGCGTCGTTTTTGCGAGAATGATCTGAACGGTCCGCCCGGCGTCGACAGCACGCTGCGCCTGGCGCTGCGGCCTGTCCAGCTCTGTGCACAGCAGTCTGATGAGTCCGATCTGGCCTGGCTGTAGCCGCGCGCGCAGCTCTGCGATTCGTTTCTTGAGCAGCGGTTCATACATTGTGAGGGGGCGCCATAAGGTACACCGAAGAGTAAGGACAGGTATCCCGACTACGTGGTGCACATATTACATCCATTGACCCGTGGCACAGTACGATGCCGTTGATGACGATGATAAAAATGGTTTACAGGCATCCCCTTCGAAACGGGGTGGTGAGAAATAACCACATATAGGCCTGCTCGAGTTAACCATGTCTAGCTACGCGCAGAATGAAACTCCTATATGCAACTGTTTCATGTCGGGACACCTGGTGGAATATAACGGGACTGCAATGCAACGTTTGTACGTATCGACGCTACGCGGCGCGCATGTGAGATTGCGTGACAAATGACATGGTACGATGCCAATTATGGTGATTTGATGGATGGTGAAAAGCTGGATGGTGAAAAGCGGTCCCTTAGCCGGCTTAAATTAATCAGGTATGTCATACATGTTTTTCATTACATCACTATTTATACGTCTCCATAATTGTTTCATTTCTGAAGGATTCCCTATATACCTTGTGCCGCTATATATGGAACTGCTACCTGAGGTGGCCCCTGTGTGTAATAATATGCAAGTGCAATGCGAAGGGCGCGCGTATAGACACTACGTTGCGCGCTTCTCACATTGCAAGGCAAGTGGCACAATGCGATGATAATGATGACAATAATTTATTGGCATCCCCTTTCAAACGCGTTGGTAACATAGTCACCTAGCCGGCTTGATTTATACAGGTACGTAATATATTCTCTAGCATTCTTGTATCCATATCTGTTGACTTCTCTTTCTTCCCTAAACCTTAACTGCTTTGTACCACTACCTGTACGCCTGCTACGTGGCATTCTACTTGGTGTAATATTACGCAAGTGCAATGCAACACGTGCACCCATCGACGCCATGCGGCGCGCATGTTACATCGCTTGTCTCCTGGCGCGCTAGAAATCGTTTGTAGGGCATTTTTCTTGCCGCATCCTGTTTACCGCACGATGTATAACTTAGGACCTGAACGCGATGTGCTCGAACGTGTTAAAAAACGCCGGTTAGATCTTCAGCGAAAACCTTCTTTTTTCAATTACATTCTGGCACTCTCCTTTTGAAGCTATGGCTACAAAGCAAGGGCTTCTTTGTTCCATCGTCTGTTAACTGCATCATATGTAAGAAATCTGAAACTATTGAGCCCATCTTCTTCGATTGCCATGAGTCCGTTTTCTTGAGTCTCAAATGGACTCTGAAGAAAGAACTGCCGTTAAGTCCTTTCGGTATTCGGTTCTTACAATACGCAAACACAGGGGGGAGTGCCGGCTGACATGATAATGATTTTGTGTATGAGTAGCGTGCGGAAAACGCGTATGGATGTCAGGAATGCCTGCGTAGATAAAAGGTCTGCGAGGGAAAACCTAAGTGAAAGTCTTAAGTACACGTGTGATGCCCTCAAGCACATGATTGAACCGCCAGAGTGGTTTCAGGAGCTTGACAGTTTGGTGGCTGTGATGTCCTCTTTGAGGGCCTTTTAAATAAGTACAGTCTTCCAAATGATGTAATAATATTTTTCTGCACCAAGTGACCTGCTTTGTACGCGTTTACTTTACGTGGTCTTGTAATGAAGGTAATAAAGATAAAAAAAAGCGCTGGCGTGGCTCAATGGCTCAATGGTGGCTCAGTCCGACGCAGTGGGCCCGAGTTCAATCCCGGCAGGAACTGAGTATTTTTTTTCTCATTCACGGCGATAACTAGTATGGATACCAACGGCGGAGAGGGTGGAGGAGGCCGCCACAATCGACAAGCAAAATGGCTATTGAAATGAGCCCGTTTCACAGCTAGCGCTGTAAAAGCGCGTCGTCCGCTCCAACGGTGCAAAAATTATGATCATAAGCAACGGCTCATACCCCAATTATCAAGCAAGAAATGCGATGCTCATCCCTCTCGTAATGCACTGGTAAAAAACACTCAGCAAAGTGAACACTCCAAGGATTATATTCTTTAAAATCACGCATCAATGTGTGCAAGAGTATCATACAAACAGGGGAACGTGCATAGACTTAATGGTCTACAACCACGACGCCGTCAAAGAGTTGCAGTACATCACCTGATACTTTACAGAAGATAAGGCCATGATAATATCTGAACATCAAGAAGCCACTGCGCAGCCCCATGCTGCAGTGACGGTGTGTGGTTAAAGGATCGTTAACTACCGGACGACAGTAAAAATCCACTTTGAAAACAAACAGTCAAGAGGTAAAACAATGAAAAATCACCGCCCAAGCGCTCTGCACCAATAGTTAACCAGCGAAGCTGAAACGTTCGGCCGCGGTGTATATCACTGGGTCAATCCCGACGGTTCATTAAACGATAGCTTGGCAGGCCGCCGGTTCCTCCGTAGCAGTTGCTGCTTCCGCTCGGCTGCACGAGCCTGTTGTTGCGCCCGGGCTGCAGCATCGGCACGGCGTAGACGAGGTCGTTCGCGGTTCTGCTCGCGGCGTTGCTGATCAAAAGCTGCCTGCTCCTGAGGAGTGCGTGTCACGCGTGGCCTACCCATTTCGGAGCCGGAGAGAAACTGCTGGGCGCGCACTCGACTGCGATGGAGAGCAATGACGTCGCTAATGGAGCAGCGAATCGCACGCCTCTCTTTCTCTTTTTTTCTTTGCGCATGTGCATAAGGTTGCACAGGAGGAGCTTTCGGCATACAGGTCGCAGACGGATGAATGGTCGAACGGATGGACAAATTGGCAAGTCAGATACAGCTTCGCTGTTATATGTCTAATTGCGTTCAGGCTGTGATACACATGCGCAAACACTTAGTGGCGACAAGAAAACTGCACTTTTACGTAGAGCATTACGTACTCGCAAGTCTCCTTCTGGAAGTCGGCCTAACGGGCCACACATGCACTTCTCACTGCGGTTTGTTACGTCTTGCAAGCAGTCTGACGCCTTAGAGTTTTTAAGGTACTGCGTTACAAAGTGCGCTGCAGACTATTCGCTTCACATGTTACAGGAGTGTAACATGTTGCCGAACATTTTACGCTGTAGGTCCAAACGCAATCAAATGCAATAACTCGTCTTTGACGATGATAAAATCAGCGGGGAAATGTAGGAGAAGGTGATGGCCTGTCCTGCCTCTGCTTCAAGTAATACAATGAAATACTGTTACTTCATTCTGCGAAGTGTTAATTCCTTAGATGCATTAATTGTACCTCAGAGGATTGTTTCTTCAAGTGTAAATGCTATCGAAACACGTTCTTGCAGGGTAAATTATAAAGTATTTAATTTTTACTGGACGTGGTGTTATTTAGAGTTCATAATTTCAAAAAGAATTTATTTCTTAGTTGCCATGCAAAACATTTTTGAAGGCAATGTAATAATATTTGATCATCAATTAGGTATCCAACGCATAGTCAGGAAGACTTCGCCGGTCTTTGTGGAATCCTCAGCACTAGAAAAACACCACCTTTCAAAGTGTTTCATGGCAAGCTTGGCAACTGAGAGGTGCCGCTACTTGGTAGGCAATGCGACACTTTATCCAATATGTTGCAGTGTTATGAAGCTCTAACAAGTGAAATAATATATAAGGCTTCCTTACACATTGTTTTCTTACCTAATGTACAGAAGCAAGGAATTAATTACTTAAATCAGTTAAGTTTACATTGTTGTGTGCTTCACTTTGGCTTTAATGCTACATCCCAATAGTTTCTTTAGCCCTGAGGGAAATATTTACTGGGGCGAGGGTGAAAAGGGACGTGAAAAGGAACTCGCGCATAGCGGTTCTTTAAAGCAAACAATTCACAGAATAAGAAAAATGTTGGCACTTGAAACCTGTTCAGACTGGTTCTGTGCTCACCATGTTCATTTTCTTGGGCACTTGATCTGTCTCGACAGCAGCTTGATTTTGCAGCCTCTTTTATACTTACGCAGTGACATTTCAGATTCATATTACACTGAGACTCGGCTCTTTTTAATCCGAATAGCATTCTTAGCCTACTTCACCCGTTTTGAGCGTGCCATCCATACATCCATCCAGCCATACACCTACCCCCCATCCATCCATCCAACTATCCATTCATCCATCCATCCATCCATCCATCCATCCATCCATCCATCCATCCATCCATCCATCCATCCATCCATCCAGCCATCCGTCCATCCGTCCGTCCGTCCATCGATCCATCCATCCATCCATCTATCCATCCAGCCATCCATCCATCCATCCATCCATCCATCCATCAATCCAGCCAGCCATCCATCCATCCATCCATCCATCCATCTTAGCCAAACCAATTTGCCCACTTGCTCGGACCTTTAGGCATGTGCGCCTGGTCATGATGCCATCGTGGTCAATCCATCGTCGTCATAACAGCTTCGTGATCTGAATCCCGCCATCTCATCGTTGTCACGATTTCTACGTTGTCACGATTTCGTGATGATCCCAGCTTTTTCATCCGACTTTTGTCATGTCGTTGTCGCCACGCCATCGTTGTCATACAGCCATCATGCATCTCTTGTCACATCGCCATCATGATGCCGTCGGGGTCTTTGAAACCGCCATTCCAGCTACGTGATGTGACTCTTGTCACTTTGTTGCAATGTCACCTACTCCGACACAGTGGTCGAAGTTGTGTAAGTGCTTGGGTCATTGAGTATCTGTTCGTGGTTGTGATGCCATCATGGTCGTTGCAGCCCCGTCATTCAAGCTTTGTCATCCGACTCTCATCATCCCGGCGTCATCAAGCCATTGTTGTCACATAGTCGTCGTCATGCCGTCGTCCTCATACCGTCTTCATGCCATCGACGTCAATCTTTCTTTGATATTCTATTATAATTATACTGCTGTCATTTAGTCGTGATTATGGCACCCGTGTCATGTTGTCATCGCCACACAGTCGCGATCATACCCGTCAGACTCGGCAACCAACTGTTGTCGTCCTACCGTCGCGGTTGTGTCAATGTCGTCACATCAGCTTGATCATTCGACTCTCTTCATCCCATTGATCCCGCCAATTTATTATGATCACGCCAAAGTGCTCATAAATTTTCATGATACCGTCATCGTTATTCATGTCGTCATACACTCGTCATCCCATTCTCCTCATGCCGCTGCCATGCCATTGTCATCATTTCGTCGTTGTCGTTGTATACCTACCGTCATCAATTCGCTGTAACGCCGTCGTGTTGATGCTGACGCGGCCATTGAATCCTCTTTATTGTAACTTCGGCATATGACTCGCGTCATGCCGTCGTCGTGAGCTATCTTGGTCACATGGTCAGCATCATAGAGTTGTCATCATGCCATCATCGTGACGCTGTTGTTTCTTCATCGTCAACACTTTAGTAACGTCATCGCATGGTCGTCATCCGGTCGTCGTCATACCACGTTCGCGGATCCATCGACGAGAGTCCATGTTCGTCATTTTATCGCAGTTATGCTGTCGTCATTCACTCTGTCACATATAAGAGGGAAGATGAAATAAAATGGTAGACGAAGAAAGGTTTCAAGAAGACGACGAGGATGGCGTTAAGAATGACGTGGATTAACCGAAGACGAAAGAAGATAAAGAAGAAGTTTCCAGTGAGGTGACAAGAGATGATTGGTGGAGAAGTATCCGGTGAGATGGAAAGCGACGATTGGTGGAGAAGAGAAGAAGACGAAGAGAAGGATTACGTGGACTAACAAGAAGGCTATAAAAGGGCGAGGAAGGGCGAGACACACGGGGAGAAGAAAGCAGCGGAGACTCGGCGGGTGAGGGACGGTTCGACCGGAAGAGAGCGACGCCGGCTAGTGCTCCGGTGAGCTCGCGTTCTACGGCTTTGCTCCGCAGACTTCCTGCCGTTCCTGAGCCCGTTCCGGGGAGTCCACGGAGGACGCCACCACCTGCTACGGCCAGGGGTGTCTCTACTGCTGTTGCCACCCTTCCGGGTGGTGCCCCAACGCCAACATCATCGGCCACACCTCCACGGGCGCTTGGACCGGGAGCTTGTACGACGCAACCAACGACGCCAGCCCTCGAACGTCGAACGCCACTCCGACGCCGGCTACGGGACCCACACCACGCCACATACGCACCGAACCAGACGTGAGCACGAACGCCAACCACTCTCAATAGAACGCTAGTGGCAGTGTTACCGGTTCGTGTGTTGTGATAGTTTTTGTACCGTGTGTGTTAGCTTTGTTAGGTTTGTGTGCTGCTGTTCGTTTCACGTGGGTTGTATTAAATGCGCGTCTGTGTGGGTACACCTGTCGCCTAGTCCATTCTTTCGGCCAGAGTGTTCTCCGGAGGAGATCCGTGACAAAGACAAGTGGCGAGCCTGCCAGGATCCATTTCCTTGTTTCTTTTTGCTTTGTCTCGGATCTTTCCGATCTCTCGACGGCTGAAAGTATGGATTTGGCAAAAACGCTGGAACTGGCGCTCAAGCCAGGGCTAAGCAAGGAAGAGGCGATGCGTCTCTGGGACGAGAAGAAAGAAGAAGCAAAGAGGCAGAGAGAGGAAAGGGCGCAAGCACGCGCAGACGCTCGCGAAGCAGAAGAGCGAGTGGCTAGAAGTGCTCGCGAGGCAGAAGAGCGAGAGGCTAGAAGAGCTCGTGAGGGAGAAGAGCGAGAGGCTAGAAGAGCTCGCGAGTCAGAAGAGCAGGAGAAAAGAAGGATAGAAGGTGAGAAGCAGTTCCTTTTGTGGAAACAGGCGCATATCGCAGGAGGATATGAGGGGGTCATGGACGATAATCAGCGTTCCTTTGCGGGTACCGAATCTCCTAGGCCGGCCAGGGTTTGTCCAAGAAAGTTGAGGGCTCCTTTTGATGACAAAAGAGATGATTTGGACGCGTATCCGCAACAATTCGAGCGGATAGCTCTGGGGCAAGACCAAGCTGCATGCGTTGTCGGCTCTCGGGCAGAACTTGTCACACCACCTGAAGTTCCACCGCGAAAAGGAGAACAAACACCGCCGGGAAATGAGGTGCTAAGTGGAGCACCCAAGTCAAAAGCAGCAATGCCGGTGGTGGTTGGGCAAATAGGGGACCATCCTGTATTGGTGCTTAGAGACAGCAGAGCCAACACAGCTTTGGTTAGGAGAAGCCTGGTGAAGGACGAGGAGCTTACAGGGGAAACGTCGACCCTCACTCTCGCAGGTAGCACAGTAGGCTACCTTCCTGAAGCCAGAATTCTAGTCTCCACGCCATATTATACCGGACAGGTAGTGGCAAAATGCATAGAGCATCCCAGCTACGATCTCATCTTGGGAAACATTACGGGTGCAAGAAGTGTCGAGGACCCCGATCCCGAGTGGAAGATGCTCGACGTTGAACTCCCAAAGGAGGAGAGGCCCACGACAGCTCAGGCGGGTGAGGGAGCAGTCAGTTTCTCGTCGGCAGTGGAGAGAAGAGCTCAAGCGACAGGCAGAGCAACGCAGCGTTGGGAAAGAAAGAAAAAGGGTAAGGAGAAGTACAAAGACAAGAAGCGCACGAGCAAAGACAAGTCCAAAGACAAGAAGCGCACGAGCAAAGACGAATCCAAATACAAGAAGAGCAAGATGATTGACAAGAAAAGCAAAGGCAAGGATAGTAAAAAGAAGAAAAAGAAGGGTTTCTGTACTTGGCTAAGCAGCAAAAGCAGCAAGAGCACCAAAGAGAAAGGGGGAGGCAAGCGCAAGTCCAAGAAGGCCAAGAAAGGCTCCGCTAAGGAAGGCAGATCGCGATCCAGAAGCAAGAAGGCTGGCAAGGCTAAGTCCAGCAAGGAGAAGGTGGGCAAAGGAAGCAAGAAGAAGACGGACAAAGGCAATAAGGAGAAGTCAAGCAAGGAGCAGACCTCCAAGGAGAAGCACAGCAAAGAAAGAGAGCAGCAAGGAGAAAGACAAGGATAAGCAAAATAAAAAAGAAAGCAACAAAGCAAGCAGATACACAACAAGGATAAGCACGGAAGCAAAGAAAAGCATAGCAAAGAGAAGCGGAGTAAGGAGTCCAGTAAGTCCAGTTCGGCCTTGCAAGAATACTCATTTCAGGTGGAATATGTTCAAGGCAGGGATAACGTTGGAGCGGATTTCATGAGTAGAGCCACCTGAACAGCTATAGGTATCTCTGGGATGTATCTTGTTGTTGCTGCTGTGCTATGCATCTCAGGGATGTATCGTGTTGTTGGTGTTGTTGTGGTTGTTACGTGATTATACAAAGGAGTGTGTTGTGGATATTAATATGTTTATTACCGTGGACAATTGCATTGTTCTGAAAACGCAGTTTGGTTGTGGACATTAACATGTTTAGAAGGACATGCTATGTATCTCAGGGATGTATCGTGTTGTTGGTGTTGTTGTGGTTGTTACGTGATTATAAAAACGTGTGCGTTGTGGATATTAATATGTTTATTACCGTGTGGACAATTTCATTGTTCTGAAAACGCAGTTTGGTTGTGGACATTAACATGTTTAGAAGGACACCGTATGGAGAACGGCAGTGATGTGTTAGTGGAGTGCTTTTGGTGTGTGCTGGTCATCTGCGTTGTGCTGTGTGGTGTGCTGGGGCCAGAATCGCCACAGAAGATAGTCGGCTGGTTGGATGGCCTGAAGAGGAGGACGACTTGAGCAGTTTTTCAGGGAAAAACTCTTGAGAGAGGGGGCCCTTGTCACATATAAGAGGGAAGATGAAATAAAATGGTAGACGAAGAAAGGTTTCAAGAAGACGACGAGGATGGCGTTAAGAATGACGTGGATTAACCGAAGACGAAAGAAGATAAAGAAGAAGTTTCCAGTGAGGTGACAAGAGATGATTGGTGGAGAAGTATCCGGTGAGATGGAAAGCGACGATTGGTGGAGAAGAGAAGAAGACGAAGAGAAGGATTACGTGGACTAACAAGAAGGCTATAACAGGGCGAGGAAGGGCGAGACACAGGGGGAGAATAAAGCAGCAGAGACTCGGCGGGTGAGGGACGGTTCGACCGGAAGAGAGCGACGCCGGCTAGTGCTCCGGTGAGCTCGCGTTCTACGGCTTTGCTCCGCAGACTTCCTGCCGTTCCTGAGCCCGTTCCGGGGAGTCCACGGAGGACGCCACCACCTGCTACGGCCAGGGGTGTCTCTACTGCTGTTGCCACCCTTCCGGGTGGTGCCCCAACGCCAACATCATCGGCCACACCTCCACGGCGCTTGGACCGGGAGCGTGTACGACGCAACCAACGACGCCAGCCCTCGAACGTCGAACGCCACTCCGACGCCGGCTACGGGACCCACACCACGCCACATACGCACCGAACCAGACGTGAGCACGAACGCCAACCACTCTCAATAGAACGCTAGTGGCAGTGTTACCGCTTCGTGTGTAGTGATAGTTTTTGTACCGTGTGTGTTAGCTTTGTTAGGTTTGTGTGCTGCTGTTCGTTTCACGTGGGTTGTATTAAATGCGCGTCTGTGTGGGTACACCTGTCGCCTAGTCCATTCTTTCGGCCAGAGTGTTCTCCGGAGGAGATCCGTGACACACTCGTGACTATGACATCATCGTCACTGCGTAGTCGTCAGACAGACGCTATCATGCACCCATTGTCATACTGTCGTAGTCATGTCACTATGGTCGTGCCATCTTCATCATTCTAGCTTGTTAATCCAGTTGTCATCCTACCGCTGCCATCGCGCCATCATCGCCATCTCATTGTCGTTGTGTCACCGTCTCCACTTTTTGTTACACGGTCGCCATACTATAGGCATCGACATATTCTCGCCATGTCGTCTAGTGTACACAGTCTTTGTCGTCTCATCATATCAATCCTTCTTCGTCAATCCACCGCCACTGCGGTGATGTCATACAGTCATCATCATGCCACCATGCTAATGAAGGACCATGGCAAGCACGTGTTATTGCATTGTGGGGCGGTATTGGAGTACGTGGCCTATAGCCGGAGCAATGAAAATCTCAAAAACACTATATCTGTCGCATAGACCTCACTTAAAAAATACCGTTTCCTGCTACGCGCCGTCTATTTCTACAAGAATGCCATCCCTGGTGTGCTATGCGTTTTACTGTCAAGAGTGATCATGAGATGAGTTGAACGAGATGAGATGAGATCTTCAGTATGTTTTCTTTATGTTGCGGCAGGAATTATACGGACACCCAGGCGCCATGGTACTGCCATCGCTGTCGTGTTGTCCCGGTATTGGCCGAGCATGCGCGGCGCCTGGGCGGCTGGCTCACAAGTCACCGGAGAAGTGAGAAACGTGCTGGGTATTTAGCTGCAAGGCCAGCGATACCAAGTGGAAACGAAGTTTGCTCGGCTTAATAGGCTGTCTACGGGAGCAAGGGCAGTTTTCCGCCTTCTGTCGCTGACCTAAGCGTTGTGCTCTGAACCGCCAGCGTTCCTGTTATGCAGGGGAGGTATTCTGTAGGAGTCTACCGAGTGTACATGGCCATTTCGTCTGTGCTGAAGCGCTAATTGGCTGTGTTGCCTCTCTGCCGCGGATGCCCAGCCCTATCCAGCCAATCAGAACTTCAACAGCAGACCAAATGGACATGTCCACTAGGTGCACATTTATAGAATAGCTCCCCAGCTGTAGTCCGTGCGTATGCAGCGGTCCGAGCGGATCGGACGGTAAACTTGAAACTACCAATGCCGACGGTTTCCCTTCGGTCTGATCTCGTGCAGTGTAGTGGTACAACACCTGCAACGCTGCTTGCTGCACTCGTCATACAGACAGTGCTTTGTCTTTTATATTAGGCGCTCAGATATGCTTCCTAAAGAGCTGAAAAGAGATAAAAAGAGAGTCAACGTCTTTGAATACATTTTGTCCGAAGCCTTAGTGTTGCAGAATGGCCCTGATAGGTGATAACCTTGTTTATCGGAGAGCGGGCAGGGCAGGGAGTGGAACCAGCTGCAAAGTGGGGTTAAATCGGCGAATTATTTTCGACTGGGAGACTTCGTGAACGTTTGTGAGTGAGGACAAGTTCATAAAAATGTTCGTTATTGGCTAACTACCGCAGTGTCTGCACAGGGGTGATCGGAATATCCTTTCATATAATTCACAAAGTGTGGAGACAGAAGGGAATTGGTCTATGCAGGCCGCCAAAGCGTACTGTCTCTTGAAGAAAGCTTTGCATGCGGTGGCGGAAGAAAGCAGCGGTTAAGCAAAGCCCACGAAGCCTAGGCTTCCGTTTCTCCCCTAAGAGCGTTCGCCCGTGCTCGGTGGCCAAAGGAAAGGGGATCCTGGTGCTTCATCGTAGGCGCTTGCATGGGCCAGTTTATTCAAAGCAAAGCATTAATTAAGTGCCTCATGGGTCGAAAAATCTGTTGCCCAGAGTTATAACAATTGTCCGTCCGGTGTTACGGCACCACAATTTAATGGCACCAAAATTGATGGTGCCACCAACTACCATAGGTGCGACTCGAGCCCACGAGCTTTGATGGGAGTTGAGCCCGCGACCATTGTAGGAGTCGAACCCATGACATTGGTGTTAATTAGGGCAAAGTTATTTAAGAAACTCGAACCCACAACCTTTGGTGGGAGTCGTATCCTCGACCTTTGGTGGGACCAAAATTTAATTGCACCAAAATTGATGCACCTACCATTGATGGCCGAACCCAGGATCATTGGTAGCTGGCTAACGCAACACTTTTGGTGTTAATTAAGGAGAAATTAAGGCACGCCTAATTAGAATAGAGTTATGTCGCTCGAGGCCACGACCTCTGATGGGACCGAAAATGGCACCAGTATTTGAGGTGCCACCATTGATAGTCGTACCCGCGACCACTGGTCTTTTTAAGGCAAAGTTAATTAAGGTAATTGAACCATCGAACTTACTGGCAGTCAAACCCTCGATCTTTGGTGGGATCGAAATTCAATGGCACCAGAACTAATAGTGCCACCGTTGATGGTTGAACCAACGACAATTGCTGGGAATCGAACGCACGAACGTTGGTGTTAATTAAGGCGAAGCTAATTAGGGACAAATAATTTAGATATATTTAAGTAGGGCACCCGACAACACACCCTTTGGTGGGAGAAAAGAAGTAATAGGAACTAGCAACGCATACGAATGAGAATGTCAAGTAATTTATTGAATGTCTCGTGAGCACGCAGCGCCTTCATCAATAGCATTTCCTAAAGTCACTATAAACCTTCTTTTAAAGCCCAGTGTGGCCAAGATATCCATCGGAGTTGTGCCCTGATGGCGATGTCTGTATGTAGATGCCGGTTTAGGCGTGTATGAGGATGCTGTGGCAAAGTGTGATTTTGCAAACATCTGCATGATGCTCGGTTATCAGTCCTGAACAGAATGTGCTGCTTCGGATGCAAAGAGAGCGCCATGCCTTCAGCTATTTCCCAGAGCTCTTCTTCTGGTGTGGAGGGAAGTAATTTTTGAACGTTCAAAGATGCGCACTCAGTGTCAGCATAGACCGAGGTCAAGGTAGGCACTCTGTCCACTGCAGCGTAGGTAATATACGCTGCAACAAGTTGGAAGGGAGGTGTCGAGGCTCTTATCACAGTGGAGCCACCGGTTGCCATGTCGACCGGAGTTCATGTTCTCAGGAATCAGTTGGACTGCTACGGCTTATGAATGAAAGTAGCGCCGCTTCTTCTACAAAATGGCTATCATGCTCTTTTAAATGGCAGTCATCGCTGTTATTTTTCGTGAGGGCACTGTTTCTGCAATGGGGTGGAGGTTCTTTTGCGTTCTGCATCGAGCGAAAATGTCGCCCCCGCATACATCTTCAACATCACCCAAGGAGATTCAGCGGAATGCTATATGTTGCTATCGATCGCAAGGATACGCCTTTGGGGCTGAACTCTCATATTCTTTTTTTCTAGAGAGTGCTGGCTGCCATAAACTTTTATTCAAAGCTGAAAACTAAGAATTCCGCAGTTCCGTTGAGCTCTACTTTCTTAAACAATTTTTTCGTCCTGGGTACTCGCTCTCTTTTACTGTTATGGTTGGGCACACTATTGCGGCAGGAATATCGGTGGCATGTACTTGTTTTAGTGCTTGTTTTATGCATATTATTCACTTATAGCAATATTATTTGTTTTATGTGAACTCTTGCTTGATCGTCCAACAGAGCACAGATTCTCAGGAACCTTTCAGACTTCGTAAAACCCCCATCACACAATGCTCCTAGAGAGTCCGGTAAGGTTTTGAATAATAACGGAAACATATAGAAATAGGCTTTTCTTCTGGCAGTTAAGCAAGTTTCACCCACCTTCACAAACGACTCTCAGCCCAACTTTCTCCTCCAAATAACCGACACCACTTTTTGACTTGAATCCTAACTACGCTGTGAAACTTTCCTGGCCCACTTATGCCAGACTTTTGACTTCAACAAAACTTCACCACTCTTATGCCATCTGCAAGAGGCTAAGTCCTTCTTGTATTGAAATCATCGCTCTATAATCACTGCACGGCGAGGTGGGGGCAAGGGAAACAAGGCTGTTGAAGAATGGCTACATCAATCAAAGCGTAATACTGCCTTTCATTTGGCTAAATAAAGAAAGAGATTGCGGTTGTTACGGCCAGTTGCGCGCAGTGACGCAGGTTAACCAATAACTTCGTGCAATATAATGTTAACCGTGGTAACCTGACATTTGTGCAGACAAGGTATTGGTTTTTGCCGGCAACTACAACAGACACTGCAGAATTACTGCGCAAGACTGTAGCATTCCGTACCTGCAATTAGAAGCTCGCCAATGAAGACGAAGACGGAGAAACAGGTGGACGTTAGGAACAAGAGGAAGGCAGATCGCATATCGAAGAGAGAAAGTGGGCTGCATGTCTCCTCGTCGTCTCCCAGCAGGCACGACTGCCAGTCACCGAGCTGCCTTTCTATCCAGGCTTTCACCACACCGCTTTCTACAAGCCAGCTGACTCTGCATGGAACGACAGGAGGAATGCGATCGATCACTTATGCCACAGGAGGGCCGTCAGAGTGAACGCAATTCCGTGTTTCGGCGCCTAATCATATAGAAGAAACGATGTCGCATTCGGATTTAAGTAGCCAATTGCTTCAGGGCCTGCGGTTCTAATTTTTATAGGTGGTCAGTTTGGTTTGTTGTATAGTAGTGAGAACTAAGTGGCTTTTTCAACCATAAGCCAGTGTGCCTATTTGAAAATTGAAGGTATGTGAAATGAAGTTCAACTTCAGTAACTTAACGATTTTGTATAATCGTGCCTACAAATAAAAGCACTCCCTCAAGGTTGCATGGCCTACGAACGTGCAAGAATTTTTTTCTCAAACATTAATTGAAAATATTGCAGAAACAGTACCTTTCCGTTCGCAATCTCACGGAGTAGATTCTTATTTTTCACCTTGACTATTTACATTGGCTATTATTATTTTCTTGAACTTATCGTTACTTCTACCTGTTCATGCAAGGCCTCCTACTTTATTACACACTATTTTGTTTCATTTTTATTGCTTTCATTCACATCTGCGATTACGTTTTCTTGTTCGTTTATCGTATTACGACTCGATTCATGGCATATGCACTACGGTGGCTTTGTGACATTATACAAGGAATCAACATAACATCATCAAAATTCTCATCATCACAAAGCAAGTCAAGGCGAAATATGTAGAGCCTGCTCCAAATTAACACGAAGTGCCCAAGGCTTAGAACCCTGGTGCCATGAGCTTTAGTGAATGGCTGAATAGCACGCTCTAATGATATAATTACAATATCTGATACGGCCAAAATAATGCTGAGGACTCGATATGAACGGGTACCTTTCGCTGATGAATTTCGTAAGTCTCGGCTCGACACTCCTGCTGACAGCCATGGCGAGTGGGGTGGGGAAGGTCGGCTCCTTGGCAAAGTAGTACTTCCCGGCTGCAAAGCGCCGTTGACAGGTACGTGAAGCATGGTAGAGCATCGTAGTGTAGTCGCTGACGATCACTGCTTTTCCATTCAAAACCAGTTCAAGATTGGCGTCGCTGTAGAGCTGCGCTTCGTCTCTCAGGCCATCTCGCGCAACGATCAAGTTCCACACGCCGCGGTACTCTTTTACGTCCAGGGATTTCTGCGTAGATCATTCGCACAGTTAACTCTTGACGATTACTTAGATGAAGTGCAGTGATTCTTTCGTATATTTTCTGAAAATAATGAATTTTAGCTGTGAAAATATATTTAGAAGTTTGGTGTGGTTATGTGATTAAAACTGCAGAAAAATACGAATGCGAGTCGGTGAAAAAACCTGGCTGGAAGGCTCTGTCCAGTTGTTTATTTTTCTGGTGTGTGTACCTTGCACCCTCTTGATTTCTTTACGGAATATAGCTGCGTTACTGCTGTCCCATTGCAGAAGAAGGAGAGGCATGACGTTGTAGATGGACGGATTTATTATTGCAGGGCAAGCGGGTAATTGTTCAGCCTTAGCATCCCCTCCTAAAGTGCGGCGATATTCGTGGAACGCAGGCAAACGCGGAGAACAGGTCCAACGATACCAAAACAGACCAAGGCAAGAATGCTTCCACTCCGTGAAGTCCATGCCTACCGAATGATCACAGTACAATAAAAAAAGCTTCTGGAGGAGACAACACAAACCTCTTTTGAAAATCCAGTTCCCCACGGTTAAACGCCTGACTGTAGTGCACATATTAAGGGCTCTTCAACAAATAATGTTTCCTATAACGAAAGTAGGGAGAAGTTGTGGGTAAGGCTCCCACCGGCGACACGTTATTTTTTCGTCCACTTTAATTTCCCTCTTCCCCCTAATTATTTTCTACATTTCAATTTCAACTGCAGCTAACTTCCCCGTTGCTGCTCTTGGCTTCGTTGAATGTTGGCTCTTATGTGGTCATAATTAACAAAATCAAGTCCCTCGCTTCTCCTTCTCTCATTTTGTTCATTGCGAAGGTCTCTAATCTGGCAGCCTTGATGTCATTAGGTAAGATTCCAGGGTTTATTATCCACATGCCCATTTTCTAAAGATGACGTGTTACGTGGCGCCATCGGGCAAAAAAGATGTTCCCCATCCGCCCACCTTAGCTCTGAGTGGCGCTGGCTAACATTCCTAGGGCTAGGTGTGCTAAACATAAATACCCAAGTTAGTGAACCATTTGATAGCCGTCGCCGTAGAACAAATGGTAGTGCAACGCACGCGTAATGCGGAGGTTGTGCGTTCGCCTCGCACCAGCGACACGTTATCTTTTCGTCCACGTTCATTTATATTTTCCCTATTATTTTCTACATTTAAATTTCAACATGCTTTCCCTGTATTTATTGTCAGTCGGCTTTTATATAGTCACGATTAACAAAACTGAGCCCCTTGGTTGCCCTTCTTCTCTCGTTTACATTTCTTGTTGTAATGATTGCACCCCAGCTGACATCAATGCACCCATAATACAGGATGTTTCAGCGAACCCTTTCAAAAATCTTCAAAAGTTGCCTGTGTGCAGATATCGCAATCATATTTAATGAGCTGGTCTACTCGAAGCGGCGGACAATACTTGCACAGTAAATTGATATAAAAAATCGACCAATTTAAAAGATTCATTAATTAAGCTTTTGTAACTAATTACATTATGGCCCATATTGCAATTTACAAATTCTAGCCGTGGAGTCCGCAAGACGAATACACTGGGAACGAATTGTCAAGAAGAAACCAGTTTCGAGATATAAATTCCCGGACTTTACGGCAAAATGCATTGGCGTTCCATTTAATTTGTTAACGAAACGTCGTTTCATGCACTGAAGCATACACGTAACTGGAACGCCAATGTATTTCTCCGCAAAGTTCGCGAATTTATATCTCGAAACTGGTCTCGTCCTGAGGATTCGTTCAAAGTGGATTCGCCTATTCGCCTTGCGAAGTTGACTGCTTGAATTTGTAAATTGCAATATGGGTCAAAAGATAACTAGCTAAAAAGCTCATTAATAAATTCTTGTTATTTAGTTCATTTGTCATTTCTGTTTTTGTGCAAGTAGTGTCCGCCGCTTCGAGTAGACCAGCTCATAAACTAGAATTCAGCGATCTGCCACAGGCAACCTTTACAAAATTTGGAAAATGTTCGCTGAAACACCCCGTATATTGACTGCAACTGCGTTGGAATCGCTATACAACAAAGGGCGACGCTCTATGCAGGCTTGTTTGATGTGGACGGCGCGCTATCGTTTAACATATGTGAAGCTATATTCCCCTTCTGTCATCTTGAAACATATCTTCTGGGGGGATTGAGATAGTATGGGGGAACAACCATATCACCTACGCAATGTCACAGTTGTTGGTTAGGGCACATGCGAGGTAACTCAAGCAGTTTGAAAGGCCACAGCGTCGTCAGCAGTATATTGTCTATTTGGGCACATACCCACTGGCCTATGCCGCATGCTCGGGATGGTAGCGGCCTGGACCTAAGTAATGGCTCAAGGGAGTTGACAATTTGGGTTACTGGGTACGTGGAAGTGGTTAGATGTGGACAAACGTACCCCAATATTTGTGAAGTTTCCTATGAATTCCACTCGCATTTGAACATTTGCAGTGGGGGCCAGAAAGTGCATCTCGCCGAAAAATGTTGGGATGGTCCGACGGTACTACGAAGCACCGAGAATGCCGAGGAAAAAGCCAAGTGTAGTGTAATGGCGCTACGGTTTACAACACGGCTGTAATGATGACATTATTCCCTTCCACAATATTTCATGTGCTCCATTGTACAATTAGTGATCAATAAGTACTGCGAATGATTTACATTTATTATTTATTTCAAGGAAAGACGGTAAATCTATGCAGTAATAAAATTGAGTAAGCCGTCTGGTACGATACTCCTGTGCTTTCTGCCAACATTCGACCCGTCGGTCGACAAGATTTAGTCTAGTGTTTGTGAAATTTCTATATTTTTTCGTCGGTACATGCCCTCACAGGCCTACCTTGGCATTGCATGTCTTTCACCTGGTGCCGGCAATCACGCAAGCCTTTGTACCAATCGTACCCACACTCTTTGCATAGAGCACTGTTTTCACACACCTGGCGCCGCATGTCGTCACATTCGATTGACCTTCTCTCAAGTTTGAAGTAGAAATTCTTGTTGATCTGTAGTTGCATTTCACCGGTAACAGTATCGCTGCACTAGAGCTTACTGAAAGTAAGGACAGCCACAACGCTTCGCGAACGACAACTGATATACTTCGTACTTGAGTGACGTGACCAAGAAAAATTAATACCCACTACTCCACGTGCCAGCAATTCATTCACGGTATTTACTGATAACAGTATGTATTTATCGCAAGAAGCCTGTCGCTAATTTTGCTTCTAAAAGCATGCTCACGGTTTAAATAGAGCATTCATATCGTAATAACGTGATACTTGCGGTATCGCTCAGCAGCCAGAGAGATTTGAGATGCACTGGCATTATTGCACTCCAGCAGCACCTGTCTACTTGCACGGCGTCCCAGTCTGAAAGATAGGAGAGGAAACCATCTTACCTTCAACAGGTCTTCGTAGGCGCCCCCTCTCCAGAGAAAAGGCGTTACGTCTGTCTGAAGAGACAGATCCATAAAGCTGTCTATGCGCTCTGGTTCCGGAAACAACATCATGGTGGCCTTCATGTGTCCCGAGAAGGCGTTCATCAGCACGACTATTGTCAACCACCACGCGGCAAGGACAAGCCGGCCTGGAGTGCTGCGGGGTGCGTGCGTCGATGCTGCAACCGAATTAAATCTATCAGCGCTATCGAGGCAATTTTCGACAAGCACACGTAACGACAAACTAAAGATTGCGCAAAAACCATCAACGATCATTATTAATGTGTTTTCGTTGCCGAGTCTCCCTACCGACCGCCGAGCAACGCCGAGCCATGGAAACAACGGACAGGGACAAAGAAAGCTTTTCGCTTTAAAGAACTGTTTGCACAACGTCCATAATCTCTTCAGTAGCTTTCTTTTTCTGTGAAGCTTACCCTACGCCATACACGTAAGTGAATAAAATTTATTTCGCAGACGAAGCTGTTAATGCCAGAAGGTGGGCGAACACCCTATTACAGGTAGCCGTGGCATGTGCTCATGACCTAGCCCTGTTTATTTAAATAATGACGCGGAAACTCTCCTCTCATAGAAATTGCCGTAGTGGCTTAACTATATGAGCCGACGCCTCTAACTGTGCGCGTGATACATTCGTAACTTTACAGCTTTTAGAATATTTTCGAGAGTAGCCCTCGCTCGTGGGAATAGCCAGTACAGGTGGTGTGCGTCCGCTGTGGATGCTGAAGCTGCACGATTTGGATAGGAAGGAAGGAAATCAACTTTATTCAGGTTTTTACGCGTCAGATGAAGGCGCATATGATAGAAGCTCAAATGCAGCCACCAGCCTGCATTTTGAAGTTATCGTTTTGGCTAATTAGTTCTCTCCCATACCCAAGAATTTTTGTCATTGCCCCTACGTCCATTTGTCGCTCTTCAGCGGAATGCACCAGTTAGCTTGCTGGCCTGTACTCTTGAAATTAAAATATTTCAAATGACCACATGAATTTAAACTTTCAGTTCTAAAATGATTTATATTTACGGCTACATTTATATTTTATATTTACGCACAACTTTTCTGCTGCGTTATAGGAACGTTTTATTCCTAACTAAAACACTGCTATAACATAACAAAGACACCACGAGCGTACATACAGATGCTAATAAATGGCCGTACCCTCTCGGCATAGTGAAATGAAGGTAGTTTAATGTTCAGTGTCCCATTGTTAAATATTATTTATTATAAATGCCGCCCCTTGAGTTACGCTTTACCACTGCGCTGAAGGTCAGCAGATAGCCGATGCGGTAATGTCCATAATTCTTCAGCATGCAATGAAGCGACATATACGGATTACGAAAAAGATGGTGTGGACGCTGCGCCCCCCCCCCCCCCCCCTGAGTCGATGTGCGTCTTTGTCTGCCCTTAGATAAAACTTCAACTGGAAAGAGTCAAATACGCTCTGGAACTCCTGACAAATTTTACCGTCTCATAAATGGCAAATGATTAGAAACAACATTAATTGCAAGAACTGCAGCTAGCTTACACAATTTAGATTTCAGACCCACTTTCGCTCACAGATGCAAGTAAATGTACTAACGATGCGTCATAGCAACCTAGTGTGACAAGAGTAAATTCAAGCATGCCGCTTTTGAAGCGCTATTGCGCTTTTAAAGAGAATCGCGTGTGATTTTAGAAAAATACTTTAGTGTTACAAGATATCTTTTATCTTATCTTTTTCCTTCATTTTTTTCTGCGTTAACCATATCGCTCTATGCATTGTACCCAACTACAACCATTTCTGTCTAACCAATCTGCCTTTCAAATCTTGAGTTCTCTCTCACTAGATTGTTATGTCATTGACCCTAGATAATGGTGGGGACTGCCCAAAATAGAAAAGTGGAGCGTGCAATACAAATTATATTCAACTCATTGGCACTTCTGAATAATTTATATAAGGACACTTTATTTGAAAATTCGCTTTACACATGCCAGTGAAAAATTGGCCCAAGGGGCGCCTGTTCGCACATTCCTCGGCAGCCAAAAAATGTCTTCTTGGAACGGCTGAGGGACATAAAAGTACGAGTCATTCAGCTCGAGCTGCTCTTGCTATTCAGCACTTGCGCGCGCTCCCACATACCATTCCAGTCGCCGTCATGGCGACGCGCAGAGTGCTGTTGAAAAGAGATGCGCTCTAAGCATGCAAGGTTTTGTTCATTTGCATTATTTCTTACTTAAAAAAAAGCGTAGATGGACATGGTTTTCACCCGAGAACAAAAAGCTATCTCGTACGGGGTCATTCGCAGACGCTTTGACTAACCAATGAACAAGTAGACACATTTTTTTATTGCAGTCGTTATTGCACTAGTTTTAATATGCTGAAGTTACATGAGGTGTCACTAGCTGCGCTCCTTAGCAGCCACTTCAGTAATGAAGTGTTTGAATCTGGAATTTTTCTCTAACAAACGTAAAATAGCCAGTGTTTGCCGAGTTCACAGATGCGGCGCCGACCATACTGTAAACAATTTCAGGGCGATATCGATATTATCGCTTCTTTTCAAGCTTTTTGGAAGTGCTATAAATACTCGATTAGAAAGATTGCGAGGAAGTATGCTATGACTCGTAAGGTAAAATACGGTTTTCAAAAAAGCAGGTTTGTCAACATGCGCTCTTAGATGTCAAATATAAAATATTAGAAGTCATTGACAAACAATTACATACAACAGGCTTATTTTTAGACCTGCGTAATGCATTAGATTGTGCTAACCTTCGTATACTTCTGTCTGAACTATGACTGTGGCATACGTGGAACGCTGTTGGAACCAATGAAAGGTTACTTGACTGACCGGTATCGATTTCTTTCATTTTATCAGTTCACTTCATTATTTCTCAATATGAAAACTGGTGTCCCACAGAGTTCCGTATTAGTCGTATATTATTTTACCTCTAGGAAAAACCACTTCACAAGCATTCCTTCCACACCTGACATAATCATGTAGGTTGATGACACAAATATTTTATTCGCGTGCGCTTCCTTGCAATACGTCGAGAAATACATTAATGAGTATTTAAATTTATTGGCTGACTGGTGATGCGTAAACCAAGCTTAAAATAAATATTAATAAAACGAAGTATATCATATTCAAACCAGCAAAGAAGAAATTGCTGAGTAATATAACTGTCTTATTTCAAACGAAATGCATAGAGCAAGTAAAAACCCAGAAGTCCGTGGGGTCTGGTTCCAAGATAACCACTCTTTGGACACACATCTCATTAAGCTAACCAATGACCTTAGTAAAGTATGAGCTCATATGTATAGCATTAGTGCGCTTGTTCCATTATGGCAACTACGGCTTTCTTTACTCTAAGCTTACGGTGTTATAATTTGGGGAACAACGACTCATACAGAGGAACAACGAGGAGATGCCAATATTTGTATTGGTTTGTATTGCTTTTCTAATTTTTCTAATTTGCAGAGGTGTAATTCATGTCAAAAATTTTTACCATGCAAGGTGCGTGAACAAAATAAGTTACAAAATGTGCGTAAAATACGCGTAAACATACCTTTACGAAATGTAAAATGTACCTGCGTGCCGAACGTCAATAGGAGCAAGAGCCTCTGTTAGGCCACACTGGCTTTAGCTCTTACTCCTACGTTTTGCATAAGCAATAAATAAACTGAATTGAATTGAGTTTTGAGTTGCAGTTGCGTTGTATTCCATCAAGTGTCTCGACATGTAGTTGTTACGTGCAGCAGTTACATATTGCATGTAGCAGGGCCTGGTCAACTCAAGCAGGCTAGGTGACTATTTGTCACTGCGGCGTTTCAAAGGGGATACAAATAAATGATCATCATCGTGATCATCATCAACAACATCATCGTACCGTGCCACGGGTCAAGCGACATGACACGTGCGTCTCATAGTTTCGATACGTGTGTTTATTCTTCGGTACATGTCAAGGCGCCTCCTCGGTAGGCACGAACGCTATAGTGGTGCTCCCGGAAATGGAGCTCATATGGAGGCGCTCCTCCAGCTTACGATGTGACTATGCTGCGTGTGCCCCGTAGGCCTGTGGACATTTCATCTATTTGACGCCCCGTCACACATTGCTGCAACTGCAGGGCACTCTCGCCAGACGACGGAGCTCCGAAGCGGTCGTGCGGCTACCATAGCAGACCAGCCTGAATTTACGTCAGTTCACTGAACCATGATTGTGTTATCCTACCGCTGATAGCCTCGAACGTTCAGTGGGACAGTTGACGTTGTACCTTGAGGAGTGGCTGACGCAATCCGAACGGGTGAGTGGTCAAAATCATTGGGACCTGTCAGTCATTCAGGTATGACAATCATAAGACCGAACTTGGCAACTGGGATACCTTTAAGCACAAGTTCCATGACATGCTTGGTAAAGCCTACAGTAAAATATTCGCTGCTCAGAAACAGCTGTCAACGCGGGCCAAAAGGTCCACGATGCCTCTACCTTTAGTAACACAGAATGTGCGCGTGCTGAACTGAAATGCTGACAGCGACATGACAAAGCCTGACAAGGTTGGCCGCGGCCTGAAGAAGATAGCGGACAACAAATTTAACCTGCTTATGTGAAGGAATGGGGCTACATTTAATTCTCCGATCGGTGAGTATCAAAGTTTCGAGCAGGCGAAGAGCCGCCGTATTGAATGACCATACTCCTGGCTTCCCAACACCACCGCGGCATCTCTTGTGAAGAGCGCCCGCCATCTCAGCTTTAAGCGCTTTCGGCGAAAGAGCATTGTCTGTTGCGGAATCAAAATGATGGCTCCAGCTAGCCTCTTTAGGAACTCCAGTGGCGGAATCTCGAATACACCAGAGGTCTTACTGGTCCTAGCCATCATGCGAAATGAACTCGTGATTCTCAAGGTTGACACTGCTTGGGCCGTGGTCAGTTCTACGTTTGCTCCTGTGGCCGCGACATTGATCCCGTATTATCGATGGTTCGCTCTTGGATCTCAGAATTCCGTCGATTAGAGAACTGAAGACGATCGGCCTATCTGCTGCAGCTACCACCTTGTAGGGCGCGTTGCTTGCTACTGGTGCTTGCCACTGATCGTTCCCGCGACGTACTCCATTTTTTGCCTATGCGAACCTGTATGAGCGCAGCCTTTTCGAGCCACTATCGGCGACATACCCATACAATCCTGACCCTGTCACGACCTGCCACTCGTCATCACTGAGCGGTCATCAGTCAAATTAGCAACCTTTCCAACATACATCTCTCACTCCCCGCCACCTCGCTTCCAGCCGGCTCCTTACTCCGGAAAATTGCGGCTCCTTGCTCTGGAAAACAAGGCGATGCAGTGCAGAGGGGTAACACTGCAGCTACAACTCTGCCCCGAAACACTCAAATTACTCGGCCGACTCGACGATGTATGCTGGACGTTGACGTTTAAGGCGTGACCATCTGTGCGCGTTCGACACCGGGGCCATATTTCTGTCATGAGCTCTGGCCTTCGCTGTCGCCTAAACAAAGTGGCCACACCTGCTATATCGCACGCTGTAAACGTGCCAAAGCAGGAAGTACTTACGTTCTTTGAATGTGCACCACCCGCATCACCATCGCCGGTCACCCAACTTCTGTTTTATTTGGCGCTCTTAAACAACGTCCTTATTACTTTACACTAGGTATGCATTATTTAACAATTTATTCCGCTTTGATTGACTGTGCGACTGGCATCCTGCAGCTGGAATTACTTCACCTAGCCGATACTCCAATAAGGCCTTTGTCCCATCTCTAGTCTATCGACTGTAAGGGCATGCGCCTTCGAGATGCCATGTATATCTGTGATCTCCAACCCTGCTGTGGCTGATGACAAATACGTGCTTTACCCTACAAGAAATGTTCTGTTCGTCAAAATGTCATTGTAACTAACACGCTCGCCACAGTAACCGGGAATCGTGACTCCATTCGTATTTTGATCTTAACTGTCTTTGGAGCCGCGCTGGGACCGCGTTGGAACCCACCAGTTCTTCCAGTTCATCCTTCACCTGCACCACAGCCATTTCGCCGCACGATGCCTTTGTTTGAATGATCCCCGCTGACTTTTCTCCTGCTCCACCTACCAACCTCCATCGTCTCCTCAAGTCATACAATGACATTTTGGACTTTCACAACCGTTATCTGAGCCACACCTGTATTGCCCTCCACCGAATGGACGCAGGTGACTCGACGCCATCACGCTGCCGTCTCTATCGTGTCTCCCTCGCCAAACGTGACGGAATGCAAAGGGAAGTTGACAAAATACACACAAAGGCGTTATCGAACCTTCTCCCAGTCCATGGGCACCCCGATTAATGCTAGTAAAAAAAAAGCAGCTGGCGATTTTGTGTTGGCTACCGGCACTTGAACATCACGCGTAAGGACGATACCCCCAGCCTAAAATCGATGAACCCTGGGACTGCCTCCACAGAGCCCCGTACTTTTCTTCCATTGACCTGCGCTCCGAATACTGGCACATTACGGTTGATTTCATGAACTGCTAGAAGACTGGGCGTTCACCACACTAGATGAACTTTGCCATTTGAAACGCAAAGCTTTTTAGTTAGTCCAATGGCCTTGCAACCTTCGAGCGGATCATAGACTCTCTCCTTAGGGGCTCTAAGTGGTCCACTTGTTGGTGCTATCTAGATGACGAGATGGCTTTTTCGCCTACTTTTGAGAACCACCTCACCCGTCTGTCAGCCAACCTCGGCAGGCTTCGCCACGCTTGTTTGCGACTTACGTCCTCCAAGTGTCCTTTCGCTCAACACCAGATCACTGTTCACGGTGACATTCTTAATGCTAGCATGTCGAATCTGAACCTAACAAGATGCGCGGTGTCCGAGGCTTTCAGGTTCTCGCTCAGTCAGAGCTGCCCGGAGCTTTGTCTTATTACTGTAACTTCTGCCGCTCTGTCAGGAATTTAGCAGACATTGTCCAGCCGCTTGCTGACCTGCTCAAGGAGGACGTCCCTTCTAGAGCAAATTCTCTACTACGTCACGTCTACCAGGTCACTCATTGCGTCGCAATGTTTGGCATGTGGGACGTAACACCACGTGATCCGCTGCGGACAGGCGTCGCTGCTGCCCTTGCTCGGAGCCTCGCCGTAGCAGACTGGACGATGGTTAAAGCATAGAGAAAGAAATTCAACAAGAGGTGACTCTCGGCGAAAACTGGAAACAAGAAACAGGTCACGCCTATTGTCAACCCCATCCATTAGTTGAATCATGCATCAGAAAAGCAGAATGTGAAATTAACTTAGACAACGTTTTACTTTTTATAATTCTTTCCCTCTAAAACTAAACAGTTTTGCGTTTAAATGAACTAATACTTCGCGGCTTCGCGACAACAAGGTGGCGGCACGCCAGACATGCCACCGAAGCAAGCGAGGCCGGCTGCGCATGTGAAACTCGCCTGCTCAGCGACTGAGACGGATCAACGAGCAGACGAGTTTCACATGCGCAGCCGTCTGCATTTCGACACGGCACCGCTGCACTACGTGATTAAAGCAAGGTTAGGATTATTGTTTGACAGTCTGCGACGCACTTCAAGCACATTTAGTCTTACTGCACAAAACTGAACCTTTATAGTGACGCAGCTATCGAAAAACATCTCCGCCGTGCAGGCCTAGTTAATTTGAGGTAATTACTCGTACTGGGAGGTGTTTGCGACGCTTTCTATGAGCCCAAGCATTATTTTAACTTATTTAGGTAGTTTTTAGGCACACTCGCCGCACCAGGCTTTGTGGCCAAAATCACCTCGCCCGTGTGACGCAGTTTCGCGTCTACTGAATCTTACCGGGACAAGTTTTGGCGCTTTCTCGGACTCCGGAAATTATTGTAACTAATTTCGTTACTTTTTGCGGCCACTGTTTTTTCAAGCACAGTGGCCGCGCTCGGCGTAGTGGCACCATTAGCGAAAAGCAGCTCGGCTGTGTGCCGCAGTTTCGCGTGTACTGAATCTTACTGAGAGAAGTTCGTGACGCATTCTCTGACCCCAAAAGTTATTGTAATTCATTTCGTAACTTTTGGGATACTTTTGAGGCATGCTCGCAACGCCTGGGGTTGCGAAGCTGTAAGCAAGAAAGCAAGCCGGCCGAGGTTGTTTAGTTTTGCGTGTGCGGAATTTTAGTGGGACAAGCTTGTGATGCTTTTTATGGCCCTGCAACAACATATACCTCATTTCAGTACTCACGCTTGTCCAAAACGCGACGAGCGATTGCCAAGAGTGAAAACATGGAGTGTGTTGCTTGCGCCGGCAGGACGCGTAAAAGATAACGCCGAGGAACTCAAGAACTTGACATTTCTCTCTACTGAGCGACTGAAAACAGGCTTTGCACCCACGAATTTGTTTTGAGTGCGACTAGAAGGCATTCTGCGAGCTCGTGACATAGTCTGGCTGAGAGGCTCTGCTGTAGCGACCTCTGTGTACTTGGCGTGACATCGTGCCGACTGAGGCCAAGTCGTTTTGGAAACGTGCAGTCATCCGTATATTTGTGCTCTTAAAATGATGGAAATAATGCCCGGGAAGGGAGGGATGCTTGAAAATATGATGTTTTCTTCAGATTTGATGGCATTGTTTGGGAGAAGTCTATTTGCTACGAAACGTATGTAAAAGTGAATTTACCTGTAATGCCGCTCATTCACCACTTACGTACGTTTCGCCTCTAGAGACAAAATTCCTTTTAGGTCAATATACCAAAATGATACATGCTTGTAATTAACTTTTTTTCAACTGATGACATCCAGTGGTGCTCCGTACGGCAAGCATGCGAATCTGATTCTGAAGTTACCTTTAATGTCAATGTCTTTTTTTCTGTTGATGCAATATTATCTTTTTCTGTTATATCATTTTTTCCTATATTTCTTTTTCTTTATTTGTATACATATCAGTACTACCAGCTGTCTGCCCAGCCTCGCACACATGCAATGTTTCTTATTCTGGCTGGATTTTGTAACCATGACATGAGTGGATGTAATAAAGATTATTATTATTATTATTACTATTATTATTATTATTATTATTATTATTATTATTATTATTATTATTATTATTATTATTATTATTATTATTATTATTATTATTATTATTATTATTATTATTATTATTTCCTGAGCGCCTGTAGCCTCTGCCTTACATGGGTATCAGCCATTCATCGTCTTACCTGCCGTGCAAATTTCTCGTTAGGAAGGCGTAGAAATCCTTACACATTTACAAAATATGCATTCCGCAGACATACTAAGTTAGAGTATGGGAAAATGCTACATACAAATGTAGGCAGCTGGCTTTAGACAGGTTTGTGCTGATATAATTCGACTTTCTTCGGCGACGCTATGTCAACAATTTGGTCTGACAAATGATGCAAGCGTGTATTCGCCAGAACTAAGCTGATAACTTAGGCCTGGGTCTGTCACGTCAGCTGCAGTAAATAATTACTCCCGCGTCACTTACAAAGAAATGTCGCCATTATACATACATATTTCTGAGCATAAGAACTTCAGATGAAATGTAATCGGCACTTATTTTTCCCGAAAGACAAATCTGAATGGCAATTCTAAACTAATGAAAAGATACTGTCGCTTAACAGGGTCTAGAAGACGTAACATGGCGACAGCAACTTATTACACAGCACTACTGGAGGAGGAGTTCGAAGCAGGTGACTTTGGGAAACAAACTGTCTTATAAATTGCGCCAAAGAAGGGATTCTAACTTTGAGAAAATAAAAATGCAGTGTCGCATATTCAGCAATGAAACGTATGGCGTGGTTTAGGAATACATTGTGTGTATACTTTTTGTTGTATTTATTGCGTAGTACGCTGTTTACATTTTAATGGATCACAACCACTGAGATACTTCAATAAATTCCTGTCATACTTTCGTTGACAAGGCCTTCGCTTGCCGCTAGATGAGCGTAGTCCCTGTAGTTCATGTGCTGTGTTGGCTATGTATTGCATTTTTGCAATGCAATAAAATTAGAGACGACCAATTTTCTTGTCTGAGGCGATAACAATGAATTGCCACATGTTGAATACGCCTTCCTTGAACATGTACTGCATGTGTACATGTCCTGCATGTGTACATGTCCTGGACATAGAGGCAATCACTAGGCTGTTCATCAGACCTTTTGGTAACGGTCTTGCGGAACAAAGCCACCAAAAGCAATAAAGATCCAAATGTTATCCTCAATGCGTCATTCGTCATTTATGTGACATGGCGTCATTTACCTCAAAGATTACTTACTATGTTAATTCACATTGCAAGAGTTCTTGCCTATGAACGAACCTGGTGATCAACACGTACGTTTCGTGAGTTGTTTATGCACATATTAATAAATGTAGAGGCGGTGTTAAGAGTGCATACTTCATCAGCAGGTGTACTTTCCTTGGCTACAAGTGAATTTTCTTGCACTACAAGGAAGGAAGCCTTGCATTTAGGGTACACTTAAGAAGTAACTGATCATGGTCAATTCGAGAAAATCAAACTGCTTCCAGGGATTTCAGACAGCAGTAGTTGATGAATGCCGCTTACGCTCCATGAACGTCGTTGATATGTACATCCACCAGTTGTCCGCAACGAGCTGACGCATTGGTTTGTTTGACGGGTGGGTGCAGCTTCCCAACTCCACCAGCACGCTTGTAAGCACACAGACCATAAGGCAAAGCAACAGGACAATCCATACCTGGGTTGGTAGAGAAGAAATTACAAGTAATAGGTTTCGTAAGAGAATGAAGTAGTTGAAGGAGTACCGAAGGTAACATTCTCGAAAGCAGCAAATAAAAGAGCAAAGAGAATATTAGAGGAAAATTTGAAACCGCTTTTAGTATGTCGCCGAAGTGTCCACCAGAATCACGGCCCGGCACGAAACAGCCTGAGCTCTGATGCTGGTGATCGGAATTAGAATCTGTCAAAGCTCGCCTGACGTCGCTAGAATGACGCTAAGCCTTGACTGTTCGCGATCTCGGTATTTTACTTAAGGGCCGCCGCAGAATCCCAAAACGCACGCGCTCACTGAATCAGGTTTGCAAGGGCACGGAAACTAAATTCTCAAATATTTAGGAATGCTGCAAGCAGTTCTTTAAGGAAGCCGCAGTAGGAGCTGAATATTACTACACCACGGTGACCACACGACAAGGGCCACGCGGTTCGCCTATCGTGAAACTAACCAGATCTGTTTGGCGAGGCGCTAATCTTTAGGATGGGCTTCGACGACCGGGTCAGTATTTAGGGTAAGTGCATCGTTAGTGGCCTAGTCATTCTTCTTGCGCACTTTAATAAGCTTGCGGCAAATCCAACGAATTTGTTCGTATCATCGTTAAGCTAAGCTATATTGAAACGTTTCAATTAGGTACTATGCAAAGAGATATACTGTTCTTGAAGCTTTTTTTTTCCTTTTCTGATTACATGCAAGTAACCGTTCACGTAGTTCTTTTGACTTCTACGGCATCAGGCGAGGTGCACGTAGCAGTTCGTGTGTTTAACCGCGTTCCACAACACAGCAAATAAATACCTGCCCCGCAAGCCGCAAAAATGCAGACAGTCACGCTACCCATGTGATCTACGCGACTGTGGATTGCGTTCATGCTGGGATGGACCCAATTTAATAGTACATGGCCTCGAGTCGGTGAAAACCAACCCAATAGACGCGCCAAAACTTGAGAAGAAAAGCAATGAATGCATTCGATTTCGTTTTGCACCCATTTCTTCGCTTGAAACTCCGATGATAAAGTATAGACACTAGCATTCGTGCCTAGAAATACTACTTTTGTCTAACAGAAATCGGTATGTAGCAGCAAACTAGACAGCTTTTTCGCGTCATGCAGTGGAATCTGGTGTCTCTTGAAGGTCTGTACTCAGACCTCTGCAATTCCCTGTAGTTATATATTTAAGCATCAATGAGTTCATTATATCATGTGTTCGCCGTTGACTGCGTAATTCCAGAGTTGTTTCATTTAGTGCTCAGAAAGCACTATTTCAAAAGTACCAAACTGCAGTAACAGTTTGGTGTAGCACACTAACTTGTAAAAAAAGCAACAAAAATGTAAAGTACTTCGCTTAGAGTGATCATCAAGAAACAAATGATTGTAACTCTTATATTCATGACTGTCGCCTCGAAGAAGTCAGATCGTGTAACTTTCTTAGAATGCATATATTTAGTAACTTTACTTGGCAAATGTAGTTTGCTTAAGTTGACCATGATGTGCTCAGGTACGTGCCAAATGTGGTTACATGAGATACAAAATGCGCTTAGATATATCTGATTGCCATGTGCTTAGACACATACGGCGCTATTTCTCAAGGTCACCTTCTTCTATCAAATATCTCCCTTGCCAAACTCTTGTATGTCAAAGATTGGAATATACTTACTCGGCATGGAACTTCTATCGTTAATTTTAAATCAGTAATCGACAGCCTTTTTAGAACAGTAACGCGCGCTTTATATATTGAAACCATTCTCCTTTATATATATATTGTCTCTTCAAATAAAATCACTGTGAATCTCAATTTTATTTTATTAGCCGCTAATTTTCTCACCTATGTTGTTCTAAGGAAATTCATAACTACAATAAAAATTCTTAACTAGGTACTTTTTGATGATCGGGCTCCTGCCTAATATAATGGGAGAGTTTCAAGTAGCGCCTACAGTGAACACGCCGTGGTGTAGCCGCACATTGTAAAAAAGTTTTAGATAGTAAAACAACAGCGCGATGGCAGACGGATGCCGCAGGCGTTTTTCCGTTCGGCTACTATTCCACAAAGAATGACTGCTATTAGCGGTGCGTGAATGTTGCCGGTACAACAGGCATTCTGAAATTCTATTTCGGAACATTGCTCAAAAATTGAAATGCGAAGAGTGGTGTTGCAACAATTTGCGAAATATTCCAATGCGTTTTTTTTTCTGAGTGGACACGCGGGACCTATAACGTCAAACTATTTCAATATGTTTTTTTTCCATGACGCAAAACTCACGTAACCACTGGCGCAGTAATCGGGGCGTGAGCTACAACCTTGTTTCAAGAGCCTACTGAAATGCTGTCCTCGTTTGTACGAGCTCACTCTGGTTTGCTTTCAAAGCGAGTTCGATTACGTACCTTGGCTGGTTTTTGTTATCTAATTGGATGACAAGAGGCGAACAGCATGTCCAAGGGGAGACGGTTTCGATAGAGCCGACCTAGCACCGTCAAAGTTAACCGTTAATGATGGTGGTGCCGTAGTCCGTGATTTACTTGTTCCGTTAGCGGAACAAGTAAATAAGAGAAAGTACAATCATCAGCTATGCCAGGTTATACGTAGCGAAAGCTAAGGCATAACATGGTTAGCCTTGGTTAATCTTGATTGCAAGTTCACGTTAGTCTGGTTGTCTAGCTATGTTGCGGCGTTTAGCCAGTCGTTCGAGGCGCTGTTCGTCTGTTTCCTGGGCGATTCGTTTCCTCTTCATATCGTTAAGATGTAGATTCCAGGCCTCCTCCTGCTTATCAGAATTGTCGCCGTCCATACTGCCGCCTCAACTGTGGTTGTGGCGCACGCGAGCTCTCCTTTTCAATCCTCCGACATGTTATCAGGCATGCGACGCAGCTGGTGAAGCGAGCGGAGGCGAACGCAATGACGAGGAACGCAGGGTGACGAGGAACGCGGTGTGACGTCATGTGCCTCCTCGGAGCACCACCACAGAGAAATCGCAAGTTCGCGTCTAGTAAGGCTTTCGCTTTAATATTCGACCTGGAAGCTGCGAGTAGCCAGTGCCAGAGCGATCGGCGGGCAGCCATATTCTATTCCTTCAGGCACGTGGCAGTTGCCGGCTATTCAAAAAATTGGCTGCGGCTTAGCTCAGCTAACTCTTGTCGTGGTTTCACTTGGTTAACCTTTGATTTAGCTGTAATTATTGTACTTAGGCATACAATCATCGTCAAGCCAGGTATTACGGCAGTACCTAGGTCGGCGGCTACAGATGACTGTGATTAGGCTTGGGTAGACGCAAATCGTCGACTGCGCGACGGCTGTTGTACCATAGGGAAAGTGAAAGTCCTACACACGTAAAGAGACGCCATGAAAATGCGCTGCGTCGAAGCACAAACGGACAGGGCACGAACGCGGTCGCTACATTGATCTCGACAGTGCGACGCCTGTTGTATTCCGGACCCTCTCCAGTGAAGCAGCTCGCAGGGCGATGTTCGCGGGGGTGGTTAGGCGCTGCTTGGCGATGACGGCACAAAGACTGCCGCTCCCGCGCAACGCACTGACTAGGCGAGCGCAGCGCTCCTGTTAGCCAGGCGCGCGGTGAGTCACATGGTCAGGAGGCCGCTAGCGCACGCGACAGTGCCCCGTATCGGTGCGTCGAGTCACGTGATGCGTTGCCAAGGCTGCAGCGCAGCAGCGATCGAATGAAGGTCAAATGTGCGGCGACTGCGAAACTCGGCTCGACGAGGTTATTAAAGCTTTAGGTTTAAAAATAATGGTGCCCGACGATTACGATACCCTCTAATGCGTAACTTGAGCGCAGCTGTATACGTGTTTTCTCTTCCCAATATATTTTGGCAAACAATTCAAGACCGAAATCACCGCATCAACTGGCAGTGGGGCCAGTTCCGTTATGCATTCGCAGAGGCAGAGGCACTGTGGAAACACTGACGTGATGAGCGGCATCAGAGCCAGCTCTGGAAAACGACGACGACGAACGCTCGAGCATTTGCACGAGCGCGTTCGCGCGGTTGCGCGGATGGACTCCGACGCTCAACCCAGGTACGGGCTCCTAAGAGCCGCGCTATAATGTAGCTTTGTTCCGCATATTATTGCATCTTTAATGTATACGCGTCATTATGACATGGTGCCTTGTTGCGTATTTCTGACGTCATGTGACAGACAGGCGAAGTGAGCGCCGCCCAATACTTTTTCACGAATAGCAGAAGCGTAATGCTGAACATGTAGTAGCATTGTAAATAACTTTTTATTCGGTCTAAACGTGCGCAATCAGTGTGCAAACGTCATATGACATGGGCAGTATCACGATTTTCGTGAGGTCGCCTTAAGGACAGGTAAAGTGGGAGTGGCAGAAATATTTTCTGCCCAATCGTGGAGGGCTCACAGCAGTAAAGGACGAGAGACTGTTTGTAATAGCTTTACGTTACAGCACCCTTGCACTTCTATAATTTGGCCTGATTAAGACTCCAAAATGTACACTAAGGACTACAAATATGATAGAAAGCGGGTAGACGGCAAATACACGTGGAACTGCCATGAAATAACACCTAAAATATGTTCGTTGCTGTTTGTTACTGTTGGCGTTTCAATTTCAGCAGACTGTACGTTTTTCCCTGCGAGGTGGCAACGAGGCTTCGTGACAGCGACAACGCCTCATATTCGTTACATTACTACATATCGGTCCTGTTGCAAGGGTGCCGACAGAAAATGCATGCTATATACGCGGACAACGTTCTGTGGCGATGAAGGGAAAGCTACGGGTGCGTGTCTGCTGCAGATGTGTTACAGCGGCAAGTAGTCTGATAGTGTTTGACAGTGCTTTTGCTTTCTCGGAACAGACGCTGAATCAATGCGGCTTCCTTGTGCAACGGTTTCACGTTTTCCCAGACGCGGAAGGGAGAAGCAGCAAAATAAGTAAACCTTTACACTCAGTGGTACGTTCTGTCTTACTGAACTGTTGCTAATAAGATATTTACGTTTTCTTTTCACCAGCTTGAACTCACGGGGATTAAAACACCGGACTCTTTTCAGGAGCACTCTAACTTGTGCGCACTTCGCCTCCGTGGCTTTCCACTTATAGCCACAAAATGTCCGCGAGTACAGTTTTGTTTCCCGGCCGCCGTGGGACTTAAGAGACAGGTAGAATCGAAACATTATGCAGCGATAGCCCGTTTACTTCACTTTTGAGTAGAAATATATTCGCATGTGTCAATATAAAATTTGATGCCGAAGATGTTATTCGCGCATACGTGTGTACAGTGAAGAAAGATGCTGTGTCGCTGCAATGTGGACGATCGAACTCAAGCAGACGTCATTTTATTGAGTTTTCGAGGCCTGCCCCTTCGAGGCCTGGTCCTTAGACCAAGCATGCGTACTTTCGGTGCTGCTTCGCCATATGCAACGAAAGCTTATTGTGCGTTGCATTGTGCTTTCGAGCCAACGGGAGGTCAGCGACATGCTATAGTAGTTTGACCGTTCGGAAAAAGCCTTGGCGAGCCGGTATTGCGTGGCAGGGCTGAAGGGACCTTTTTGTGTTAGCCATGCGACTTGGCGGGTTGGTCCGTCACATAACGTTATGGCGTCTAACATTAAGAGATGCGTAACACACGGTAGCTAAATTGTCATTGCTAAATAGTTATTGCTAAATTGTTAAGCTAAATTGTACAGCCACCCGCGGGGAAGTCTGCAGTTGCCATGAGCATTTATGTAAAGTCGAAGTGCGATAAATTCGAGACTCGCGCACCATTTGCTGTGGGTGCCAGGGCAGCGTGCGAGGGTTAGAAGAAATGGGTGGTCAACCCTAATAACGACTCTAACTCGCGCTATGGAGGGCAGGAGGCAGGTGAGAGCGCATCTCTTCTACCCCAGCTATGGCTGCGCATGGTTGTCCAGGCGGCTGAGCATATACGCGGACCGTGCCATATCTTGGAGGTAATCCGCGGTGGGTGCAAAGGTGGGTGAGCCGACATAGCGGGTTGCTTCACGTTCGTCGTCTTCCCGCGACTCTAGTGTTGAACTTGGAGGTAGCTAATCTCAAGTGCCAGGCATGCGTGGAAACGAGCGGAAGCCCGAAGCATTCGCTGCTTGACGCCAGCGCTCTTCCTCACGCCAGTGTTGTGACGGCAGTGTGCGCGGTCGTATAGTGAGGTGTTTTCGTGTTTGCCACAGCGCGTCACGTCATGGTTGCTAATTTAATTAGTAAGCCAACGTTTACTGCAATTTGTAGGGCCTAAATCCACTTAGGTTGGTGTAGCGATCGAGCACATTGTTGTTGCTATGAATGCGTCGCCTTCCGGAAGAAACTCCCACATTTTCAGGGAAAAATTATCGTATGTTTATACAGCAAGCATGCTCAAATAAATGTTTATTATGCTCTTTACATGGCAAAAGCTTCGCATGATCGCGCTCATTTGCGCTATTCATTATCCCAGCGGAGCACTTCATTGCCGATCCCCTTGCGCATGACTCCAGTGGCACCTACTGTCCGTATATGGAATATTTGTGGATGCTTTCTAACCAGGAGGAAAGTACTGAAAGAGGCCGCCTAAAGAATGCGCAGATTTCTTAGCCAATGTACATCTGACTCAAGATCTGAGCCGATATCTTCGTGTTCTGCTCCTCAACGCAAGGTAGGTGTTTTCATTCATTTCTTATATTGATTTCTAATTTCTTCGATTATTCATCTGCAATTTCATTGTATGTCAGCTTAGCAAATAGAATAGTAAAAGAACAATGTCTGTTTTTGTTTCTACACCGATATCTTGTCAAGATAAGATAATAACTCTAACGAAAACTAAGACAGAGAAACGTTAGGCCTAGTATTTGCATGTGCACAAAAAACATTTCTATTTAGCGCTCAAAAATTATCTCAAGTGTTTGTTCTCGTGCAGCCTGTATGACTGCGTCAATCCGGTCCCTATTCGAGCACAAAACCATTCGCATAATTCATTGTGATTTTCTACTCCGCCAAATTTTCGGTGTCACCTGCCACTGAAACACCATCAGGTTTCCGAAGGCGTTGGCTTCCACTCGGTCCGGCAATCCTGCCAGGATGGTGAGGTATTCCGTGATGATCTGTGGAGGGAAGGTCACGACGTGGATGCGATCGTAGGTGATACTCATGGGACCGAGTGCCAGGTCTGCCCTCTGCAGTACAGGAGGAATACAGATAAAAAAGAGGCAATTATATTGTGAGCAAGGATTGCTTATACATTCACTGACGGTCGCAGATTATAAGTAAATATCGACTAATGGAGTGCTTTAGACTTCAGTACTTGTATCCATAGGAGAGCTAACGGGCGCCGCCTTCAAGGAAGGTCATTTCGTTATCGTGATCAGCATGTGCTTCATGCGACTGCACTCTGCCATCTTGAATGTGGCTTGTCAGGCCACATACCATCAGGAAGAAAGAATATTCGCGCAGCAGCCGAAAACATAGCGCGTGAAATTGCCAATGCCCCACATTTTGACGACGTTGCACTGGCACATTCTTAGATCCATTTATATAAATGCCAAGAATCGCATCGTTTTGATGAAAACGATGTGCTTTTCCACCTAAATCCATGGTGTCAATACAAACGCACGAAAATGTCATTCATTGCTAGCAGCTAGCCCGAATGCACTCGTTGATGAGTTTACAAGAACGATATTCTGTTGTAATATATAATGTCATATCTTCTTAATACATAAACTTCGCAGTATTTGTCCACTTCTTACAGTTAAATAACACGTACGTAGATACAATTTGCAAGCTCTGGTATTCCACCATATTTCATTAGAATGCCAGAAAATGCTGCACTTCGGAATATGCTTCACTTCAATTGAATGAACTCAGTGAGAATTGCTTACCTACAATCAATATGCCAGTAAAATATTGTATTTGGCGCCATGCTCACGTATTGCGTTACAAAAATTATGAAGTAAATATCGTATGTCCAGCAGCAAAAACCACCTAACAGAAAAGAGCGTACCCAGTGCGGTCAACAAAATCGTAGTCATAAGGTGTCGCTTTCCTTTTCGTATACTGCTGCATATTTTTAGGTCAGATTACTGACAGATCTAATATTAAAACAACAAAAGAGGCTGGTACAAAACAGTCCTTCGCTTTTTCATAAGTGCATCCCTCAATCAATGAAAGCGCAAGAGATTTGTACTGTTGCGAAATTTTTCTTTCGCAGCGAAGCTGTTAGCCTCTTGCTGGTCGGGGTATTTCGTGTCCGTCAGCAAAAGCACATAATGAAAGGAACGAAAAAAGGTGCATATGTCCTTTGGAATCAGACATACAAGAAACAGCTAAGTATTCATTTCAATAAAGAAAAGCACAGAACAACCGTCAAGACCGCATGTTGAATGAAAAGGCGCCTGTGAACAATAGGAGATGCGTTTCTTCTTCCCGCGTGTGTTTCCCGGCAAAGATTACGCTTGCATAAGCTGCTCGGGTGGGAAAGGGACAACAATAGCATACGAATCAGTGAGCGGCACCATACTTCCTATAAATAAGGAAGACCTGGGGCCATATAACGTAAAAATATTCCAATACGTTTTTATTCCAATCTCCTGACGTCAAATTAGCGTAACGGCCGACGCAATCACCGGGTGGTTGCCCGCAGGGTTGTCTGAAAAGACTAATCAAATGTTCTCCTCGTTTATGGGAGGTTGCTTTTGTTTGCTTAAAAAACGAATAACATTACCTATACTGAGCGGCTTGTCTTATCTAATTGGCTGACAAGAGGCGAATAGCACGCTCAAGTAGAGAGGGATTCGACGGGGCAGAGCCAGTGCACTGAAAATCGATAACCGGATGAACAGGGTGGTGCCGGCGTCTGCGATCGGTCCACTTTCCCTTACTAGCTTGTGGTGGCTCATGGAAAATCGCATGCAGCGGAAGGTTAAGACTGCAGCTAAGACGGATCCTCGTCAAAGAAGAGTTGGCAGAGCGAGGTCGTCAACGTGTCGAAGGTGCTCGACAACGTTACAGGGTCACGCAAAAAGCGTTATTGTACGCAAATAAACGCGTGCTCTCCAGCAGGTGCGAGATAGCCAGTGCCTGAGCGATCGGTGGCAGTCATCTCTTACTCCTTTCGGAACGGGGCAGCCTGCGGCTATTCAGTAGAAAATTCCGTTTTGTTCGGCGCTTATTGAATCTTTAACGCGTTGACGTCACGTGGACGTGGTGAGATTTTGCGGTTTTGTGACGTCGCGAGACCGGCAGGTGAAGAGGGTGCAGCCCGAAAACATTTGACCAATTGCAGAGGGCTAATTGTAAAAAGGCGTCGAATCAGAAACAACTATTTTTCTTTTGTTCGGCCAAATCATGCATAATCATTGTGTAGACGTCATATCAGATTGGGAGCTATTGCGGTTTTCGTGACGTCGCATGACAGACAGGTGAAGTGGGGGTGGTCTAGAAAACTTCTTGACAAATCGCGGAGGGCTGGTTGCAGAAATGAAATAGAAAAGTTTGGAATAGATTTAGGTTATAGCACCCCTGCCTAGTAACTCATTCAGTTCATTGCAAGACCGCTATGGTTAAACAACGCAAAGCTAAGAATCGCGTAGAGCAGTGTGAATACGAGGAGCACTGAAAAGTGGAAAACCGTAATTCTCGACAACGGTGTCGTGCTAACGATAGGTAGAACAACGAAACGTTTCATATCCCTATCGAGGGCATTTGAATGGTTTTCAAGCAGCTTCGCTGGTCATCCACTTTCGCAGGGTCGGGTCAATTTTTTTCTTCCTTCAGACGCCTAATTAAACAGAAAACCTGGTCTTTGGACCAGCTGTACAACTCCTAGGAGTTTTGTGGGCACCCCTTTTATAGTACGCATAATGTGGTACAATATTTTGCATAACAATTATGAAAACCTTTAGCGGGAATGTTTGGCCACTTCGCTTCGATTCCCCAGCTTAAGCGGATTATCAAGGTATGTGCGATAAGACAGTGTGACAGGGTAACTTAAAAACAGAGACATTTCTCTCACGGTCTCGCTAACAACTCAAAGTTCGACCATGCAGTTGATCTGCTCCATCGTGGCTGTGGTATTTAGCTTTAAAAAACGTTTTATCAGAAACGGGGGACCTTTTATCAATCACTACTATTGTAGCCAGAGCATCATTTTCCGCACATTTCTGTAGACGTCTCCAACCAGGCCAGTCCAACTACCGTTAGGAAAGACCATTCCTGTGCCACCTCCTTCGGAACAGGTTATGTCATACCTGAAAAAAAAGCAAGACAGATACGAGCATGTCAGTAATACCATTTTGTGAACTACGCCGTAGCATAACGTTCACATTCATAACGTAATGAATGTGCCCAATGTTCACAAGTTTCGGAGGGGAGGCACCGAGGTTGAAACTGTTGTTGATGATCTTAAAAGAGTGTTTACCTGTGTTTCACTTTAATGCGAAAGCACTAGAAATCTTCTGAAGCAGAAAATCAGGCATGATAAACAATGGTTGGAAAAATACGGCTAACAGCGCAAAAAGTAACATAATCTCAGCCTGGTTACGCCCACTGCAGGACAATGGCCTCTCCCATACTTCTCCAACTACCCGGTCATGTACTAATTGTTGCCATGTTTTCCCTGCAAACTTCTTAGTGTCATCCGCACACCTAACTTTCTGCCGCCCTGTGCTACGCTTCCCTTCCCTTGGAATCCAATCCATAACCTTTAATGACCATCGGTTATCTTCCCTCTTCATTACATGTCCTGCGCATGCCCCCCCCCCCCTCCCCCATTACTTTTTCTTGATTTCAACTAAGAACCAATCTGAGCTTGGTTAATCCGCACGGATGACGCTCAACTGGAGAAACCTGGTATTTATGTCCTGCACATGTGTGGCCATAGATAATAGAGGAGATTTTTTAGAGTCCCCGTACAGTGATAAACTAAAGGAAACGAAATATTAAAAAGGGGGGAAAGAAAAGAAAAGGGAAGCGAACCCGGGATTTGAACTGGTGAGCCTTGGATGTTGCCTGGAGAGATAGCTCAGTCGGTTGGTCTGTCAGGCCCCAGGTTACATTGAAGCGCCATAGCTCCTGTCCAGAGCGTCGTACTTACGTGGAACGAGGTTCGTATTGTCCGCGATGATCGATTTTTGTGGTTGGAAGGCATATGCACGCGAAAAACTTCTTTTATAAATTTAGTGACTTGAGAAAAGGTTACGTTAACCACAGATAACATGGCAATCAGCACTCGAATACGACAAGAGGAATTGTTGAGACATGGAAAATTTCCTTGAACGAAGTCTAGTTTGCGAGAGAAATGCTTCTAAGTATGGAACATTATAAAGATGAGGGAATATAAGATATTCTGTGCGCTCACCGAGAGGATGGCGTCCGCACGAGACTACACCAGGCACTTTACTGAGACATGGAGTTCTGTGGCCGGAACAAAGCCCCTTTTTCAGGCAGCCAGGCGCAGATCACGTGCGTTCCGATCGCTCAAGGTTGCGCGGACATTGTGTAGTTTGAATCGAGTGGACTCGAGCGGCTCTGGAGACTAGGAAAAGCAAAAGCAAGTGCGTGGCGAGCGCGGCACGCTCAGCGTGGGAAGCTAACCCGAGTAACTATCTCAAGGATTACTGCTCACGCGAGTGAAGTACCTTTACCTACTTATAATAACTCTAATATGACTGCTTTCTAAAGAGAACAGAGAGTGAACAGAGAGAAAAATAGTGTTTGCGATTGTTTAATTTTAATGCAAATACACTAGAAATCTCCTGAAGCAAAAAAAATCAGGCATGTTAAACGATGGTTGGAAAAATACGGCCAACTGCGCAAGAAGTATAAATACGTCAACAAATGCTGGGATTGGGTGCGAGGCACGCATGCTTCCCCTAAAAGTATGTTTCTCATCAATTTTTTTAACCTAACATAGCAAGTACCATACAATGAAGCGTTTTTCAGAGGCTTCGCAGCACACACACACACACACACACACACACACACACACACACACACACACACACACACACACACACACACACACACACACACACACACACACACACACACACACACACACACACACACACACACACACACACACACACACACACACACACACACACACACGCGCGCACACGCGCACACGCACGCGCACGCACGCACGCACGCACGCACGCACGCACACACGCACACACGCGCGCACACACACACACACACACACACACACATACACACACACACACACACACGCACACACACGCACACGCACACGCACACGCACACACACACACACACGCGCACACACACACACACACACACACAGAGAGAGAGAGAGAGAGAGAGGATCACACCTGTACTTAAAAACCAGCCTTGGCTGCAGGCACTTCTTCCACGCTTTCCACCTCTTGCTAAACTCATCTTCGCCATCCAGCAGCGAACTTGTATTTTCAAGAGCATCACACATATGGGTTCATGCCAGTTTCGCGTCTTTTAGAGCTAGGACGTAGTCAATTCGTGATCTCCAAATAGCCTACAACGCTAGTAACATCAGGGTTTCATAACTGGTGGTATTTGTTTGCTGTTACCCTGTTAGAAACTTCACATCTTCCCTTTTTCTGTGCATCCGCATATCAAGCACGATTCGTACGTTTTGCCAAAAGTATTCTGCACTTGAAAAAAAAAGGGGTGTTGCAACGATTCACGATAGGGGCAGAGCCTGCAGTGCGTTGACCACGGCACAAAAAAAACCCTTGTTACTTAGCCATGTTTCAACAAGTAAAACTTCGACATGCATCTTGAGAAACAAAATATTAATCGCTGTTTCTACCGCATACATTGCAAGACGCTTGAAAACGACAGTTGGTTTCCATATCAAGACCGCAAGATGGAGGGAATACGATATTAAATGTTTTCCAGTAGAGCCTCCTTCGTTTTCAATTTTTAGATACTCTAGAGAAAAAACGCTGTTGAAAGAAGCATTCTCCACGTCCTTGCAAAAATTTAGGGTGCGTGCACGTGGGGCCCCTTGGGCACCATCAATTCACTCAACCATGTGCCCTCCGCCGAATCGTTCGAAAGAATGGAGCACGATATGATTAGTTGGGTTTTGGAAATAGTTCTGCCTCTACGTTTACGAGCCCTAGGCCTCCTTTGACCTTACTTAAAGATATATTACTGCTCATCATGACCTCAAACGTGACTCCCAAATAAATATCGCAACAAATTTGTGTACTTGAGTCAAGTGTGCTGGTAAAGAGGGCATCACCTGCTCTGAGTAGCATACAGCTTGGAAGAACACTGTATTGCACCGAGGGCTCTGTTCATAAGTGGAACAGTTCTCCCGTGCCACGGTAGTACTATTTCACCCAGAGTGTCACTTTAATTGTATTCTGCCCATTCTTGAGGTTGGCAGTATCGAAGTACACACCGAGGTAGCTGATGATTTGCGACTTCCACTTCACATTTAGAAAGGTGGCTAGTTTTCAGAGTGGTTCGCACAGGGGTTTCAAGTACAGAGCAAAAAGAACTACTGAAATGGGACATCCTTGCCTAACGGACGTATTAATCTCTATTGTCGATGTTGTTTGCCCGTTGATTAGCAGTCGTGTCGGTAGTTGTCCGTAGCAGACACTTGTATAGCTAAAAAGCCGGTGCCCAATTTTACAGGACTTAAGCAAGGTAAAGTGAAAGGCATGTGCTACTCTGCCGAAAGCTTCGCTCAGATACACTTGCAAAACCGCTAGCCATGCTCTATCAGTGGAGGTGGCTTCGTACAGTATTTGCATGACATGCAGATTATCGCTGATGCAGCGTCCTTTAATGCTGTATGATTGATGGTTGTCGATGACTGCTCCGAGGGCAAAGTCTAGCAATAATTTTAGCTGGAATTTTGTAATCGGTCGTTAAAAGACTAATGGGGTGGAAATCGCTCCGTCTAGGCACTTGTCTTGATTGCTTCTTATGTGGTAATAGAGCAAGACCTCATCGCATAGATGGCGGCAGAAATCCTCGTTTCCAACTGTTATCGTGCACGTCGCGTACTATTGGCACTCATTCCGTGGAAAATTTCTTATAAAAGCAGTGCGGAGTATGTGAAATTCTGGCTATTTTCTTGGTTTTAATTTACGTACGGTCCATTCTATTTCGTCCTCTCATATGCACTCATCCATTTGCTATTTTGTCTCGTCATTCATGCAATTTAACGTTGAAGCACATTTATGCAAGAGTTTGCGGTCGCATGTAACACTTCCACACTCGAAGACGTCCTTGTATGCTTGAAGAAAACGAATCTCGTTGTCATTTTGTGATATGAGAATGCTATTGCCGCTTTGTAACGCTCCTATTCTGTTTTTCTTGCTCCGCTGTCCTTTTTTTTCGTCTTGAAAATCATGAGCGCTTTCTCTTCTCGGTTGTGATTTCGTCCTAGACCGTATCATAGCCCTTTTGTACTCCTTCAGGATCGACACCAGCTGCCCTTTGCCCTCTGAGATATGTTGGGTAAAACTATCTAGGTGACAGTTTTAGGCTTCGATGAGATTTTTCAGAGTTTGCATTATAGTCAGCTTCTCGCTTTTTCTGGTGGCGCATGTTCCTGTCCTTTCACAAGCAGAAACAACATACATTCTTCTTTTAACCATTCCCGCAATAAGGCGTCTACGTTTCCTCCACTCGTTCTTTCCTTGATTAGATTCCTAATGGTGTCGCATATCCCTTTGTCATCCAGCAGACTCTTAATCAGGTTCCGCAACAGCCATGCTTGCGCCTCCTTCTTCCCTTTTCTTCAAATATGGCTGTGACAAATGCATAATCTGAGAATACGACGGGTTACACCTTATAACGCACTCTGTACGAGGAGAGGTCGCTAGATACCTCAAACTAATCATGCCTTGAGTGACAGTCGTCTTGCGAATGTGTAAGACCGTCATTATTTCCTGGCTCAATTTAGGTAACATTCTGCAAGTCATAGTCGCACAAAATCTTCCGGAGGTCTGGTGGGCTAGTATCTGGAGATCGCATTTCCGAACGATGAGAAGCCCATAACATACAATTTAAGTCTCCAGCAAATATGGTATGGCACGGTGAGTCAAAATAGTGCCTCAGGCCTGAAAAGAATTCGTTTCGCAGCGATGCGTTAGGCAGAGAATGAAACAAAATGAGCTTCTATGGCTCATTCCGGTAAACGAAATCCGGACTGCACAAACGTCTGTTTTGACCCTTGTCCCACTCGGGGTGTACTAGTGCCGTTGAGTGTTTCTTTACGAAAATGGTCGTCCATCCACTCTTTTTGCACAAGGAGGTGATAAATTGAACGAGTAATGACAGTGAGCGACGTCGCTTATCTCTTCCAGCTGCACACTGGATGAAAGTTTACTCAATAAATGCAGTGTCAAAACTTTCTTCTAAGAGTAGTTCAAAAACCACTGCTTCCTCCTGCGCGCGACTAAGCGCACACAGTTAAAGTTTGCTAGCATTAGAGAAGTCATATTGAAAAAAAAAAAACTGCTGTTGCTCCAGCTGATCATGCATACCTTTAAAGCGTGATCTTCACCGCTCACAAGGAACGCTTGTGGTATTTCCCAACGGTCAGTATCCAAGGAGCCGCTTTAACATAGCTCCTCTCATGGCCGCGCTCAGTGTGGCTTTTTGCAGCGCGCTTCTCGTCTCTGCGGTCCCCCCCGACGTGCCTCGATCCTCGCCCGCACAAAGCCCAGGCATCATCGCAGCCATAGTGTCTGCGTCTTCTGACTATGCCTTGATGAATAGGTACGTCTCTGGCATCCCCGCTTCCATGAGAAGGTCTGTGGCTTCAGATGCTGCTGGCGTCTAGGGGCTTTCTGCTCCCAAGTCGACAGCATGGAGTAAGGTGAAATAGTCCAAAGCGTCTGCTTCTATAGCATCGACTTCGTCTTCAGACACCAGTGACATCTCTGAGCGTTCTTGTTCTGCTTATGGGTAGATCACATTAGCCCCTGTTGGCTACTCCACTCACACTGAAGGACAAGGAGCCTCCGGCTTCCCCGGAGTTTTAGTTTTTATTACAGACACAGCAGGCAAACCTAGTGCCACAGCCTTCAGCGGAGAATCGGCATTCTCAGTTCTCTCTTCCGTGGCTCGTGTTTCAAATTCAGGTACGCGTGAAGAAAGGTTATTGTAACGAGACTACAATGTTCTTACAGCTTGACCTTCATCCATGAGCGCCTCGGTATGGTCGTTTTTGTGCCCTTCTTGTGTCATGGTAGCGCATGTTCTCTTGCAGTCGTGGGCTTCATGGCTACACTTGAGCATTCAGAACACCGCGGGATACGGCATTCTCTTCTTATATGGCCCGATCTCCGGCATCGTAGGCACAGAGGTGGTCTTCCAGGCACAATTACAAGAGTATTGCTGCCCTGTACGAATGTAGGGCTGAATTCACAAAAATTTTTTTCGTAAGTGCTGATTTTCATTGACTGATCTCCTTCGCTAATAAGATGTCCTACAACACTATTGGCTGGCACGAACGCTTTTAGCGTTAGAATGTTTTATGAATACGGGCCCTGATGCGGAAACATTTCGGCAGTAAATCCATGTTTCCTTTTTAAAATCAACGTTCATCGTGAGGTTTTGGCTCCCTCGAATATTCCAGTCAGCCACGGGGCCCTCCTCACTTCCTCAATTTTCCCAAAGGGATCCATTGCTTATCGTATGGCGTCGTCACTGATATGGTAAGGAAGCCAGTGAAGCTTATCTTCCACCTGACCGTCGTTGGAATCGATGACAAGGCATTTTTATATTCATGTGCAGTTCCCTTACTTCGACGAGCACTTGCTTCGCGGCCTTTGAACATTTCGTTAGAGCTCAGACATGATTACTCTGGTACGCACCTACCGATGCCACATTCTTGACTACTTGTCGTCACTTAATTTCTTCGAAGTCGTTGACTCGGCATGGCCTGGCAGACACATCACAATGCAGAAACACCGCGTTGATGGAAGCGTTTCCAGTTGGCAGTCGGAGCAGATTAACCCTGTAGTCCTCAGCAGAAACGGCAGGACCGCGCCTTGTGGCCGCCGATACTGCTCTGAGAGAACACATGATTCCAGCGTCTGACGAATGTGAAAGCCGACGAAGAATGACACGCTTCCCCGGAGTCACGGCTGCTTCACGGTTTTGGCTTAGTAAAGGTGCGCCTATAGTGCGTGTGTCACTGCACACGTCAGGTCGTAGCCATCTGACGGCGACGTTAAAGTGGATTATAACGCTGGAATACTGTTGGCCCAAATTAGAGAAAGGTACATTAAGGTTGGTACATAGAAGAAGAAGGTGGATTAAGGTGGAAGTTGTGAAGGACACATCGCAATGAATGACGCCACGTATCATGGACGTAACGAAATATACAGAGAAGTCATAATGCTTTCGCGTTCAAATCACATAGGGATAGTTAAGTGAATGTCATTTTTTTTAATTCATCCGTTGCCAAGATAAGCGAAAGCTTGGCAGCATTAACAAAGTTTACACTTAGAAAGGTAGCAAGCATTTGTATTTGTTTTTTTTTCTCATCCCGTATCTGTTTGCGCTTTACACTTATTAGACTTCGTGATGAAGGATCGCTTTTGGGTACATGCGTTTTGCCATCGTCCGCAGCGGAATCTTCGTGGCCATCAAAGGCCAACTGCAACAGAAATTTGTCTTGGCTGGTAAGCGTAAATAATCAGTGTAAACCGATCTAGCGCTACGGCTGGGCTAGCATCTGTGTGCTTGTCTTGATAGTAGGTTTTAAACAGTACCCAAGAAGGCAGTGCGTGATGAGGTGCTTGTTGCTATGGCGGAAGTCGCAACAGGCCGCATTCGAGAATTTTCAGCGCGCTATGGCTGCCGGGCACTCAGGCTGGCTGGCGCCGACACGTGCCTGAAGCTACGTCACCCAAGAACGTCTGCTTGAGCATGCGGTTGTCCGAGTGTATCGACGGCGAGCGGGCTCGTCGCGGTTCTCTGCGGCCGCTACGCTATCTACGTTACGTAGCAGACGCGGCTACACGCAACTGCTGGAGTGAGCGCTGCACTCGTGTGGGCCACTCTCCGGTAGTGCTACGTGGGGCCGGCTGTCGTCGGCCGGCACCAGCGTGGCCGAAGGTAATTAGTCAAACCCAGATAGCACATCTTGAAGCGCCATGAACAGCAAGCGTACGTGTAGTTCAGACTTATCTCTGATGTTACGCCAAGGTAGTAGGCGTTACGTCATGAATTACTTCCGGCAGGAGCCAATGGTGGACCTTTTTTTTCATTTTCGGCATGAAAGGTCGCTACAATTTCATGTTTATCTTGATATTTCCCCTAGCTCTACAAAATGTCATATTTTGCCTTAGCGATCTTCTATATCTGCGCTATATTGAATTAGGCTTTGTCAGTGGTCCAAAATTTTGTTGCAGTTGGTCTTTAAGGCGGAAAATAAAAACGCCTATATTTGGTGTGTTGCCGACCAGAGTAAATTTTGCTAAATGCATTCAAGACGTCTCACTTAAGAACTTTTTTTAGATCTGTTTTCCGAAAATGCACGAATAGCGGAATATCATGTCGAAATCCTATTTTGCGCTGGAAACACTAGCAGGTAGGACGTTGGAAAACAAGTACGCTGACGCACGCCCTGTCTCGGGCATGAACTTGTACGTTATGTTAGTTCTTTGCCATTGTAAGCTCTGCTGTACATTTATTAGATATTAGCTGTCATTCTTTGGCAGTGCTGACGCTGTCTGCCATGTGTTTTATATCAATGCTGTGTGACATCGAGTGTGCTGTGTGTTTTCGCCGACGGCATACTACAGCAATGCCGAGATTTGCGTTCGCCACCTTCGTTCTCGATACGCCTTTCTACGTCCCACGTTCGGATAGCACTTTTTGCAGTGAGTGAAATACTCTTCACTTAGTTTTTCGATAATGATGCCTCAAACTTTTAAGCTGTTAGTCGAGACAGTTATTGATGTTTGGGCTCTTTATCCCAGCCGGTTTCTTAATCTTGTTTTTATATGAGAGTTCTGTTTGTTTATACACTTTGTGGCTTACGCAGCACGAAACAACTGAAGAGAGCACGCTTAAAGAGGACGAGTTTGTCCTGATTACAAACGAGACCGAACTCGCCATATCTTTTGCCTTTTATTCTTGCGTGGGCTACAGCATTGCGTGCGTACGCGCGAGTGTGTGACTATACAGCTAGTGACACAGCTAGCCATCGCATTTTATAGGAAAGCAAAAAGATTACTGCAATTGTCGCTTGTTTTGTAGAATGCCAAATACAATCCGTTCCGAAGTAAAAATTGCACTGGTGACTTGTGATAAATAAGCTGAGAAACTTGTTTCTTAGGTGCTCGATCTGGGACTGCAATCACGATTGCTTGTTTGATAACGAATGACTGTGGTTTCATTTGTAATTGAAGATACGTCTATCAGCGGACCTGATGCTCTCATATTTTGTTCTTTTCACTGTATAGATAGTTCGAGAAGAGTCTTGTCTCTTGGTGGTATCTGGATGACCGGCCCTCATCATTATAATCAGTGTAAGCCAGTATGCCGTACCCTCTCTGGTTTTCACAGCGCTTTGTATTTGGTTAAGACAAGTACAGTCGTACAGTAGCTTAGTGGCCCCTTGCAAACGGGCATTTTCGCACTGATCCCTAGTAAGCTGCCACTATTATTCCCTTTTTCGTAGCACCTCTGCACACATTTCACTTTTACAACGACTTTGTTTACCTAAGCCTTTCAAAGTTAACTGTAGGCAGCTAGTAGTATAAAAGAACTCACAAATAAACGAACTCTCTTAGGTCACAATTTACGGGTATTTCCTAACTCAATAAAAATTAGCCTCAACCCTGTACGTTGCGCCTTGATTCCCTAATGCGGGAATGTATTCAAGCAAGTATTTGATGAGCTCTGCCTTCTAAGATATATCCTTTGTGATTAATTCGTTGACAAAAATTTACTGTACAGCATCAGCAAGGAGTCTAATTTCACATCTTTGTGTGTGCTGCAGAAGGTATGCTTTGCAGCTAGGATTGATGAAACAGGGAGCGAGGCTTCCATACAAGAATAAACTTCATTTTGGCTCTACCACCATCGGCAGATGGCTGGAGCCTGCCGAATTAATCACCTCAGGTAGTTTCAGCAGACATTTTTAACCTTATTGTCAGGACATCACACACTTATGTGTGGAGGGGCCTGCGTCTGAGATAGAGATTGTGCTGTCACGTGTGCGTGTGGAACAGGCATGATTCTGTTAGTTTATGCAGTGTGAAGACGTGTTTGCATAATTTTTTTCATAACTCTAATTTTACTTGTGTTATTTTTTGTATCTGTTTCAATAATATCAATTAGAGGTGTTATCAGAATTTAGCCACCTATTTTTATAGCCCTCTAATTAGCGTGCCATGTCTGACCTTTCGCTAGGTTGGTAATTATCCAGCATAAACGATTACTTGAATACAGCTTTTGTGTGTAGTGGCTTCTGAATTTCTAGTCCATGTAGATGTTCAGGATTATCTGAGGCTATGTAATCACTGATGAATTTTCGACTGTTAGAAATCAATTTTGCACTTTCCGGTGCAACCAGCATGTTAACACTTCGAAGCCAGGGGGAAATGTTCTGGTTTGATAGCATCATGATATACTTTCAATGTTGTGCGACGCATCATCCAAAGTGACACTTTATTGGTGTGAGGTATTGCATTAAGCCAAATAGGGTCACATAAAAATGTATCAACAAAAGTAATTTAACCAGCCCCAAGAGTATAGCTTTGTGATACTTCATCAGCTGTCCTTTGTATGCTACCTTCTTACCCCGTACAATGCCATGTTTAAGTATGAAAAAAAGGCGACAGCTAGACAATGCAAAATACCGAAATTGCTTTGGTTTAACAATATAAAATTAGATTTTACCTTCGAAAACAAGATAGCAGATCATTTACCTGCAGAACGAATAACTAACTATCTTAAACTAATTAGATCATGCAGGGAGGTTCTAAGACTTGCTTGACCAGTTCATAAAGCCTTTATAGCAACGAAACATTAGATATTGCTTTCAAGGCTGTTATCCGTCTGACCCTGCTCTGCATTTTATTAACGATATACCAGGAAATATACTACTAAATTTAAACATAATCGCATGCATGCCATAGGAGCCCCGCACTTGTAAGCGAAAAGAGTGCTTAAATTTATTTTTAATGTGAGCGAAACTTCTTGCTTGGCACATACTGCAAACTGCAGTTTCGATTTGCACAATCTAATTTCCTCCCTCGCCTGTCTTCCATTTCTGTGCAGAGTTTGCTTGCCTACGTCTACAAGAACCGTCACGTGTGACCTGCGACAGCAAGCTTTTATAGGCAGCACGTGCTCTCTTGTGAAGGCTAGTATGCTCTGGCTGCGGCAGCAAGCATCTGCAAGATAGATAAATGGCCCCCTCTGCTGCTATTTCTCACTCTTGTTAATCACGGGTTCTGCATATTTTCTAATTTATGCAGTAATAATATTCGGCTGTGTCACATGTGGTGTGAACTAGACGCCTTTCAGCATTTCAGATTGCAATCATGTTTTAGGCACTGAACTTCCCTGCATGAAAAGCTGATCTTATAGCGCGTGCAAAAAATAACGGCATATTCTGATTTATCTTTCAGTTTCGGTGAAGTGCAATTCGCAAGAAATTCACTGATGTGTGGTCTACCGAAGAACTCTCCATTATTTGTGCTTGGTGCTAGGCAAGAATGTGGCAATACATCACAAGGGGCATCCAGAAAGTAACTTACAATTTACTCCTAAGCGAGGCACGTACATCAGAAAAAAAAACATTTATATTGCCGGATAGAGGGCTGCGCAGGGCCTTTTTCCCGATGTGAACCATCGCTTATTTTTTAAGGATTCATTGTAGGACAGCATTGTGTTTCGTTTACGTGTGCCGTGCTATCCTGCCGCCTATAACTGAAACCAGGATGTTATGTCTGCCTGAACTATAGCATATCTTCTCTGCTAGAAACTATTTCAGTTGGCTGTAGACCCAACAGGGCAATGTTTTGTCAACAATGACGTGTTTGACGCCGAGATGACATCCATGTTTCATTAAATGGGGGCAAATTGGCACGATATCGGCACACAATATTGATCTTGCTTCATTTGCAAAATAAATGTGACAGGCAGCATTGAGTGGATTGGTCTGGAAATGCAGCAGTCCACCAATAAGGTGGTGTGATTCCCATGGCTCACATTTGAAAAAACTACCTCTGGGTCAGTCTATTCGCCAATAGAATTTTTTTGTGATGTATTTGTCTCATTTAAAAGAAAATATTGTAACTGCAGACAATCCTGGTGTAACTCTAAATGCTCCCATAAACCTTTTAGGGAATCTCTAATAAAAGTCTTCTGTTATTTTGTCAAGATGTGCCTTAGCCCAATTTTAGCGTAGCGTTAGCAGGACTTACTGAAGTACTTTTAGACGCCCACTGTTACTACGTGTCTTGATGAAGACAGCTACTAGCCTTTTGAATTATCCGTTCAAGACATATTTTAGACATCAAATAGCTGCTTCCGTGTATCATGGACAGCCTGCACAGTGTATCAGGTCGGCGGTAAATTTAAGGCTTTTCTCTAAGTTGAAATACCAATTGTAAGTGAATATCGTGGCACTTCAAGGCATACTATTCAATACGGACAGCTTTTTCTTTCTGATGCAAGCAGAATATTTCGTAGCGGGGAATGGCTGTACGCGACATATAATCACTAACTGAAACTACACCGACCTGTTGACATAGTAAATTATTCCCAAAACGCCACATACCAGGGGAGAAAGAATAAGATGGCGTTCCGAATGATCTATATTTTCATGTTCTTTGCTTCGAAGGATTTATCGGCCCCTGGCTGAGGTGCTCTCAGGCTTAAGGCAGAAGCAATGAATACCATACATCGCTACCTTATCTTCCAGGCGGTAATTCGGTTGTGCACTTCTCTGTTTTCCTGTATGCTGACTTTGGTGGTCGACCATACAAAGCCCAACACTTCAGAGACGCCCTTCGGAATGTTATTGACTTGAAAGAAATAAGTCCCATCGGTCGATTTCAGATGTCGCACATGTGGATGGCGATGTGCAAATTATCAATGACAAAATCATTGCTAGTGACGTGCGGGGAAATATCAGCGAAAGGGAGACGCTGCGTCGGCATTGATGATGAGGCCACAGAAGTTGAAATGAAGCTTTTTGGCTTCCTCAGCGTTTGGAAGGCGCTTACATTCGTGATGCGCTCCAGGCTTACGGAAAAGTGAAACCTATATCAGCAGAGAGCTCGAGAGCACCGGAGATGTAAGAAATGCGTACCCTTAATTGTGATTTGGTATTGGGTTTTGCCGATGTAGTTTGCGTGGGTGACGTTCCACATAAGCCATACCTGTCTCCGAAGTGGAGAGCCTTGTATTGATACCAGGCAGGCCTCTGCTTTGTCTTTGCTGTAGCAAGGTTGGGCACATTGGGCGCAACTACAGAGCCCCACGTTGCAAAGCCTGCCGGCGATTTGGGTACAAAGCTGAAGAATGTGTCGTAAAATACACTGATAAGTTACAACATAGAACATGGTCTCCAGATGAAAGCTTTCAAGATCGCATAATCAATGTCACGGAGGTTCTCGATGCAACCGGAGACGCTCCATCTGCCGTGGAGACAAGATGTATCAGCAAATACCCTCTAGATGTTAGACAATGGTACAGCAGAACTGCACGAGGAAAATGAAGGTAACGAACAAACAGATGATCGATCGAAGCAACAACACAACGAAGCACCAATAACCACAAAGCCAGTTTCTATTCAGCAAGCGAATGAGGCAGTCGCTGTTGACTCATCTGTTACACCGAAACATCTCACCACGTGCCTTACGCTGGTAGAGGACAGACGAAGAGCCGGGATACATCAATTCCCAAGCGCCGTGCGACTAACAGGTCGGAATCAAGCGCGGACAGTGACACGACCAATACCACAAGAAAAGCACGTCGCCGTAAAACATCATAACACTCCGTAAAGTGCGGGCGATCGTGGGTAAGGAGGTCTGCTGGGGTTTCGGAGGAAGCCTCCCCGTTGCCCTCAAGGGCCGACCAGATGGATCATTAGGTGCGTTTAGTGGGTAGTCAGCACTGCGCTGCCTCAGAAACTTCTCTTCGCAACTGAGAAAGAACGATGTCCTTGGTCTTTGCAGAAACAGGCACAGCTTTAGCGGCTTTTAGCTAGTAAGTACGCATATTTCGTTGCCGTGCAAGAGACGAAGAGTGACAGGGATGACGCGACAGCAAGGGCATTGCGACCTTTCCTCCTTGACTATAATGTCTGCGCTTCACACGCTCTCGGTTTATCCGCGTGTCTTTCCTTTCTGAAAGTGAGCCTGCTTTCTTCAGCATTTAGTTACCATGTAGGCACTGAAGGTCAATATTAGGTTGCAATTTTGAGTTGCAGGGTGTGCTATTGCGAATAGTCTCCCTCTATGCATTTAATGGCGCTGCTAAAAGTATTTTAATTGATACGGTTGGGGTCTAGCCTAATGTACTGTGAACACTGCCTTGTGTACCTAACACACTTCGATTGTCTATGCGATCCGAAAGAGAGAAGCGGGACTAAGACTCAGCGGGACAGGACTGGTGAGTTTTTGTCTAACGTAATGGAAAAAAAAGCAGGCTTCATTCATATAGAAGTGTCGGAACTGGGATCTTGCTCTTATACACGAATTGAAGGTTGCTCTTATGCCCGCCTTGATCGGATTTGTAGCTCTTCATCACTCTTCTGCTGAGGACTGTCCTGTATTACCATCACAGTTTCGTTCTATATCGCAAATATTGGTGAAAAACCTGTAACTAATTTTCGACCACATTTTACACTCTGGAGCCTTTATAGCCTCTATGAGATAGAATGCGAAATGCCTGGCATTTACATAGATGATATAGAAAATCTTCAATGTGAGTTACAAAAGTCTGATGCCTTGCGTTACAGACGTGTGCGAGTTTGATGTTGAAGCAGATGTGTTCTACACTCTGAGCAGCCAACATGTCAAGCTTTAGTTAATGGGAAACGTCACGCTAGTTCCAATCTAATCCTCCAAAGGTGGTCTTCTAACAAATACAAATGACATAATTTCTCAGTTCCAACATAGAACAGTATGTTGTTTACTGTGCCTCCCAACGATCATGATGCAACAGTTCAAGCTCTTGCAAAACCTTTGCGGGATCATGAGGTTACATTCACCAATGGGCCGAAGAACAGTCCTAGCGCGCCTAGGCTACTCCACATACGGCAAAGGCCACGAAAAAGCAATCCATCTGGCCCCCACCTTCTGGGAGCACACCAAGGTAGCCCCTATCCCCAGAAGCATGCACCCAAAACATCATGCCGATCGTCGCCAAGCTCGCACAAAAACTCTACAGACAAAATATGGCAGTCTCCCCACCACACTATACACAGATGCCGCACAGTACCCCCAAAAAGCAGCCATGACGGCCAGCGTTGTAAACTATAACCTACAAGAGGTGGTCTCGATGACGGTCCGCACTGCCAGCGCCCTCGTAGCGGAGGAGACAGCCATCGCCTTGGCCATCACCTCTAGTCTGACAAACGAGTACATAACAATTATTACCGACTCCCAGGCAGCTTGCCGTAGCTACGCAAGAGGTCGAATATCTTCAATCGCCCACGAACTCCTCAAAGAAGCCTCCCAATTTCCGGACGTTGAAAAGTGTGGACTCCAGGATACGAGTCCCTCCGTGGAAATCAGCGTGCGCACGCTGTAGCCCGAGCGCATGCCTCCCAGGCGCCACAAGAGAGGGATACAGACGCATCGATGGAGCCCGTGCCTTTACAATACAACGCCATACTACAACACCACAGATTGAACAGACGACAATACCCACCTCCACACAAGACCCTCTCACGTGAAGACGCCGTAACATGGAGACAGCTACAAACCAATACATACCCACATTTAAGCAGACTACACGCAATCCACCCTACGCTATATTCATACAAATGTCCCCTTTGTAATGATTACGCCTCCCTATATCTCACCACATGGGCGTGCACCAACGTGAAGGCAGCCCCGCAAATACCCAACCCCACACCCGAACAGTGGGAGGCCGTGCTGACTAGTTCGGACCCTCGTAACCAGCAGCAACTGGTGCGGCGGGCCCGGGAGACAGCAAGAGCCGCATGAGCCCTGGACTAAGGGCGCCTCCCGCACAAGCAGGACGACACCTGCTTGTCCTTTCTTTCTTTTTAATAAATGTTTCTCCTCCTCCTACCTGATTTAGTTCTTTCAACTTTTTCTTCGCATTTATGCTTGTAGCGGTTCATGCAGGAAGTTTACTTGGCGATTCCTTTCCTGACAGTTTGGCTTTCCACTGACTACTTGTACTCCGTGTCGCCTAAAACGTTTTACAACGATTCACTCTCCATGATATTTCCACCTCCATTTTACCAATCACTCTGTATTGAATGGTCAGGCTACGATGTACTAAAGCGAGTTCGTAAAATGATCAGATTACCTTGCTGAAAAGCATTCTTTTATAAACTTCTTGGTGAAACCATACCGGCAACATCATGGCTACAGAAACAGGGTATCTTTGTCTCTTCTGTTAACTTTCGTGTTTGCGATGTGCCAGGGACAATTGAAATGTGTTTTATTAGCTGCAAAGACGCCATCATATTTTCGAATGTGCTTCAACGGATTTTAAAGAAAGACTTTGAAATCAATGCTCACACTGTGCGTTGCCTGCTGCGGACCCCTGATGATAATGCACCTTTCGACTTGTTTTTTTTCTGATGGGAATGCCAAGCTTGCAGAAAGCGCGAATGAGGGACAGCAACGCCCACCCGGTTGTGCTTTAGAGGGTGCGTTTCATCCAGGCGACTGTGCACGTGAAAAATGCTTACGGTGGACGTATTATTCAACCGGACTGGTACCCAATTTGGGTGAGGTGCCTATCCTTACCGCCCTTCTAAAGTTGAACCAATGTTTCCACCCAAAGTATGAACGATGCCTCTTCTGTGTGTGGCGGTCATTGTGGCCGACATTCTATGGCTATGCACAAATGGTGGATATTTTATCGGGTTTCATGCTACTATAACAAATACCATGGAAGAAAGAAAGAAACGCAGCGTGGCGTAGTGCTAAATTACTCTGCTTTTGAGTTGTATACAAGACGATCGAGATCTGGGCGCTGTAGGTTGGTTTTCTTTTATTTATTGGATTAAAATTCTCCCTTGCTGTCTTCAGTTATTGATTTGCTATCTTTAACTTGCTAAGTCATCAAATATAATTCTGCTTTAACTGTACAGACGTCTGACGTCTGAGCGATCAATAAATGATGCAACATCTCGCCAATGAGTTTATATACCCAAATATTGAAGAATGAACCCTCTTATATGATTATGTGTGTCAGTACGAAGCATTCCTCTCCTGCACGTGGTGAAAAAACCAAAGGTACTAACGTCTTACCGGGAAAACATTCGCTCGACAAACGCCACATGCGTGCTGCGACACCTCGACGACGTACAATCGGAGCAGAGGCAGTCGTAGACACTGCACGCCAAAGCAAATTAGATTCCCACGACATTCTTGTGAAAGTGCGCGTCCGCATTCCGCCAGTGCCGGTCCCCAATTGGCGCCGCTTGGTCTACCTAGCCGCTGTTCATCGGCCTCGCATCGTTTCTCTTTTTATTTGGGCTCTACTGCCGCACGCACCTCGCTGGCTCGTCCCTTTGGCACGCATTTCATACCTGTGCAGTCTCTGCATAGCATTTGCACTCTTATGCTCCTACTTCGCAAGATATTTTGGCGATCGCACTGTTGTAACTACAAGTGGAGACCTACGCGCAACATAGCATCTAGGAGTTGACGTCACGGCTAGCCTTTTCTTTTTTGGCAAACCAATGCTCTGTTAACAATAATGCTAATCTCGCCTAACGAAAGTATATATTACAACTGAGTAGGCATTGAATCGTTTTCTCTCAGCGAAATTAGCACACACCCACCATGGGGGATCGGCGCCATTTTGTCGTTATTAACAGAGCTCCCCTGTCGTTATCTGATCTCCTAGATTTTTACCTTCTTTCATGGCTTAAGCGCAGCCGTCTTCACCCTCCTCCTTTTCGCACATCCTTGTGCAATGCTTGAACATTTGCGATTAAGGCGTATTCATCTTGTCCGGAGACTCCCGAACACCATGTTATCTTTAGGATACGGTGCCGACATGCCGTCTTCATCAGAAGAAATTGTCCATGATATTTAACATTTCTAGTCCTAGCGTCCTATTTTATCAGGACCTTGTCATCAACCATTGGTTCGTCTCCTATTATTTGTTTGTTCTTTTCTGCGTATAAGCCTCCTGTTGTGAAATCAATTTTTTTGAGGATAAGCGCTGTTTATTGTTAACTTCGTAGTTTTGTCATTTTCTTGTGTATCGCGCTCATCATCCGTATGACCCACAATCTTGTGTGTGTGTGGCATTTATTTCTCGCATTTCTTGTCAACATTTCTCTTAGTACATTGTTTGCTGGTCTTGTCTCTTCTCTACATAGAGGTGCCTCTAAATAGATGAGCACGATTACTGCTTTAGTTAGGAATTTACGGCCAAAATCACAGGACAAGAAATCCGTGTGAAGGTGTAGGAAGTTTTGCCGAAGTTTTCGGTCATTGATGGTAGCCGTTAGCTGGGCTGCTGACATAGCGCACGCAATCTGAGCGGATGCCATGCGAGGGGTCATGTTTGCGCTTCGTAACTGTAGACGTTTCGTCTCGCAGGCGCTTTTGACTCCATCGTTGATCGCCCCACGTTTGGCGCCAGATGAAGGCCCCTCGCCTTTGCTCATCGGGTCCGCTAGACGCTTTCAGCACGACAAAGGACCAGTGGCGCAAATAACACAAACCACTCTTATTTACGATGTAACGAAGCACTCGACGCCTTTATATCCAGTGACAAGCTGGACAGGGCGCAGGCGGTGGCCCTCAGACATCTGCTGACACTCCCGTATCCTAACCCGGCAGAATACCACAGGCCCTACCCCGGCACATACCCGACAAATATATGCAAGGTCTGTCACACTGATATAGCCACTTTAACTCACATGCTCTGGGACTGTAACGAAAACCCACACGTGGCTAACTCCGGAAGCCTTCCGCCGCGATGGGCCGCTGCCTTGCGCAGCCCCAGCCCCGGTGACCAACTCTGGGCCGTCCAGCAGGCCCGCGAGGCGGCGGCGAGACAACACCTCGACGTCCCCACCTCGGAGACCTAATGTCCCGTCGGCGAAAGCTCTGCAGGACTATAAATAAAGTTGTTACCAACCAACCAAATGCGCACATATTGTATAGTTTCCCTTCCAGATGAGTGGTGGGCGTAGGCGTCTGTGCGATAGGCTGCGTTTGTGATAGTGGTTTGGTCTGTGCGTTGTATAGTCGTGCGGGTGCGTTTGTTTTATGGGTGCCTCCGTGCGTCATCATACTTGCATTTGTTGTTTAAGCATTTCTAGTTCATTTTTCACACTGTCCAGGCTTGCCTTACGTTGTCTGTTTTCGGCAACTATTTTCTTGTACTCGTCGTTTTTTGTGATGGGTATGGTCGTGGAGGACGCGACCGCTGCCCAGCTTACCTGTGGATTTGTCAGAACGGAGGCCGCCTTCGGTGCTTCTCTGGATGATCGTTGCGTCTGCCTTGCTTCTCCTCCCTGGACGCGCTCTCGTGCTCGAGAGCGGGATCTACTCGGGCTAGGTGGCGCTGATCTTGACCGAGCGTTCACCCGGTTCCAAGATGGCGATCTGGTCCTCCCCTGCCGGTCGCAATGGTCGCTTCGGTGGCCGTTTGTGTAGCCCGATTCCTCATCCTCTGAGGCAAACCAGCATGCTTTTTCTTGCACATCACTGTGCTTGTCAGCGCTCTTTCTGGCTTGAGTTTTTTTCGGCTGCTTGAGGCGTCTTTGGCAGCTGCGGTCCCCAGTAGTGAGGCAGCAGTAACCGAGTAGTTCGCCTCGGCTTTGGTAAGGGTGCGGCTGGCATACGCGACGACGTACTCTTCGAAGCCATCCTTGCGTTGTGCAAGAACAGCGCCGAGCCCGACACCGCTAGCGTCCGTATGGATCTCAGTTGGTGCAGATGGATCGAAGTGTCGCAGTACTGGAGGAGAGGTGAGAACGCGTCGTCGCATGCCGGGGACCAGGCTGATAGGTCAGAACTGCCGGTGAGAAGCTGCGTCAAGGGGGCGATGATAGAGGCGAAGTTACGGATGAAGCGCCGGAAATATGAGCACAAGCCGATGAAACTGCGAAGCTCTTTCATGGTGGTTGGTTTGGGGAACTCGGTTACGGCGCTAAGTTTCGTGGGGTCCGGGAGGATACCGTCTTTGGAAACTACATGACCGAGAATAGTAAGTGAGCGAGCGCCGAAGTGGCATTTCTTCAGATTGAGTTGCAGTCCTGCAGTGGAGAGGCACGCAAGGACTTGCTCGAGGCGGCTGAGGTGCGTCGCAAAGTCGGTGGAAAAAACCACAATTTCATCCAAATAACAGAGGCACGTTTTCCACTTCAGCCCTCGAAGAATGCTATCCATCATTCGCTCGAAAGTGGCAGGCGCGTTGCAGAGGCCGAACGGCATGACGGTGAATTCATATAGCCCATCAGGAGTTACAAAGGCTGTCTTTTGGCGATCGGCCTCTGCCATTGGCACTTGCCAATACCCGGAGCGTAGATCCAGCGAGGAAAAGAATTCCGCTCCCTGCAGACTGTCCAAGGCATCGTCGATGCGTGGCAGAGGATAGACATCTTTGCGCGTTATTCGATGAAGGCGGCGATAGTTTGTTTGCACACTTTGTTTGACACAGGTGTCCGTCCACTAGATTTCCGAGTCCGGAAATTCGGCGCCCTCGCAGGTCGGGCTGTGGACAGACGTCTGTCCGATGCCGTTTTCCATGGCATGTTTTGCACACTTCAACAGAAGCACAGTAAGGCTGACACAGAAGTTACCTCCGCTGTAGCACACCACCGAAGGTAGTGACGGGCCACAGAAAGTAATGGCGGCCTTCTTAGTTGCTCCGATCATTCTTGCTTGGACAAGTTCGACACCTTGAGTCCGTCTACGTATGTTTGCGATGATGGTCTCCGGTGGTGTCTGGGGTGGAAGTCCGTGTACAGCTCCTCGGATAGCTTGCCCTCCGGTGGCAGAGTAAACGTTATCATCATGCGAACGTCCGTTGATGGCGAGGGAGTGGACTCGGCACGCCTGCTCCGCGACCTTCTGACTCGATGTCGAAAGTATGACGATTTGGAGTCTGGCTTTATACAGAGCAAAATTAGCTCACCTGCTGTGTGGTAGTCGCAGGCGTTGACGATTGCTTCTGCGAGGGCCGGCGTGCTGATAGTTTTCAAAGGCAGTCCCTGGTAGGGTCGGATAACTATCTTGAAGTCGTCCTTAGTAAGACGATGAAGTTTGGGTATCCCTCTTTGTCGTTTTTTTAGTTTCGCCCGGTTAGTGCTGCTCCTTGAGTCCGTTTCTCGCTTGCACTCTCGCGCCTGTTGCGTCTTTTTGCCGTATTGTCAGGACTGTCTGCCAGTCGTCGTCCGCTCGCTGGCGTCCCCCTGCGTTGTGACGAACGGAGCCTGCTATTCCGTCTTCTGTCTAGATTTGTTAGATCCATGTTCTCTGCTGGTGCCGTCTCACCTTGCATTGTCGTCGTCATCTGAAGTTCACTAAGCGTTCCCCTAGCCATGCCCAGGCAGAATGGTTGCTGCCGTTCGCGTTCCTGACGCGTCGGAGCAACACTGGCTGCTGCACTGAGCTGGCGTTGGGGTTATCGACGCTGCCCCGTGGTCCGAGTTTGTAGGACCGCTGGGCTCCGCGAGCTTCTCCGAGGACCACGTGGGTAGCACGCCCGTGTTTCTTGTATCCTCCAGAGCCGACTGGTATTTCGAGACCGTGGGTGCGAGCACTAGTGTACCAAAAACACATCGAAATGCAGAGCGCGATGCAAGCAGTACTGCGCTGCTCAGGGTCCCCTTGCGGCATTCCGACATTCGCAAGCTTCACTGTATAAATGTAATGTACTAGCATACGGTAATAGCATACCTTATGTAATACCCCTACTACGGGGTCTTTACGGAAATGAAATGAAATGAAATACGGTGCTTCGGGTTGTGAAGCTGGTGTGTGGGTTTCTGATAAAGCACTGCACCAGTTCTATACCACGACTTTTGTAGAGATGGTACAACGGAAATCGCGAATTGAGCGGCCGCACAAAAGGTTCGCCTTTCGACGTGGGCGCGTGTTCTCCGCTGCCACCGCCCCACGTCGGGCCAGCGTTATGAGAACGAGTGCTCACCGCAATGAATTGAGATCTTTTCATGCTTGCGTAAGTAATACAGAATACATAGGTAATACGATGGGTTTGCCCAATATATCCGGGAATTCGATTATTCTGACGCCATCACTGGCGCATGTCGATGCATAATAATACAGGCAGCAATACAATACGCCTCATAGCCGAATAGGAAAAGAAATGGTGGTTTGCCGATTTAGGGGGCAAATAGAGGCAGAACTGTTGGAAATGTCACAACCCTAAAAGAGCGCTTACATGTGTATGTGTTTGAACATGCCCTTACGTCGAGTTCCGTATTTTAATCTTTGTGACAGTTGCTGGCATATAGAGACGCTGAAGAGTGTCCGCGTTGATCGTTAGTGTTAGATTCGTTAGTGTTCGTTAGTGTTAATTGTTAAGGCAATATAGGGGGGGGGCTGCCAACTTTCACCATTTATCAAGGACACTACCTTCCCGACAGCCTGCTTTGTACACTCAAAACTAGAGAAACAAAGCACTTGATCGTGCTTTAAAGGTCATTCACACGAGGGACGTTTTCTCCAGTGATATGGGTAGATTCGCGTTACGCCCGCCGCCGTTAAAAATTCCCCGTAGATGTCACCCGCTCACACGAGCAAGGCAACCGGGGAGGGCGATAAGTGTTGGCCGGCTACTCTGGCGGCTTTTACTCCCGACTCCACTCTTCATTTCTTCAGCTTCACCTTGTTGTATTATTCATTTTTAGCGAGACAAAGGCACAGTAATAGTTCCACCAGTGAAAAAAATTGCAGGCTCTTCCGCAATCGCAACAAGATGTAAGCACCAAATCGCGACCGGCATAGCATATTGACTGGAGCTGATACTAGCCACAAGCTTGAAATTTGGCGCAGCGAATGTTCGTAACGGTACACCCCACCACACCACACCGCACCACGCCACACAGTGCACTTGTCCAAATAGACGCTACCCAACTAGAAGGGGAAAACCGGCTGAAGCAGGCGCGACCAAACGTGTCAGCAACTCTCGATTTTCGCTCCGCGATCTCGACGCAAAGAGGTCACGTGAACAATCCCGGAGCATATGCTCGCCAAGGACGGCTGCGTGACGTAATGCTCTTTGCCAACTTTTTCGTCCCTCCATGAAAGCAAAGCGGATCGGACGCTTCCGGCGTCCCGCCCCGCCATAGCTCGGTGAGACTTGCACATCGAAAACGAAGGAGCGCTTCCAGACGCGTTCGTCGCCACACCACACAGCAACTCTGCCAGCGCGGTAGATGCGCAAGAAAATCCGTTTCCCAGATTTGAAGTGTATGGTGCCCTGTATCTGCCTTTTGAAGGTCGCTATTATAAATGGCAAATAAAGCAGCGTAAAAGAAGTTACAGCTTGAGTGATGCTGTGAACTCGGAAGCAAAATTTTTTTGTAACTTCTTCAGAAGTAGCGTATGTAATGTTGTGTACAATGAGTGGGGAATCTCGTTCTTTTTTGTCTTATCTTGCCCGTATATTCTCGGTTGAGTGCCCGAATAGCGGCTCTGGCTTTTGGCTAAAGGTCACCTGAAGGTCGCCGACAACAGGAGCTAAAAGCTTTTCGTTCTTAAATATATACAGTCGTCGTCGCGTAATTTCGGCATTGCAGTGGCACACGTCCTAGGCGGCTTCAAAAACGGGACACGACCCTCAACCACGACAACGAAGAGATTGCGGCCCGTATGCCACCCTCTGAAACGGCAACTTCATCAAGGTTCCTAGCAACCAGCACGAAATTCCGCGGCCTCCCCCAACAAGCAGCGTTTGTTTCTGCCTTCCCCCCCTGTTCCCGTGGATACGCGGTGGCTACACGTCACCTCACAAAACCGCGACGTCTTTGTTGTGTGAGTCGCACTGCCATCACCGACAGCCAGGATTCCTCCCTTTTATTCTACGCAGCTAGCGAAGTCAATGAAATAACGGCGATACAATGCTAATAGTCACTGCGCGGGAAAATATACAGTAGGCACTGTAAAAAGAAAGAAGAAAGAACTGATCGGCTTCACATTCGATTACCTTATAATAATAAATATGCGTGCACACAGGAAGCGCAAATTAGCTTGTTTTCATTCTCGGTTTTCTGAAATTATACTAAAATAGGAGCGAAGGATTCGCGGAAGGAGGTGTAGACGATGTCGACCTAACTTTTTGCGCACCCAATGTATGCAGTACGTAATTAGTGTCGTTTTATTCAGTCAGAGAATGGGCAACTGTATATTTATAACTTGTAATCTGCCTTACGAAGCAGTAAACGAGGCACTGGGTACAAACTCGCTAGATTTATTTGCGTCTGGCCTACACCAATGACACAGCCGGAAAGTTTCTAGTTGCGTACTAAGAAAAAATAATGAACTTCGAAAGAGCTCACGTGAAGCCGCCTTCATAGGACAGCACTTCAATAATATTCGCCATTGGGCCGTACATGGACTCCCGCGGTTGTCCACTGCTGCAGTCCAGCATTAGCCAAGGCAGCCACTGGAAGAAGCAAAGAAGAAAGGAAAAGTAGAAAAAAACAAATACAGCTTGCTACGGTGACTTTCGTAGCCGTAGTTAAAAGACGTACTGGTTTCCTGATGAAGCTTGGAGAATAATAATACTGGCGTTTGTGATTATACACACGCAAAAGTCGGTTATGGTGAAAAAGCCGATCTGGTCATATCTTCTTTACTTTTATTTCTTGCGTGGACCGTTGTCGTTAAGAGCGCAAGGCTGCATATACTACCCTTTAGTCGTCTGCGTAACTGTTCTCCTACTACTTAACTTCTTACCTCCTGGGTTATTGAGACTGCCTTAATAAAAAATATTTATTTTACCATGTTGTACTGCAAATCATTCCCATTTCTCTTCCCTGTTTGTTTCTACTTTGCGATGAGGTTCTGTCTAATGACAACCTGCTACACAGCGAAGAGAAACTAGCCGACTTTTAAATTTCAGCTCTTCCCAAGTTGCGATATCGCCGTCTTTTGTAGGTTCGTTCAAGGTTGAATTCTTTTTCCAGAGCGCAAGGAATATAAATTAGGAATTGTACATTAGGCCTACCATCTAGTTCTCTCAAGTTGAGAACATGTCGTCAGATAGCCATTCGAAGTGGTCTCCAGTAACCCAAGTCTTGCTTCTGCTGTGTCCTACTCCTGTATATTTTTTCTAGATTTCGTCGCAACACATGCCAAGTGAGTATCAATATCTAAACCGAATATACAAAGGTCAACACAGCAGCAAAAAATTTTATTCAGTTCTTGAGGCTCTGTTAGCTTTGTTCACGCCCTCTCTATCCCGTTTCGGCTGTCCATGTCAACATGTTTACAGCATTTTTTTGTCATTGTTTTTGTTTTCTCTGTTTCATTTATAAACTTTAGATGGCTCGCAGGCTACCTTTCTTAACAACATAATGTAGAATGATCGGCGTTTCAAGCTTAAATGACGTTGTCATGAAAGAGACAAAGATTTAGAAAAGAAAGGAACACTGACGATTGTATGTTTATTTGATGTAGCACACAGTCAACCAAGACACAGGGGACGAACAAGAATTCGCGCTGACTTCCATCTTCCTTTATTACGCACGTGGGAGTACAGCAATATCAAAATCCAAAGATACAAACATCAAGAAGCGAAATAAATATAAAAATGCACAGGAAAAGGAATGGTGAAACAAAGAAAGCAAAGAGAAATAATTCCTAGGCAATTCGTAATCTAGACTGTGAGAAAAGATTGTTTAATTGTTTACCACACAAAGTCAGAGCATTCAGTAGCCCGACCGGTGTGTCGCTGAATGTTTGTATTTTTACAACACCATTTCCTCACCAATCATAGTAGTTGCTTATTACACAGCCGTTTTCATCTATGGTCGACAACAAGAGCACATCTTACTTATAGTAGTGTAAATCATCTAAAGAATCACTGATTTGACAAAGTCATTAGCGTGGCCCACATCCCTTTAGTTTTCCATTGGAATTGACCGCAAATCTACAGGCTGGCTCTGTATCTTCTCGTTCTTTTTTTAAATGTGGAAGTTAGCAAGCCAAAGCGAACAAAAGACACTACACTTTGCAAGCCTTCAACAGCCGTAGGTGTTGAGAAAGCATAGTTAGCCTAGTTGTGGATGTAATACCAGGAATGTCACGCTTATTGATAGTTAACCACTCCATTGAAATCGGGAAACTCTTTTTGACTTTTCCGCCCGTTTTGATGGTCATACTTTGGCCACTAAGTTAAGGGCTCCCGTACAAAGCGTGTTCGTTGGTGAACGCTAGCCAGTACAGCGCCTTGTTACACATGTGCTGTCACGCGAGAGTTTTGCGTAGTCTGAAGATTTATATCCAGTCTTGGAGCCATCTGGGAGGACTGCCACATTGACTCCCCAACCCCTTTTGCCTTGAAGTGGCTGTGCTAAAGGAACGTGGCAGTCACCTTCTACACCGATTCTCCCTTCACTGGAGACACTTCATACTTGACAAAGTAGCTTCTATGCATTGCCATCTACACTCCCGGAAAATATGTGCTGGCTAAAGTGTCTAGGGCCGAATTCACAAAGCTTTTTGTTCCTACGTGCTGCCTATATTGGTTGGTCGCTTTCACTAATAAGATGTTCTACATCACTGCTGGCCGGCACGAACGCTTATAGCGTAAGAAAGTTTTGTGAATACGGGCCTTGGGGCGCTATAACGTAAAACTATTCCTAACTTTTCTATTTCAATTCTGCAATCAGCCCACCACGATTGTTCAAAAACTTTTTTGGACCACCCCCACTACACCTGTCTGTCACGCGATGTCACGAAAACCGCGATAGCTCCCCATCTGAGGTGACGTGTCCACACTGATTATGCATAATCTGACCGAACAAAATAAAAGTAGTTATTTCTGATTTGACGGCTTTTTGCCATTAGCCCTCGGCTATTGGTCAAAAGATTTCGGGCTGCACCCACTTCACCTGCCTCTCACGCGACGTTACAAAACCACAAAAACTTGCGTGGTCAAAGGGACGCGTATGCGTTAAAGATGCATTAATATGCCGAACGAAACTGAATTTTGTTCTGAATAGCCCCAGGCTGGCCTGTTCCGAAAGGAATAAAAGATGGCTGCCGCCGATCGCTCCGGCATTAGTTACTCGCCCTGCCGGAAAGGATGGGTTTATTTGCGTGTAATAAAACATTTTGCGTGGCCGGGTAACGTTTTCGAGAACTTCCGGCATGTTTACGACCTCGTTCTGCCAACTCTTCCTTGCTGAGCATCCGTTTTAGCGTCATTCTTAAGCTTCCGTTGCGTGCCGCCGCGATTGTCGACGAGCCACCGCAAGCTAAGTAAGAGAACGCGCACCAATCACAGACGCCGGCACCACCCTCTTCATCCGGCTATCAATATTCAATGCAGTGGCTCGGCCCCATTGAATCCCTCTCCACTCGGGCGTGCTCCTGGCCTCCTGTGAGCCAATTAGATCAGACAAGCCGCTCAGTGTAGGTAATGTTATTCGTTTTTCAAGCAAAAAAATTGACCTCCTATGAAAGAGGAGAGCGTTTGATTGGTCTGTTCAGACAGCCCTGCGGGTGACCGCCCGATGCTTACGTCGGCGTTTACGCAAATTTAACGTCAGGAGATTGGAATAAAAACATATTAGAATAGTTTTACGTTATACGGGCCCCGTTTTCTAAGGGAATATGCAATGAAACAAGAAACTACACCTAAATTCCCTCACTGCATCAGGTATGCGCCTTCAAGCGCCTAATTGTTTCATTAAAGCCAAGAACTTTTTAGGATCTCGCGGTCACTCACTTTCATCCACAGTTACTATCGACAGTTCTGGTTTTCCAGAACCAGTTCAGTTTCAGAGGTTGTAATGACTCAAGAAGGAAAACACATGAATGCGAGAACAGAAATTAAGTACAGGGGTCGAATAATGTTATCGTTTTCCGTTTCCCACTGCATTGCAATGTTTTGACATCGAATTTGCGCAACCACGGAGGCAAGCACCGGATGGTGGCCCGAAGCTCATTGTTCAATCTAACGCGCATCCTCGCAAGTTTTCTTCGAACACTGCCGTGGTGGCGTAGTTGCTTTCCTGTTGTGCTGCGAAGCCCGAAGTAGCGAAGTCAAATGCCGGCATCGAAGGCCGCCTTTCGATGGGGGCTAAATGCAAAAACACCCGTGTGACGCGCATCGGTTGCGCGTTAAACAGCCCCAGGTGGGCAAAATAAAGCCGGAGTCCCTCACTACGCAGTGCCGCATAATGATATCGCTTATGGGCGTCTGGAACCCGAGAATAGCTACCATAGCTTATCTGTTGGGCTGAGGCTAGGTGCGCGCATACGTTTAGAGGGTTTGTGTGGGGCTGAGCTAGCACAGTGAAAGCGGATTGCCGGGGTAAAGCGTGTGGTGCCGGAGTCTTGGCCCACCTCCCCTTGCTTAGCTTGCGAAGGCTAGCCGTATATGGCGGCCTGCAATGGAGAGTTATAAATGCAGCTAAATGCAGGCCCTCAGCGAAGAAGAGTTCGCAGAGCATTGCCGTATACAAGTCGAACGTCCTCGACGACGCAATACTGCCAGGAAAGAGTACTTCATCATGGCAAAGAAATACATTCTCGCCAGCAGCTTCGAGTGAGCTCTGCCAAAGCGATCACCGGGCACCAACATCTATTCCTTTCTGAACTGGGCCGCCTCAGGCTATTCCGAAAAGAATAGTTTTGTTCGACATATTATAGGGTCTTTGCGAGTTTTCGCAGTTCTGTGACGAACCCTGACAGACAGGTGAAGTGGGCGCAGTCCAAAAATATGCTGACCAATGGGAGATGTTTAATGGAGAAAAAAAAAACGTAGAATCGGTAAAGTTTCTGTTCGACCTGACGTTGCGTGAACCATAAGCAAAATGGAGGAAGCAAAAAAATTTTGCACCAATCGTAGAGGTCAAATGTCACAAATGGAACAGCGAGAGTTTGGAATACTTTTACGTTAGCGCGCGCCATGAGTGCCATGCACGATGCCCTGAGTTTCTCACTTGCGTGAGTTTGCTCGAACGTAGTTAGTGAACGAAAAAATCGCGGAACGCGCAGGAGGAGCAGAAAATAAAATGTCAAGATTAAGAAAGACGTGCTAACGCTAGCCACTTATCTGTGCTATGTTTTAGTAACACTAGCGCACCCTGCGTAGGCGGCTTCCTCGTTACAAACACAGCGACTGGGCAATGCTACGCGCCAGCACGATTTATCGTTATAAATAAAAAATCCCAACACTGTGAGTGCTCGCTTTCTATTTACACACTAGGCGCAAGCCGCTTGCCACGCCCTTCTAGGTGGGGTATGTCACAGGAGTGCATCCTATTTCAGGCATTGTCGGTGTATTCATATTCGAATCAATACAGTGCTACGTGTCATGTTCTCTTGCCAAACTTTTTGTTTCTTTCGAAAACGTTAAAACGGAAGCTTCTGGTACAAGTAATGCACTGTGTGGAACGTTAATCAAGCGAAAGAAGGCACCGATGGTTTGACCACGTGATTTCTCTTTGTTTTTATCAGCCTTTGATGAGGTCATGCTTTAAAGGGGCCCTGAACCACCCCTCGGCCTTGGTGAAATAACATATTCTGCGGGTAGCATGCGCTGCTGTGAACATCTCAGCCAAGTTTTGCTGTCGTGCGCGGTGCGTGGAGCTCGCAAGCGCATTGCGCAGTCACCTTTTTTTCAAACACTCTCTTTTCATCAGAAGGCCCTTCCCTCACTCTCTTCTAGTTGCACTATTTCGTCATCGGAAGCACTATTTGGTCATTCGCTTGGACGGCTGCTATTGGCCGATAGCTGACATTAAGCTGCGGTCGGCTATACTCCGTTTTATACATTGGGTGCAACGCCGTGGAAGCTACGCAAGTAGTGCGGTCTCCAAATTTTATCACTCCACGCGTTCCGGCTATGCTTCGCTGGGCGCCAGTGACGTTTGTTAGCGCGAGCATGGATGTGAGGTTGCCGCGACGGGATGCAAATAAAAAACAACGCAAAGAAAATTGATATAAAATAACGAGTTAGCAACCGATGAGCGCATGGTTTGCCTGCTTCTAAGGGTAAATTCTCATTTTCGTTCAGAACTGACCTTATATAAAGAACAGTTACACAAAAATACCTCAAAAGACACCGAACTGTTTCTAAGCGCGAGCGCTGGCACTGCAAAAAGTACCTCGAGCCTCCACAGCGTTGCAGCTGATGTATGAAACGGAGGATACATGGCGTAGATACCGCGGCCGCCGCGGGGTGCCGCCGCGAGCTCACTGACTAAGCGCACTGCGGTTCGCTGAGGACAACCGCGTTTGGCTTATGTTTAGTGCGTCGTGGACACCCATGTGTGGACACCAAAAGCGGAAGTGGCGACCTCTAGTTAACATCCGAAATGAAAGGTGAAATATGCACAACGGTGACATTTAGAGGGCGGAACCTTGCGGGCACGCCCCACTGCGCTATAGGCTTCGCAGTACAAGGCACTGAGAAGGAACGGGAGCACAGCCGTGCCCGACTGCCAATAATTCCGCTTCTGCAGAACGCAGTGAAGTGCTTTTTGCGGCAAGCTATTTCTGAAATAGCCTATTTCCACTTCAAAGGCCTTTCTCCGCTTGGATAAAAAGTGGTTTAAGAGATTACTAAGCAGGAGCGAATTAAGACAATTCTGTAAACATAGAGGCGTGCGGAGGGTTGTTTTATGTCTTGGTACAATTAGCTCCTTCATGCAAGAGCGTAGCCAGAGCTCGCGGAGATTCCGAACATTTTTGAAGTCATTTTTGAAGAACATTTTGCGCGTAGCCCCCAAGGAAACGTCTGCGATTGGGTGGTATTGTACATTGCTTATAAAAAGCTGCTACAACTACGGATGGAGTTCTAGAAACGTTGCAGATATCTCAAGGTAAGTAGAGTTTGGGGCAGGGGACATCGTCATCATCCCCGACTGCTTTATTTACGTTATATCCTGACGTTAAGAAGGCTACGACAAGATCCGACAGCAATTTTACATACGAATGCTCGCGCTCAAGACTTTCTGCTTCACAATGCTATTCTATTGCTGTTAGGTGCCATTTGACAATCCGTACAAATAGCAGCACGCTGCGTGACTACCAGTTGTGCTACGCCACGATAAATAAAAAGAATTAAGTGCTGTAAAATAAGCTCTGAGATCCCAGGCCATACAAAGGAATATTTTTTTACGTGTACAGAATTAGGCGTCACAAAATATTTAAAAGTGTACTTACGTTCAGCGCTGTGACGCGGATGTGTGTTCCATTGAAGGTTCCACCTTTTGAGCATGGGGGAGAGAGGTGGGGAATGTATCAAAATGTTGGCCAGAACTTGGCTACTACACTGAGTGTACTGTTTCCTACTCGAAATACGATGATTGGGACCTGTCGACACATCCGCTGGCGTGCGCCACGGGCCACCTTGCGCACTATCTTTTATTGTAGTGATGTTTATACTTCCTACAATTACTTTTAGTACTATTAGCGACCGTACATTTTCTACTTTATACTTTCAACAAACTTGCGATTTCGGGCGCTCGCTGATGCGCTCGCTCACCAAACCTCAAGCTTTTCCTTACATAAGTCTAATCTGGGAAGAAGTCCGCCTAGAATTCTGTAGAAAAATTTGGGAACGGCGCTCGGATCAAACGTTTGTCTTCAGCACAAAGCAGTTGAATGCTCGAGGCATTTGGTCAAGGTCACACACTAGCACCTCTCCTACCAAAGTCCCCCTTTAAAATGTCCGGGGCGTGTGTTACGTGCCAGTTCGTGCATTATTACTACTCGGCATCTAGTCCTGTGGTGGTGGTAAAACTTTATTCCCCACAGTAGGGCTCCTGAAGGACACTGGGCTAGGCGCCAGGTGTAGAGGGCAGCTCCCACGTCGGCACAGAGAGCCCGAAGCTCTCCGCTGCCGCGCGGGCCTCCTGAACAGCCTGAAGCTGGTCGTGCAGTAAAGCACTTTTTAGCACTTTGTCCCAATGTTCTTTGTTCTTGGCGTAGGCGTCGCTCGATGCACAACCACCCAGCATATGGTTCAAGTCTACACATTCACTGCACTGTTCCCGCACATGCTGTCCGTCGTAGTCTGGGCCGATGCGCTTCGTGAGCCAGGAGTTGGGGTATGAGTTCGTTTGAAGCGAGCGTAACGTGACCGACTGGCTGCGGATTAATTTCTTATCCGGGAGGGGAAACTGTCGTCTGCCTAGATAAAAGTGTTTAGTGAGCTCGTTGTACGTGAATAATTGATCCCTGTACTCGATATGAGGGGTAGCGGGGGAAACAGGAGGTACGCGGTCGATGAGTCCTCGCGCCGCCTCGTGTGTGATCTCGTTGAGATTCCGGAGGCTGCCCCCTAAGCTACCCATGTGTGCCGGGAACCATACGATGGAGTGATCGGTGATGTTACTTCCACCTAAGATTCGTAGCGTCGTCTTGTCTATCCCGCCCTTGGCGAACGCTCGAGTGGCTGCTCTAGAGTCGCTGTATACAGTTGTGAAGCTCGAGTCTGAGAGGTAGTGCTATCGCTGCTTGTTCAGTTGCCTCTGGCTTCTTGGTGTAAAGCGTGAGTGAGTTGCGCGTTCGCCCGTGTCCGTCAATTACTGCTACTGAGTAGGCGTACTTTCCCGGTATGTAAGCTGCATCCACGAAAGCTGTCTGGTCGGGAAACCTTCCGCGTCCGCCGCGAGGGCTTTGGCATGGGCGAGTCTTCTTCCCTGAATGTGGATCGGATGTACGTTTCTTGGGAAGGGGAGCACTTTAATTGCTTCTCGCATGACTTTAGGTAACTGCAGGATGTTGTCCCTTTGCACTATGGTGTTCAGGCCGAGCTTGACGAGACTCTTTCTGCCTGCTTCGGTGCTTGACAGGCGCGGGATCTGTGCCATGTGCTGAGCCTCGATGATTTTGGCAAGGGTATTGTGCGCTCCTAGGTGTAAGAGTGGATCAGTAGAGGCATGATCGGGGAGCCCCAACGCTGTCTTGAATGCTCGACGTATGTGTACTTCGAGCCTTTTCCGATGTTCTTTTTTCCAGTTGAGCATCGCAGCCACGTATGTGATGTGACAGAGTACAAAAGCGTGGACCATCCTAATGGCGTTGTCCTCGCTCAGTCCCCTGTTCCTATTCATGATGCGTCGAAACAGTCGGATTGCTTTCGCAATCTTGATCGTGATGGTGTCCAGCATCACCCAGTTGGAGCCGTTACTTTGGATGATTAGTCCTAGAATTCGTTTTTTGTCAACCATAGGTATGTGATTTCCGTCTCTGTCGTGTAACTCTATGCATGGAGTGTGGTGTCGGCGCCAGTGGTTGGACGGGCGTTCTGGTCTTGGGGGGTGGCAGATGAGCAGTTCGTATTTTGTGGAGGAACAGCGAAGCCCCATTGGGGTGAGATGGGCCTCGGTAACCGAGATGGCTTCTTGCATGCGAGTTTCAAATTCCGCATCGCTGCCACCGCTGCTCCAGATGGTGACATCGTCTGCGTATATGGTGTGTTCCACATCGGCAATTTCACCCAGTGCGCGAGAGAGCTTTGTCATCACCTAGTTAAATAAGAATGGTGAAAGTACTGAGCCTTGTGGTGTTCCCTTATCGCCAAGATCAAAGCTCTCCAGACGCGCTCGCCTGTCCGGAGGGTGGCCGTTCGATCCTCCAAAAACGCCTTAACGTAGAGGTAGAAGCGTGTTCCGAGATTGTGGTCAGATATGGCTTTGAGAATGGCTTGATGTTGGATGTTGTCAAAAGCGTGCTCCACATGGAGTCCCAGCAGCGCCTTGGTGTCTCGTGTGGGAAAATCCAGCGGACTTTTCTTGATTCGTAACATAGCGTCTTGCGTTGAGAGACCCGGACTACAGCCGATCATATTGCAGGAGAAGTACTCCTTTTCCTCTACGTATGACGTGTTCGGATGACGTGTTCGGCTAGCTTTCCTAGGCAGGACATTAGTGAGATCGGCCTCAGGTTTGGTAGCCCCAGCGGCTTGCCCGGTTTTGGGATGCGGACCGTTTGGCATGTTTCCACTGCAGTTAGATGGCCGGTTTTCCAGGCTTCGTTGATTTGTTGCGTTAAAAACGTGACCGAATTGTCATCTAAATTTCGGAGAGTCCGATTTGTGATACCATCGGGGCCTGCTGCAGAGTTACTGTTGAGTTCGTGAATGGCGAAACGTACTTCGCTTTCTGTGAAGTAAGTATCTAGTTCTGAGTTTGGGGCACCGTCATAGTTCTTCCTTTGTAAGGTACTGGGTTGCCCCGATTTAACCGGTAAGTACCGTTTGGCAAGGTCATCTACAAGTGCTTCGGCAGTACTGGTTTGCTTCGCGCGGTGTTAGTATGCTGCATTGCCTTCGGAAGCTGCCTACATTTTCGGAGCGATATGTGCGAAATCGACCAAGTTCGCAAATAAAGGTATTACATTAAACAATGAACCTTTATGTCACCGATTTAGCAATTTTGTTTCTCTATTTGCGTATGTTGCTTGCCGAAGTATTGCAAACGCCTTGACATGTATAGCTTGAGTGGGCGAGGTTTTGTGTCGGTAAGGTCTCAGCGGCAAATTTCGAATTCCAGCAAAGCCGGCGCGTGTAACAGAACCGCAGTCAGTCGCTTTTGAGCTTTCATGCATAAAAACGCGGTTTCTTAAGGAGGTAACTCGAACGCCAATGGATTTCATCGGACGCTTTGAAAATTAATATCTCCGCGCTGGTGCTGCCCAGATAATCAATTCCAAACTAATTATTATTATTATTAATAATATTATTATTAAAGTTTATTAGTCTACTGAACATTTTGATTTCTCGTAGCAGTAATGACCGCCTCATCGAGTAATTGAGATGAAGGGTTAGAATTGTGCTATCTGCCACAGGCGATCTAAAAAAGTTGGTGCCGGTAAAAAAAGTACACCCTATGTATATTGTCAAGGCAATAACACAAGCAACAGCAGGCCACCCTGCAGAACAACTCCGATCAAGCAGAGCATCTTCTTCGTCCCCCTCGTCTCTCTTTACCGAATCCTCCGCGGCGCGCAAAATAAAGCTCAATCAAACTGTAACCGCACAACAAACGAAAACGCACTGAATGTACATGTCATTGTCCCCTCCCTTCCAAATCATCGGTGCAATGCTTCGGAAGAAGGCGAGGTAGGAGAGGGTGATCAGATGGCGTACTAGGGCTTCATTTTATAGTCACGTAGACGATGTGTGGCTGTGATGTACGGCGGGAGAATCACGTGGTGCTCTCTGGAACTTTTGTAGTTCACGTCAGGGAGGCAATGAAGGGCCTGATAAGGCCCGAAATAACGACGGAGTAATTTCTCCGTCCTCTCTCGTTGGCGGACGGGACTGCAGATTCATACTTTGTCTTGGGGCCGGTAAGTAACTTCTCTGTGGTGGAGGTTGTACTTATGAGCATCATAATGATACTGAGAGCGAATGCGCAGGCGAGCTAGCTGACGAGCTTCCTCGCCACGCTGAGCATATTGGGGAGCATTGTCTGTAATGGATGCGTAGTCGTCGGGTAGAAGCATTACGTCTAACAATGTGGTAACTTCGCGGCAGTGAAGCCAGCGAAAAGGAGTAAGTCCTGTGGTTTCTTAAACGGCAGTATTATAGGCGAAGGTTAGGAAAGGAAGAAAGCTGTCCCAGTTTTTGTGATCCACATCGAGATATATTGAAAGCATATCAGCGTTCGTGTTGTTGCGCCGTTCCCTTAGGCCGTTAGTCTGTGAATGATACGCAGGCGTCCGGCAGTGAACAATGCCGCTGAGGGTCATCAGTTCTTGCAGGAGTTGGCAGGTGAAAGTGATCCTTCTATTGGTAATAACCCCTGTAGGTGCACCACAGCGGAGGGCGAGAGCATGGGCGAGGAAATTGGCGACGTCCTTAGCAGTGCCTCGTTGAAGGGGTTTTATTTCACAGTAACGAGTGAAACAATTTGTATCAACTATTATCCACCGGATGCCAGCCTAACATTTTGGACAGGATCCAAGCAAGTTCATTCCGACTTGCGGAACGGGTAGCCGGGGTGGTTCGACAGGTTCTACAATTGCCAGCTGGTTCGCTGGGTGGTGTCCTGTGTGGCTGGAAGTCGCGGCATGACTTAACTGTAGTGCTTGATGGTACGGCAGTTAGGCCACTGGTACTTGTAGCGGATACATGCAAATGTGAGCGTGAACGCCGAATGTCCAGACAACGGTTCGTAGTGACGAGCATGCAGGATCTCTACTCGCATCGCTGATGGCACCACCGGAGCAGCGCTTGGAGAAATAGAGTCAAAGCTTTTCTTGTACAAGACGTTGTTGCGGAGAAAAAAACGCCAAAATTATGCGTCTGAATGCTCGTGGTGGGTGCGTAAGTTGGCTTTCAAGATAGTCTATGAGGGGGCAAACTTCCAGGTCAACATGTGGTTGCTGCGCCATGTCAGCCACGATGACGGCACAGACGAAACCGTCGTCGTCAGTTAGCTTAGGCGGAGTCTTTTCTACAAGAGCGCAGGACAGATAGTCGGCACCTGTGTGCTTCCGTTCCGACTTATAGACAACCGTAACGTCAAACACCTGAAAGCGAAGACTCCATCGACCGAGGCGCCCTGAGGGGTCTTTCAGACCGGCAAGCCAACACAACGAATGGTGCTCACTGACTACCTTGAAAGGTATAAGCATGGTCGGAACTTGGCTTTGGCCTACATAAGAGAGAGACATTCTTTTCTGTAGTCATGTAGTTCGATTCGGCTGATGATTTGGCTGATGCTTCGATTTGGTACGACTACCGTATGCGATTACTCTTTCGAGACATTCTTTACGCTTCACGAGGACGCCTTCGAGGCCGACTTTGCTGGCATCTGCGTGCACTTAAATGTCGGCATCTTCGTCGAAGTGACCTAGCATTAGAGGAGTTCGAAGTCGGTATTGTAGGTCACAAAAAGCGCGATGTTGCTTTGGGTGCCAAATGGCTGCAACATTGTCCCTGGTGAGATAATGCAACGGCTCAGCTGCTTTGAAAAAGTTTGGTATGAGCCAACGAAAGTATGCGCGAGGACCAAAAAAAAATCGACGAACCTCGCCTTTTTAAGCGTCGGGAACGCGGCATCTGCTCGCCTTTTTTCCGCATCTGGACGAATTTCTTGGCGGCTGACGACATGACCAAGGAATTTCAGCTCCTCGTATCCGAAGTGGCATTTTTCGGGCCTGAGTGACCGGCCAGTCGTTCTGGGCGCATCAGGTACTGCACGAAGACGTTGAAGATGCTGCTCGAAAGTCTTCGAAAACACGACGACGTCTTCCAAATAAACAAGACACGTTTGCCACTTAAGATTGCACAAAACGGTGTCCTTGATTCTTTGAAAAGTCACAGAAGTTGAGCACAAGCCAAAAGGAAGAACCTTGAATCGAAAGTCCGTCGGGGAGTTATAAATGCAGTCTTTTCCCGGTTACGGTCATCAATCTCAATTTGCCAATAACCACTACGCAGATCCACAGATGAAAAATAATTGGAGGGCTTAAGTCGGTTCAGCAATCGTCGATGCGAAGAAGTGGATATACGTCTTTCTTTGCGACGTTGTTGAGTTTGCGATTATCAACGCACAAACGCAGTGTGCCATCTTGCTTTTTAACCAGCACCACTGGTAATGCCCAAGAACTTGTAGATGGCTAAATGATATCTTGAGGAAGCATTTGTTTGACTTGTTCATGAACGGGCTCTTGTTTTTTGCAAGACACATGGTAGGCATGCTGTCGAATGGGTCTCTTGGTGGGTTTCGTTGTGACTCTGTGCTTCGCAGTGGCTATCTGCTTGACTTTTGACGTTTTGGAGAAGCAGCTGGTTAAGGGCAGCAAACGAGAGCGAAAACTGTCTTGCTGTTGAGCTGATAGTCCCTAGTGCACATCGAGTTGAACCGTAGACTGCGCGTCGTCGTGCGGGACAGAGGAAAGTTCTGCGAGTGATAGGCTGGAACTCGCGTCGCCCATTTCTTTGAAGTAAGCGACAACAGCGTGCCTCCTGAAGTGCTAGTATTCGCGACTCAAATTGGTGAATAACATTTCAGCAGGGCGTTTGTTCAGTGCGAGGAGGTCACGGGCGACACACAATTGACGACAGAAGAGGATGGACACATTGGTTTCTGCAACTACAAGGGCTGTTCGGTCCTTGTCGCTCACTACGGTAACCAATACACTGGAATGGGGCGGTATGGCCATGGAATCGTCAGAAACACGCAAGGCTATTTTGTGCGCTTTGCAGTCGTGCGAACTTGTGTTACGGGAAAATGTGACCAGCAGTTCTCAAAGTTTTGTAATGGCCCCACATTCTTTAAGAAAGTGCATTCCTAAGATAAGCTGCCTAGAGCATTCCCGCAGCACGACGAAAGGTCCCATGAAGGCCGAGCCCCAGATTGACACTTGGGCAGTGCACCTACCAAGCGGCGTCACGACGTGAGCACCCACAGTATGGAGCTGGGACCGTTCCATGTAGTCGTCACCTTTCGGAGAGTCGCCACCAACTCACCACCCATACCGGAGTAGTCGGCACCGGTATCAATGACGCTGTTGGCCTAGTATATGTCGAAGGTCATGGTAATCTTGGCGCAATGTCCTGTGTCGTTATCAGAAAATGGCGTAGCAGATAAATCGTCTTCGTTAGCATGATTACAAAGACGGCGCCGAATAAAACAACACACGAAGAAGGGGGCACGAGACAGCACGTAGGCGTGCTGTCTCGTGCCCCCTTCTTGCTTACCCACTAGCCCGCCAACACATGCTTCGTTAGCACGTCGTGTCGGAGGATATTTGTGAGGAAGATCAGCAGCGGCCTCAGCCCTGGAAGTCGCTGTCCACAGTTTTTCTGACGTGGGCGTGAACTTGGGGACCTGGCGCGATCATCCGTGAACGGGGGGTAGCGGCTCGGCGAGACGATGTGCCGAGGTGATGATAAACATGATTGGCGTCTTTGTGTGGAAGAACATGGTTATTGGGAGACCAGGTACTGTGGAATATAGCGGGGGCGGTGACCACTGCTTGGTCGCCGGTAAATTACCTGATGACCCATCCTTCGATAAGGGCAATCACGATACAAATGGTCCGCTCCGCCGCAGCGGTAGCGAAGTGACCTATTATCCGAGGTGAGTCATACGTCTGATTTCCGTGTGATCTCTCGCGGGCCCAAATACTCAGGTGTGTTTACATCTGTAGCAGGAAATTCGCGTGGTAGAGCAGGAACATTGGAAGGCAAGCGTCGTCCCGTAGATGGTTGGGGTTTCTGTAAGGATTCGGAATATCTAGGGACTGGTGCTTCCGCTTGCATCGGTGCCATTGGTTGGGTCAGGGTCCTGATTTCGTCACAAATGATGTCGCGAATAGCAGTAACAGTCGGCTGACAAGCAGCTTTGGGAAGTTGCTCAAGCTCTTCGCGCACGACGCTTCGCACAAGCACTCGGAAGGTTGCTAAATCATGGCCGCAGGTGAAACTTTACACGTCGGTGACAATTCTTTGGCGTTCATACTGTTGGGAGCGTTGATGCAGCGCTCGCTTCGTTGTCGTTGCCTCAGATATGAACTCAGCAACGGTAGCTCATGAGTCCAGTGAAGGAAGATTTGCTTTTTATTGCGAAAGTAATACTGCTCGAGGCTGCCGCTCTTGGCCGTCGTCCCGGAGAATCCACCATTGACCTTTAGCATGACCTATGTGTGACGTCATACCATCTGTGGAAAAGCGGGGCCCCAACTCGGCTCGTCGCGATCGTCCCAGCGAATCCTCCATACTGCAGCTGTGCGCCGCTGCCGCGAGGGACGCTCGCTGTACGTGACGTCATGCCAGCTGTGGAAAAGCGCCCCCCCCCAACTCGGCTCGTCGCGATCGTCCCAGCGAATCCTCCACGGTATTTCGGATGATGTGTATAAGGTGAAGCTGCAACGATGTGCTGCAGCTAAGAAGCGGCGGTGTGCGGAAGAAACGGATGAAGAGCGGGAACAACGTTTAGCTAAACGGCGTGCATATTATGCAGCCAGGCGAACGCGTTCAACATCTCTTGTTGTGGGTGCATCTACAAGTATCATGCATGCTCTTTGGCGACACCTGATCGTTCGACAGCAAGCCCTATGGATGCTTTAAATGGCGAAGAGACTGCATCCACACGTTCGATGAGCAGTATGGAACTGTACAACCTGAACAGAAGATTGATTTCGCAATCCACTAGGCTTAGCAAATCTAAGCCTCTGCTAATTTTTTAACCCTCTCATTAGGAGACGAACATGCTTTTTCTGGGCCATACCTGGGTGAGCACGCCAGAAAAAAACGTTACATGTCCTGGACAAACACGGCCAAACTGTCCTTTGCCTTCTGAAACCGATTCTGCAGAACCTACTCGCCCATTTCTTTCCTTTCGGGGCTGCTGCATGTCTCGCGGAACTATCTTCGCAATTCTCGCCAGCGACTTACGGAGCCCTCATGATTATCGAACCACGTGCGAGCGTAGTCTTCAAGCGCAAAGTACACGTAATGCAGTTTCCTAGAGTCATCACATTAATTGACTGCGGCTACTCGGTCCAAGCGTTCAAACCAATCTTCCACGTCCTCGCACCATTTGTCATGAAATGATTTCGGAACGCGCGCTGCACAGGCCACACTGGTAGTAGAAGTGCAATAAACTATGTCGATCTCTTGCGTCAAACATATTTCCGTAGTGGACATCCTTACCGGGCTTAACAGTCCCTATGCAGGAGGTAGTGCTTACAAACACCGGCTGTGGCGAAGTGCCCGGTTTGTGTTCAGATTTGGGGAAATGGCGGCAGGCACTTGACGCTTCGGGAGGTGCGATTAGTGCATAGGAAGGTACCCAGCCACTACACGGGTTTGTCACGGTAATAACCCGACAAGCAACAGCCGGACACCCAGCAGAACAGCTGCGACCAAGGAGAATGTCTTCTTCGCCATCCTCGTGTCGCTATCCCTAGGAATGAAATTCAAGCCAATATATATATATATATATATATATATATATATATATATATATATATATATATATATATGTGTGTGTGTGTGTGTGTGTGTGTGTGTGTGTTTGTGTGTGTGTGTGTGTGTGTGTGTGTGTGTGTGTGTGTGTGTGTGTGTGTGTGTGTGTGTGTGTGTGTGTGTGTGTGTGTGTGTGTGTGTGTGTGTGTGTGTGTGTGTGTGTGTGTGTGTGTGTGTGTGTGTGTGTGTGTGTGTGTGTGTGTGTGTGTGTGTGTGTGTGTGTGTGTGTGTGTGTGTGTGTGTGTGTGTGTGTGTGTGTGTGTGTGTGTGTGTTATAGAGAAGACTCAATGCGAAGGTCAATTTTAGGGGCCCTTGCGCTTCCTCACCGTTTCCTGTAACGCCACTCGTGCTTGTACGCCTCTTTCCCTACACCCGACAACGACTGCGTATGCTGTTCAAGTGAAAGAAAACAAAGCCTTCCATAATATGTCAGCTTTGCCGACGAACCATTTTCTTTACTTGAGAAGCATGTACCCCAAATTGTTCTGTTTTCTTATATCTGCGTGCGCTTCAGAAGCCGGGCAGCCGACTAGCCATGTAGTGTTGTCTAGATGTTCTGTGGCAATGAAAGGTCCCTCGCACTTCTAATGTTACTGCTACTTTGATAGCTGGCAGTCTCGTTTGACCCAGACTTCGAGTTCGATTTTGTACAGCGGTGCAAGATGATGGTGGCGGTCATAGTATTCTATTTATTCATGTTGCACATGGGAAACTCTCTTGTGTGCCTCTTCTCGCATGTTGTGCCCAACTGTGTGTTGGGAAAGGATACGTCCCATTTTGGCTGGTGTGACTGGTGTCTAATCCGAGTGCATGTTCAGGTTTGGCAGCTGGTTATAGGTAATCTCATGCGGGGTTCTTTCAGCCTAATTGTACAATGACGGTCTCAAAGGATGAAGATGATCGTCCCAGTTTGCTTCTCTAGGCTTGTTGCTTTGTGGTGTGAGTCGGGCTTAGAGGGTCACACTCGACCTCTCCTTCAGACCCGTCGCTAGCGTATTGCAGGCTGACGAAAAGAGCTGCTCAGCTCCAGGCTGACTGAAGTAAGCACGGAGCTCACGGCTGCGGAAAGTGGTCGACCTTTCGGAGATGAACTTCCTCGGGGGGGCGTGTCTCCACTTGAAGCCGTCTGTAGAAACTTCATGACGCAGCTGGAGGCAAAAGTGGGCAAGGCAGTGACCTAGAATATCTGTCACACTAGTCCTCATTGATTATGATTCAACGGTTGCCAACTGCCGCTGTTGGCAAAGTGACGACGGGATCAATTCCCACAGTGTCAAAAATTGTGTCAGGATTTGTAATAGGTGTAAGGGTGACAGGTTAACACTGCGGGAGCCATTTTGTTGTTGGCCTCCCTCGCAGCTTGTAAAGTATGAGCGAATGCTCATACTTCACAAGCTGTGAAGTATGTCTTAAGTCACCAAATGCGTTATTGGGGCTTGCTTGCAGTAGCTGGTTGTCCAACTTGGCCTCCTTAATTATTGTGTATCATACGTGAAAATTAAAATACCGGAATGCAAGGAGCATGGAATAACTCGAAGGTGGTGTTCGTATTTCTTATTATTCCAGTTCCGACAGTAAAATGCACTTTCGCGTAAAACGAGCTGCACTTTATTCCTCTATATATTGTTCAATATGGACAGCAAATCTGCGTTGGTGCGTTGGGCAATTAGAGCTTGTTTCAGGGGGAATCCAGCCGTCTAAGGTTTGCGGCAATACTTCTTAATGTCTCTGACACTTCTAATAATAATGGCATAAATATTCAAAGTTTTTCATTGCGGCAGCGAAATAAATTTTCCTTGCTTTCGTTCATCTAATCGTCCCGAACGACATCTGGTCATGGTGGTGTCATTCCGTAGAGTGCGGAAAAGTGCAAAAAGACAGACAAGAAGTAGAAGATGAGAAACACAAATACTGACTAGCAACTAAAGCTCTCTTTAGGAAAACAACAAGCACAAGTACAAGAAGGCTGCCACAACTGTAAGGAAAATAAAAATTATAGAGAGGTGTCATCTATCTTGTACAAGAAAGGAATATTATTTTCCATTTAAGACGAGCCGTCTTTTTCAAAAAGTTGAATAAACGTAGACAAAACATGCACGTGTAAAGTGGGCATAGCAGCAGCCTCATCCGGCAACATGCTAAGAAATCGCTCCTGTTTCGTGCTGCAGGTTGTGGCTATTCTGCTGCGAACCAAGCCATCATCACGCGGTTGTTCGTCCGCTGCATCACGCAACAATGAATACCTGGGGCATATCCGATATCATCGACACGTGGCGGTGACATTTGCCTCGTGAAATGTCCGTCGCTGCGATCTATCATCGCCTCGTCTGTGCAAGCTGCGCTTACGTCGGACCAGATTCACAAAGAATGGAACCATTGACGTTTTGTAGGAGGTTACTCAGCTGTCTGGGGTGCTAAATAAGGCGAATTTAATTAGGACACACGAGGTTTGTGGGACTCGAGCACACGATCTTTGGTTTTAATTAGGGTTATTTAGCCCGTGAAATTCTTCATAAGAAAGCCTGAAGCAGAGGCAAAAAAGAAGTGTCAGCATGATTAAAGCAAAGTAAATTAAGGCGCAGTTAATAAGGATATAGTTAATTAAGGCACTTGTACTCATGACTTTTGGTGGGAGTCGAACGCTGGACCGTACGCTCTAAACTGGGTAACCCATAGGGTTACGCGTAAGGTGTATTAAATAATAAAATAGGGGGCAACTGGTTTCCAGTTTTGATGTCTTCATTGTCATTGTTCATAATAACGTTTACAATGTCCAAAACAAAAGTTACAGGAGCCGTTCATTAGTTACATTGGCGGCTGTCGCCATTTAACTTCCCAATCGTAACCTGTAAAATTCCGAGAAATTTATATAACCAAGCCCAACAGAAATTTCATCAGCGGCTCTTTGCAATAAGACATCAGCCGCAGCTCTGAAAATATTTCTGCGGCTCCAACAAATCTAGCTGTGCTATAAATAAGCACGGATGGCGGCTCAGTAGGAAATCAGGCCTGAGGGCAAATTAGCGCTAAGAAAAGACGGAGAAAGACGTTCACTATCCGTGCTAGGAAAAACGGATATTAAAAAGCGGTATACAAAAAAAAATACCTAGAAGAGAAAAAGACCGAGAAGGATTTTCTTGATGAATATGCGTAGGAAGCGCGCCAGGGATGTTACGACTGTAGCAAAACCGATTGTATCCCGACTTCGCATTTGCAGAAAAATCCCAGCACTCGGGGAACAAAGTTATACTACACCAAATGCGACAGCACGTTACCCTAAAGACGTGGCTTTCACACGCCTAATGAAATACCAACGTGCCATGCTAGCGCAATTCTCAAGACAACCGGCCTAAAGGCGCATCGAACCCCTTCCATATGTACCCCTTCCTACCCCGTGAACCAGGTACGGAACAGGATCCTGAACAAAGCCAACCAGTTGCCTCTCTTACGTTGATAACTATTCGCGAAATGAAGAGAAAGACAATAATATTTTTTCTTCGTTGTTACCGGACTCGTAGTGGTGCCCACGCAAAGAATTTCGTTAGCGTTCCGAAAATGTGCCAACCAATACTGTTTGAAGAGCCACCACCTTTACCCCGGATATCGCACGAGTGCTATCAAAAAGTTTTGAAGTGAGGCAGCTCCTTGCACTATCCCACTGTGCGAACCAAAGCTGTGGGAGAGGGGGCGATTATATTGCTGTGGCACGTTCGCGGGAATTTTTTTCTTACGCTACACTATTCTTCTAGGATGCGGGGATGCTACATAATTTTTAAACTAACCACCTGATTGCACCTTCTAGAATTCGCTAGCTTTCTACGTCACTATTATGCTCCTGTTACCAATGAGATCGAAAACTGTTGCGCCTAAATTGTTCGTGAAGAAGTAGGAGGTACTGTACTTACAAGCTTCACTCATTGTGTGACAGCACTGTAGGCGCAGTTAGCTTTGAAGTGGCCTCCTAAGATGCCTGGTTGTTTGTTAGGAGAGTGCCTTTGTGCTGTTTCTTCAGATCACTGGCTAGCCAAAATGTATTCTTAACCAAAGCACTACCAATAACCGCTGTTATGCTAGGTTTGGTGACTTACCCAAAATGAAAAAAAAAAGAGACCAGGCAGGCACTAACCTGCGGCACTGATTATTTGTGCGGTACTAGAGATAGAATTGGCATAGCACAAAAAGGAACTAGTGGCGTGTATCGCAACTAAAAAAAAGTTGAGAGATATTCTAGTGAGCAGTACATTGAAGCTCAATGCGGAGTGATGGACACTGTAGGCTCGTGCTTCGTATACTAATGATCGAATGTAACGCTCCATTAAGGCTCTCCTGCCTATAGGCAACGTACGGTGTATATTTGTCCACCATGATTTAGAATCACTGAAAGAAGTAAGTGCGTTTCTGTAGTCTGGCGTTTCTCTGCCGCATAAATTTCTGGGCTACGGTTTCGTCATGGCGTGCACCGTCTTTGTTCTGGGTGCATGAGCCACTGAGCCGTAAAGCCTGAGCCTAATCGTGCCCTCTTTTTTTTCTTTCAGAAAGCAATGTTTTTTATGCATAGGCAATAACAAATCCTCGGTAGGGCATGCTGCTTGCTACTCTTTATTACACCCACTACACTTACAAAAAAAGCAAAGAACATATATCACATACAATCGCGAAAAGGCAAGAAATGGTAGCGTACACAGAATAATTTCCAAACACGGGAGAAGTTGGAAAACATCACAGAGGCATAGGAACTGGAGTCGGTGTGTCAGTAGAGCGTAGCGAGGAGGGAAACATGGGCTAGGGGCTCCACGCAAAAAAAATCTATTAAAACTATAAGTCAGATAAACCGTCATTGGGTGAAAGGGCGTGGCCGGCCGAAGTGATCTCCTCTTCGAGGAGTGAGTACTGGCCAGGAGGATGAATGAGTGCGCAGTTAAATACGCGGATGTCGCCCGCTAGGGAGTCCACAAATAGGGTATGCCATTTTGTATGATAACAAGGGCGTGCCTGTATCAACGTGTACTTTAGCCCGAAATGCCCAGCCACGCTCATTCCTCTGCCCCTTGTGTTTCGAGGAGCGAATCCGCACGCCCGTTCTAGCCCTCCAGTGTTCAGTCAGGTCATAAGCAGGACAGATGTGCCTTAAGATGAGCGGTGATGTTGTTGATGCTGAATACCAGGATGTGCTCAGGAAACCTGGTTCCTTCGGTCGCTAGCTATGCGTTACGGCGCTTTTGTGATCGCCGACTTAACTTCAGCGCTGGTGCATCAGACTCACAGCGTCTTACTCATCATATTCACAGGTGACCGTTTTTGTAACCTTATCGTCGGTACATTACGAAATTACGGGTGCATGTGCGTCTTTTTCTAGGTAGTATTGTGTCACACGTGCGCGCATGAATGGCATGTGGTGAGTTTCTCCAGAGCAATACAGTTCTTAATATATTACAAACTGACAATAACACAACATTCAAGGAACTTCCTAAAGTCAGTGATTTCAAAAAAAAAGAAAACAAGGAAAGCAAGAAGACGTCTGAGGAGCACAACATCTCGAAGGCGGCCTCCTGTTGACATTTAAATCTCCATTTCATTAATGCTAGAGCAGTTGGTTTAGAGTTTTGAAAATGCAACTGAAGTTCAAGACAAGAGAGAGAGAATGAAGAGGAAACGCAGGGAGGTTACCCAGATATGAGTTTTCGGTTTGCTACCCTACAATGGGGATGGGTGATGGGGTTTGGAAAGATGACAGAGAGGAAAACGCTAAAAAAGGACAAAAATAAGAAACACGCACGCATGGAGGCACACACACAAAAATCGTTCCAGTTAAGTCGTTCATACAGGCCGGTAGATCGCAAAAAGCGCAATAGCGCTTGCATGGCCTTCTTTTGTTACGGTAGGTCCTTTCGATGTTGTAGAATTCTTTTTTCGGATAGCGGTTGGTCGTCCAGTTGGTGATGTTTGTGGCGAAGGCATTCCCTGTACTGCGGGCAGGCGCACAAAATATGGCCGATTGATTCTTCATGGCCGCAGTGGTCACACGTTGAGGTATCAATCATCCCTATGCGGAATGCATAGGCTTTGGTAAAGGCAACGCCCAATCAAAGTCGATATAAAAGCGTGGCGTCTCTACGGCGAAACTGTGATGGAGCTCGTAGACTTAATGTGGGATCAAGTGAGTACAGTCCCGTATTTCTTAAATGTGACTCATTCAATTACGACGCGGTGCTCTGCCCAGCAAGTTGGCGGAGCTTCCGTGCTGCGTCAGTTCTACGGAGAGGAATTGGGACGTGGTTCTCGTCAGTATGGGCTGAGCGGGCAGCTTGATCCAGCCGTTCTTTGCCGATAATCCCGCAGTGACTTGGAAGCCACTGGAAGGTTATTTAACGGCCTGCATCACTTATATGGTGTAACGTCTCTGTAATATGGAATATTAGTTGTTGTTGCGGTCCGCGTCCTAAAGGTGACAGTAGAGACTGCAGTGCCGCCTTCGAGTCACAGAATATCGTCCACTTGTGTGGCGGTTCATCACGAATGTGATGAAGGGCAGTAAGGAGCGCTGCGAGCTCTGCTGCCGTCGATGTTGTCGCGTGGGTCGTCCTAAATTTGATTGTTGTAGCTTTCGCTCGTATGAAGATTTCCGCCGCAGAGCCGCTTGGAAGGACAAATCCATCAGTTTAAATATGCGTAGAGTCACGGTAGTTCTCGTACAAATGTAGTAGCTGAGCTGTCTAAGGGCTGGTGATGATAGATGAGCTTTTTTCGAGACACCAGGTATTGTGAGGTTGATTTTTGGCTGAGCGAGGCACAATGGACGAATCGAAGGTCTCACAGCCGGAGGGAAACAAGATCGCAATGATTCATTATATGCGGTTATCGTTTGACTGAAAGATGTGTGCAGTCTGTCGGCTGGTAGAGAGGCTAACTGCTGACGACGACACATGGTTAGATGCCTTATATGGGTCCTGAGTACTTCAATTTCAATGTGGGGCTTAACAAGGTGGTCTCTAGAGATTGCTATTGTAGCCACTGTTGAAGCACTCTGAGGCAGGCGTAGACAGATCCGGAGCACTTGACACCGAAGACTTTGTATTGTGCCTAGATTCGTTTTACCTGTGTTGTTTATTGCTGGCAAGCTGTATCGCAGAAATTCTGAAAAAAGCATCCTGTACAGTTGTAACATAGCACTTGTCGACATTCCCCAGGTCTTGCAAGCGAAAAACTTGAACAGGCGGCAGATGCCTGTAAATCGTTTTTCCACGTATGATACGTGGGGGCTCCGTGACAAGTCCCTGTCGATTGTGACACCTATAAACTTGTACAATCGGACCCATCGTATTATTTGGCCATTTATCATTACGCTGCAATTTGCTATGGGTTTGCGCGTAAATGGCACTAGTGCGCCTTTCTCTGAGGAAGTTTCCAGGCCCCGATTGCGGAGGTAGAGAGCGGTTTGTGTGGCGGCTCTCTGAATTCTCGCTAGCAACTGTAGGCGTGTTACTGCAGACGTTCATATGCAGATGTCATCGGCATACATTGATAGCCTGACTGTGGTTGGCACGTGCTCAAGGAGAGAAATTAGTGTTAGATTAAATAACACAGGGCTAAGTACACCGCCCTGGGGGACGCCGCGGTAGCTATAATGTAGACAAGTATGACCTTGCTGTGTGCGTACAAAAAAGGATCGCATGGAGAGATAGCTCTGTATCCATTGAAACATCCGACCACCCACTCCTACCTCTGCGAGAGCAGAGAAGTGGGCTTCATGCTTACCGTTGTCATACACCTCTTTCGCGTAGAATAATAAAGCGGAGTGGCGCTTACGGCATTTCTCATGCTACATTTAGGTGACCGTCGGCGACGTTATCGATCGATGATCGACCACGTCGGAAGCCCGCCATGGCATCTGAGTAGATGTTGTGGTGCTCCAAGTACTACTCCAGGCGTCCTAGAACCATCCTCTCCATTACTTTGCCCACACAGCTCGGCAAAGCGATCGGGCTATATGATGAGAGTTCCAACGGCGACTTGCCAGGCTTCAGCAGTGGAACAAGGCGACTTGTCTTCCAGGAACTTTGGCTGCTGAATGATGGAATTCGTACGTTCTTACGGGGCTCCACGTACAGCAGCTGTCTTGACTTGGCTTTCGTCTCACGAAGCCTTGTCAGACGGACAGGGTGGTTTGCGGACATAGAGACGCACGGAAGCGACCATATCGCCACGTACATCAATATCAGAGGATTGTCCCCTTCCAAAATACGGGATACGATGCAAAGAGTGGACTGGCCTAAAGTTCAGTCTATTATGGAAGAACACTGCGACGGCAATCCACCTTTAGACTTGGAAGAGGCAATCAAGAGCGCGGTGCAAGACGCTATGAGTACTCTCACATGCTCTTCCAAAGTGAATGAATTTGATGTGGAACTAGAACGACTTCGAACAATCCGACGATGCGCTGAACGAAGTTACCGAGAAGATACAGCGCCGGTTAGACAAGCTCGAATCGCAACGTTGGACTGCCTTCTGTGAGTCGCTAGATCCACGCAAGCATTTATCGCAGCTATGGAGAACGGTGCGCGGTCTTCGGACACTCCCCGTACAGCGATTCCCATTCAAGGCGCTTGCCCTCTCTCAAAAGAGATCGGAGATAGAGGTGGCAGAGGATTTCTGCGCCAGATTATCCGGCCAACTCACAGCTACCAACATTCCATCGCCTTCGAGTAGCTGTCCGCCACCACGTGATCACCGGATGGATCTACCATTCTCAATCCCCGAACTTAAGGCAGCATTAGCTTTGTGTAGCCGCACATCAGCGCCAGGACCTGACGGAATTTCCTACCGAGCTCTGTGTCACCTGGGGGCGCGAGCGAGAGGAGTTCTTCTAGAGGTATACAATGAATCTTGGAAAGTTTGAGACAAAGTAGCCATATTGGATAGGAACGCAAAGAGGGCGAGATGCGTATCAAGTGAATGGGTGGGGCATAATAAGGGGGCAAACCTAATTTGATCTAAGAAGTGTGGCGCTATCCACGACAAAGTCAAGCACGTTGATCTTTTATCGCGTAGGTGAACCTTTTCACAGTAGGTCTATCTTGGATGAATAGACCCCAGGGCTCTTCATCATGACGAAAGAATAAAAATGGTTCGAAGCGCATACTGCACAATATACCAAATCTTCACCTACAGCGTAGCGCTATTTTGAAAAGTATGCAGGTATTGCATTCTACCATTACTCACGTACAAAGCGGAACCCCGAATGTTAGCAAACAAACTTGAAAAAAATTCAGTACGGTGCAATGGACACTTCGACGAAAAGTAATAGGCGTAGGGGGCAGAAGTACTGCGTTGCGGATTAGAGAGCAATCGGGATACCCAATATAGGAGCTGACAATAAGAAGAAAAAAAACAGTGGGGCAGAACATGAGTAGGGCAGATAATCGGTGCCTTTTCAGGGTTACAAAATGGGCGCGAGAAAAGACAGGGCAGTCGGGGACGGCACCTAAGTAGGTAGTGGGGCTAAGTGACGAAATTTGCAGGGATAAAACGCCGTGAGCTGATGCAAGCCCGGTATTTGCACATCGCCGTGAGAGGCTTTCTTCAGCATTGCTCATAAATCGGTTGCAGTTGCTGGTAACCATTATGATGAGCCTTCGCAGGATGCAGGATCATTACAGCAAAGCGCATGCGCTGCAGTATGATAGGCAGTAAATAGGTCTATGCGGCCGCATGTCTGACTTTAGGCAACGAGTCTTCAAATACCGCTTCCCAGTGATCGTGATATGTGAGCCAAATCTCAAGTCGGAATTTCGCCTTTCCGGATAGGTTAAGCTCTGGTCATGTGAAGATGGACACAAGAGCAAAGTGTTAATGCGTATACGCAGTGACACGACGTTTGTGCGGAACACGATCACTCCACATGACAGCAATGAATATGTGTGTGTGACACTAAAACATAAACTACATTTGTTTTCAATCGTCGGCGCCTACATACCTCCTAGACAAAGACTTGAACTCTCTTATCTATCCACTGTGTTACAAAGTTCCCCAGGCCCTCATGTTGTTATTGGAGACTTCAATTCTCATCATCCTTACTGGGGAAGTGCCGCAATGAACTGTCGGGGTAGGAACTTGATGGACTTCATAGACACTGAAGGTCTGGCTGTCATCAACGATGGATCTCCAACTTACATCCGTGGCACTACCTATGGAAGTTGCTTAGACCTCACTATTGTATCTCAGAGCCTCCTGCCCTTAGTCAACTGGTGCTTAGACATAGAAACGCATGGGAGCGATCATATACCAACATATGTGCTGATGAAGTGGTTTGTGCAGTCAAATACGTCTGCTGTACGCTGCACTGATTCGTCCAAATTCTCTACATCTGCCGATGAGAACTGCGGAGACATCACTTCACCATCTGATATAGAAGACATTATTGTATCATCAGTGCCGGAGACAACTAAGTTCATCAGTGCACCTAATCAAGAACGGCGATTGATAGTGAATATGAACGGCTTCGAGCGATCCGTCGTAGAGCGGAAAGGAAGGTTAGGCGAACTCAATCGTCATTAGACCTTGTCTTATGTCGGCGAGCTCAACGAAAAATACAGCGTCACCTTTGAAAAATGGGAAAACAACGGTGGAGGACCTTCTGTTCATCCCTGGATTCTCGAAAGCCACTTTCTAGGATCTGGCAGAGAGTACGAAGCCCTCGTGCCCCTCCTCAGCAAAAACATCCTTTCCGTGCTCTAGCACTCCACCAATCTCTGACGGAAGTGCAGGTTGCCGAAGACTTCTGTAAGAGAGTCACCCGTACCGATGTTTCAGCATGTCCAACATTGGATCGACCCGTGCTACCTCCTAAAGATGATCGTCTTGACCTTCCTTTCACGATGCCTGAATTGGAATTGTACTTGCTGCGTCGAGACGATCTTCAGCCCCTGGACCTGACGGTATTTCATATACTGCTATGTGCCAACTTGGGATGGAAGGTCGGAAAGACCTGCTGTCATGCTATAACGCCACGTGGTCGTAGAGTACAGTCCCGAAGCACTGGAAAACCAGCCGTTTGGTGGCCCTCCTAAAGCCAGGAAAATCGCCTTACCAAATGTCATCTTACCGGCCAGTAGCTTTAGCTAGCTGTGTCGGTAAGGTGATAGAACGGATGGTGCTGACTAGATTAGAATGGTTCATGGAAAAGAATGAGCTTTATCCTGAAATGATGACCGGATTTAGACGTGGCCGGTCTGCAATTGATGGGGTCATTGATCTCGTGTCCACGAGCGAACACGAAAAAAAGCGACACCGACTTGTAGGAGCAGTATTCGTAGACATAAAAAGAGCTTATGACAATGTACTGCGCGAAGCCATCCTTGATGCCCTCAGTAATTTAGGCATCGGCGGCGGTCTCCACATGTGGATTGAAAATTACCTAGATGGTCGTACAGTCTTCATGTCCACGAATGATGGCGAAACGACAAGACACGCTGTGGTCCGTCGAGCGCTTCAAGGAGGAGTCCTCAGCCCGACTCTTTTCAATGTTGCCCTTATTGGCCTTTCAGAAATAATTCCTGATATAAAACGCATCAGTACCTACGCAGACGACATCTGCATATGGGCATCCGCAGTCACGCGACCGTAAATTCGTGCCAGATTGCAGCGAGCTGTTTCTTTAACGTCTCAGTACCTGCAGTGCCAAGGACTGGAACTGGCCCCAGACAAGTGCGCTGCGATAGCGTTCACACGGAAGCTTATGTGTTGGTATCCGATTATGATCAATGGAAATGCCATCCCATATGTCACCTACCACAAATACCTTGGCGTTGTCATTGGCCGCGGTGTTTCACGGTCGATACATGTGGCAATGTTAAAGAAAAAATTAACTGGCCTTGTTCAAGTTTTTCGCTTCCTGGCCGGTATGACGTGGGGTCCATCTGAGCATTCGCTACTCCGGCTGTACCAGGCTCTCTACGTCGGATACATTCGGTATAGCCTGCCAGTTTTGTCAAGTATGAGCCCGTCTTGTTTGCGTACGCTGGAAAGTGCCCAGGCAGAGATGCTGAAAACATGTCTCGGTGTTCCACGATGCACCTCAACCCACGGAACAATTGAGGAGGCTCGCGTCACCCTTTACCTGTCTATCTACGACGCGAACCTCTTCGAGTATTCCTGCGAGTGCTTTGCCGTCATGGACGCCATTCCTTGTCGACATTACCCGATATACGGCCGGACTCCACTTTTTCAAGAGCCGTTAAGTGCCAAGAATCTGCCATGCCAGCATACTTTGCCCCGGCTGACCTTCCTCATATGCCCCCATGGGTAATGTCCAAAATACCGGTACGTCTATCTATTCTCGGAATTTCTAAAAAACCGCCAATACCTACCGTCGGCCTCAGACATGTTACACTTGAATATATATCGAAAGAAAGAATATGACTCCTCGGTGAGCGTGTATACAGACGGATCGGTCTCGTCGTATGCGTCTGGTGCGGCTTTCGTTGTGCCTGCGCATCAAGTCATTCGACGGGTTCGTCTGCATAACAAGACTACTACAACATCTACGGAACTAGTGGCAATCAGAGAGGCCGTTCAATATATTTCGCGACAGCCTCCTCAAATATGGACAGTCTTCAGTGACGCAAAATCGGCTCTTCAACTACTCAGAGTGGTGTTGAAAGAAAGCGCATACAGAGTGTTGGCTCTTGAAACTGCCGAGCTCTGCACTTTAGCGCAAGAAAACGGCCACCACATCACATTTCAGTGGATTCCCAGTCACTGTGGTATACAGGGCAACGAACTGGCCGACGCCGAAGCGAAGAAAGCATTCGAAGAACGAGAGTCACTGCTTTCAATTCCTTTTTCAAGAGCGGACGCCAACTGTCTCCTCTCCAGTGTCATTCGAAAATTGACAGCAAAGCACTGGGAGAATCCGGATAATCGCCACAGACGACTCCAGAGATTGGACCCTACCATGAATGTTAGGCTACCACCGAAAATTCAACTAAACTGTGCCAGTCTTCTGCACAGACTAAGGTTGGGGGTAGCGTTTACGCGCGGATACGTGCACCTCATGCGACGCACCGAGTCTCCACACTGTGAGGTGTGCAATTTGACTGAGACTATAGGTCATGTGCTTTGTGACTGCCCTAAGTACGTGGAAGAGCGTGAAAGGTTGGACAACGACCTTACGCGTCGCGACAGCGCACCGTTGTCGGAGGACGTTATTTTAGGCCCTTGGCCAGATGCTCAATCGAGTTTCAAGGCAATCCAGGCAATACTGAACTTTTTAAAAATTACGGGCCTGGATTACAGACTTTGAGCATGCCAAATTGCTTGCTATATGTTCTACATCTTCCTTCTATCGTCATCGTCACCCGTCATGCACCTCTATCTTCCCTCTTTCTTTCCCTCTTCCCCTTCCCCCAATGCCAAGTAGCTGGCTAGAGGAATATACCTCAGGCCAACCTCTCAGCATTTTGTATCATTAAACTTCTCTCTCTCTCTCTCTCTCTCTCTCTCTCCCCAATGTGCCCATGAATGTTGCCTAAAATACTGTGAGATCATCAGGGTACTAGAGAGCAGATCGGTAGTTCAAAATGTCCTGAACTAAATGCGTCATTGTTTGATAGGTGGTGGGAGCATCGCCTAACCCAAATTGCATGTGTGTAAAGTGAAAGAGACTTCTGCGAAAAAGAGAATGGGATTTTTCGCATTTCGTGCGGCTTAGCGCCTATGTGCGGATAATCAGTAAAACAGTCCAGCGTCGTGAAATACGAGAGATCAGAGAAAGCGTTTGCGAAGTCCCGAATACATACGTACCCGTGTGAATCAAAGGTTTACAGGGGGTGCACATTAGGAGCAGTTGTTGGAGGAGAAGCCGAAGTAAGGGTTGGTTGCGGTTGCCGTATTCGCAGGCAGATATTTTTTTTTATCCAAGTCCACGATGCACTGGTGGGGAAGTGCATCGAGAAATCTCTCACGACAGCTTCTTTTACGAGTTCGCGATTGGCGGTACCAATTGCTGCAAAACTTTCGGCGGCTATCCCTGGCGGCATGGCAGACAGAACTTGGCTAAACTTCTGCCTGGGCAGCGAAACACTGGTGATATCGAACTCGCACTTTTTTTAGCAAGCTAGAAGGGAGGGCCCATGGGCCTGAACATGGGAACATTGAAGGTTTAGGAAGGCACTTAGGGCTATATTCAATCGCAGAATGCCTCCGTCTAGCTGCTTTGGGTAAGCCCTATGGTCTGTCGTTCTGTTATACGCTTTACCGCCCATATTCCAGCTGTTTAGCGCCGAAAATAGTATATTTGCAACTCAATAGCTATTACCGCCAATCTTCATTTTATGCTATTGTTTCTGGATATGGGAATCCATGGCGATTCCTTACCATTGCCGTTTGCGCTGTATGGCCTTCAAACTTATAGACAAAATGTACGGTTTACCTAATATCACCTACCTACACGGGTAAAAAAAACCAGACAGCTCAAGCACGCAGGGCATATTTTCTTGTGGTAAAAATCAGGAACGCAATGTTTACGGGCGCACTGGCGTATACTGCTCTGACTGAGGCAAAGCCAGTGCCTCCTATGTGAAAAAAAAAATCTCTAACACTTAGGTTCCCTGTTGCCAATATACCGTGTATAAAATGACCAGAATAGCAATAAATGCAGGTAAATTAGGGTAATGAACATTTACCGATGCATTCAATACAACTTTCTAGGCTTGGGAACAGACGCAGGTTGCCATGCTTCCACTGTTTCCCCCGATGCCCAGTTTTTCAAAGCTCGGATCTTGTGAAGTCGAATGGGAGGATTGTTCGGGGTGATCAGGTTTATTCCGCGCACCCGGCGTTTTCTTCTGGCCTTTTTCATCGCACCTGGAAGAAAAGAATGTGTAATGATTCGAATGTATTCATATTTTATAATGAAAATGACGGAAATACAATTTCATGGGAATTGCTTTTTTTGATTAACAATTTTTAGCATTAGCGCAGGAGGATAGAAAGACACGTTGGCAACATAATTCACTACCTTCTTTACGTCTCAACCTCCAGGTGTCCGTTCTGTTCTCGTCGGCTGGCGCTAAAATTGTCCTCCAAGTGAGAGTACCAACCTGTCCTACATATAGCAGAGCTTTTGTGCAGCGACTGCCCCCATTTTGCAGTTTGTACATTTCTGGCCGTTATGGGAGGATAATCAATTTGCACCGCTAGGTATGTGCTAGGTGGCTGTTTGGCCGAGCAGACAACTTGTGGCAATGGGTATGCCCCCAATAGGCAGGTGGCTGCTAGCTGGCGTAGCTGAAAACTTGGGTCACTGGGTACGTGCTGGAAGCAACAACTTTGACAGTGAGCATGTGATATTCGCATGTATCCATTTTTGGGTCAATCCCCCGGAATGGATGTTGCAGGGCGAGACGAAGTGACACAAATTTATTGTTGTGGGTCATCCGAAGAAACTTCCCGCCACAGGTGCGAAAGCGATGGACGGTGCCTAGCGGTAGCCTAGCGCAGTCACTATGCTCCTAAGGAGGATGCAGATCTACAACAGCAGGTGAAGTTACGACCGGCAGAAAAAGGAGAGCAAGCTCTCGCTTAGAAAAACATCAAGATTTGTTCAGGCACCATTTTTTTAGAGTGGAGCAGCTAAAACGACGCTGGCTTTCTCTTGACGTCAGCAGATTCACCAAGCTGGAGGCGAGAGAGCTGGGAGAGAGTGGAAGTAGAGTACAAAAATAGCATCGGGCCGCATAGCGACGCAACGAGGGTGGGTGGAGCTTAGCGGGGGAGAAGGGGTCGCACGGCAGGAACATAGGTGGTGTGATGTCATTGCTCTGATAAAAACCCGCGCGCTCGCTCTGACTCTCCTCTTTCTCAGAGTGGAAAAAATTAAGCGTGGCTTTCCTACCAGAAACACCGGAGTCCACCGGAGCTGAGGGAAGTTCAGCAAAAGTGCGCTGTTTGGCACTACTTTACTGGCCTCCCCCTGCTTCGCAGGTCTCTGGTGTTTGTGATAGCAGAGCCACGCATAACATTTCTTTGTGTCTAACCTCAAACCGTACGGAACTGAAAATAATACATCAGTATTTTACAAAATTCTGCATACCAAAATCTCCGAGCTTTTTAGCATATTGCCACCTCAAATGCTCTAAGAACTTTACAGCCGCAAGAAAAATGCTTCAGAAATGATATTTCGTACACATAGTCAACTTGTGAGAACAGAAATAAACAAATCCAGAGATCGCAATATTTGCAACGACAGCTGTTAAGAGAAATTCGACGCGCCTGTTGTTTTTTGTAGCTTCCGTTGGATCGCTGCCGTTTAGTCTGTACAAGTGAAGTTTCAAGAGAATATTGCAGTTAAGTGCTAACTAGAGGGGAAAACGTGCAAAAGGAGCTCATGCATAGCAGACACAATGCAAATCCTCGTCTCTGATTTCACGTGGCTCTTTCGGCCGTTGTAGTGGTAGGTCATTCGTACGACGGTGGTCGAACTTGGCCAAAAGTAGTCGGGGACAAGCGCTGACAGAAAGGGGGCACGATTTCGAGCAACCATGGCGAGCGGTGGGCAGAGGGGGAGGTGTGTCGCAGCGCATGAGCTCTCGCGAAACTGAGTGGCGAGGTGAGGCGGGAAAAAGCCGAAGCGGTAGGGGCACACAGTCGATTCAGCATCTCGCTAACCCGTTCGTTGCGGGAAGATGTGGAGTCGGCGCTTGCTCTCTGGTAAGCCATGTAATGTAGAAGAAGGAGAAACGGTGAGAGAGAAGGGAAAGAAGGTACTTTGTCATAACGAATTCTCTCAGTTTTAATAAAGATTTGACGCAGTAGTGGACAGGGTAGGAACCTGCGTTGCGCACCTCACCCGCGTGATTTTAGCGAGAACCATGTGCTTGGATGTCATCGAAATATGCGCGTACGGCGACAGGCACGTCAGCGTAGCCAGCTTTTTCCACGGAAGACGGTTCGCTTTTCCGGGTGAGCACTGATCCCTTGTTCAGAACGCTCACGAACACGACGTTTTGCTATTTGTGGTATAACGTAACCGTGTACCACCAGCATGAGTGAGCAAGCCCGAAAATGTGAGAGTCCGATATAGATTTTTCATCAAACAATGCAACTCGAACAGAAAAACAGTGGACACCAGCAACAAGTATTACAGCACGTGGCAAAAATGTGCGCCGGCATTCTCGGAGGCGAGGTTGGAAACGGCAAACCGGCATGTTTATGATGGTTCGTCATCTGCAAGCGCTCAAGCCTGGAGAGCAATACTTGGTCACAAGGGATTGACGAGGCTATGAATATGCGCTTGTACCTATGAGGCACAGCGAAAACCTGGCTTTACTTTATAGGCGAGCGCGAAAAACACGTAGAGAAATGAATGAGGGAATACACAGCACTACTTCCTACTGAATTTATTGCAGAAGAATACCTGCATATAAAGATTCATCACTCATAACCCCTGTGCATGGGTCAGAAAACATTTAATACCCAGATGTCTAACACCATTGTCCTTCGAGATGATGCCCAAGCCACACACTGATAAAAACACACGCCCACGCAGAGAACAACGCTGAGAAAACAATATATAAAAGACAATGTAGCAAAAACAAGGCACATCCTCAAAAGGTTAGAATATCGACAAAATTTTATAAAAGACAAATAACACACTGAAAAACTAAATATGATTCCCTCGGCAACAAAAAAGCTAGAACAGCAAGTAAAAGTAGGGTAAAAGTAGAAACATCAGAGAGTCAGGGCATGTGTAAAATCTCTAAGAATAGGAAATCGTCAGGCGGAAAACAATCAAGATAATAATGGTATAAATGTGTGTACTGCATCACTTAGTGTTGCAGGCAAACTCTCACCAGGGGAAGTTCCTCTCGATGGCCACATAGCCTTCCTTGATCTTGGCCAACACTTCACCCCATAGCACGTTTGCTGGATGTGAGCCCCTCGGTCAAAGAAATGCCTTCTTCCCTTCAACTTTAACCACTTTAAGTGAAACGTGCCGTTGCACTTATTGCCATGAAGAACGTACTCTTGAGGTCGTGGCCTCATCGAGTAGAGCAAAGCCTTGCATCACAAATCAAGAGAGTGGGAGTAGTTGAGCTTCCTGAATAATTTTTATGCAACCTTGCGGAAACCTTGTTGCGAGAACTACGAAGCAAAAATGCTGTGCTAAGGTAGAATACCGATAGGGCATAAACCGCCATAATCCCATTTGTGCGAAATGTCACACAGGATTAAGAAGGCTGTGGGACGGGCCGTAGTTGCGGCCGTGTTCGCAGCCTCTCCCCCTCCCCCAACCCCCACCCAATCTATGTTTTCTCTATAAATATGTAACACGAGTGGCGAATGGCCTAAAGGCGGCAGCAAAACCACTCCAAGAATTTTGTGTCCTGGAAATGCGGCGCTGTCTACAATGTGCCGCTTTATTGTGCACGTGTTTACAGTCGTCAAACAGGCGAATGTATCAATGATTGCTTACAATACTACGCTAACAACTTGAAGTCGGGCAGCAATATGGCTTTCCACTGCGCCACATGCGGATTTTCTCCGTTTTTAGACCAGAATGTTATAATCAGAAGTTATCAAAGTCAGACCACACGAGAAATTGGCGAATCATGGATTTAATGGCTTGGTACGAGTTGCGTCAGCGTACCTTCTGTGTAGCTCTTGAGGAAAGAACTTCATTACCTGCAAGGATAAAGGCAACATCTTTTCCGATTATTCTTTTCATTTTCTCCCCGGTCACTTTTCTCTCGCTAGAGAATTTACAGATGCGATGACTCTCTGGTGCCTCCTTCTTGCATTACCTTTGCTACCTTTTAAACTTTTTTATCCTTGGGGGAAGTATCTTTAGTGTTTAATGACGTTATGTTTACGTTACACATTTTTTATTATTTTATGCTGTTAACGATGTCTTTCTTTCGATCTCTTTTTTTGCTTTTGTTTTCTTTCGTATTATTGTCACAGCGTTCTTCTCCATGTTCTTCTCCACTATGCGTGAGCATGGCCTCGATGAGCAATGATAAAGACTTAGATACATACCCTAGTACTCGCATGACTTGATAATGACATATTCAGCACACCGGCCATTGGCTGAGTCGCTGGAGAGAGTTTCCTGACGTATTTATCCGACAATAAGCTCCACAGCTGGGACAGCACTATATCCTTCAAATACAGTTTCGACCCTCTAGTAGAACGCTTTTTTTTAGAAGAGAACGCTGCTACATGTTGCTGAATCCAGACTATGGGACTCGTCACTCGTGTCACGTGGTGGTGACGTTGAAGAACACAGTAGCAATACTGTGAACGACAAAACTAACTTTTATTGGGCGAACCTGTGCTCACAAAAACAGGCTACACTTTTAGCTCAACGATAGCGGCGAACACGGTCGGCGATCATCGAAAATCTGACCAGCGGGTGAAGCGCGTCGGCTTTTATACATAAGTCGTCGAATGTTCCAGAGTAATCGCTGAAACCCGCGTGCCTTCCAGAAAGTTCTACATTATTCGCGTCACGCACACATGCCTTCAGATTACACAAGGTTCGGTCAGAGACAGCGGATAGAAGCATCGATAACATTCCAGAAAATTCTGATACATGCAGGCGCGCCCTTCGCTGTGCGATAACATTTGTTAGGCGGTAAAACGTGTCGTCCGATAAAGACAACCAAGTACACGTGTCAATGCCCCCCTCTTAAAAAGCATCGACCCGATGCTGCACACAAACGAAAGCAATAAAGAAGCACTCGTAGCAAAGAAAACAACAAAATAAGGAAAGTTCGTCAGCGTGCGTAAAAGGGTTTAAGACATACCACGTGGACCACTTCAGATCGTGCGCGGCGCCGCTGTGAATGCGAAATGCCGTCTGGCACGACATCATAGTCCAGTGCGCCAATACGTCGGATGACCTTGTAGGGTCCGAATAGCGTCGCAATAGTTTCTCACTCAGTCCTCGTCGGCGTATCGGGGTCCATACCCAAACACGGTCACCGGGCTGGTACTCGAGGAAGCGTCGTCGGAGGTTGTAGTGTCGGCTGTCGGTACGCTGCTGGTTCTTGATCCGTAGGCGGGCGAGCTGTCGCGTTTCTTCGGCGATAGGTAGCGATGTCAAGGTTCTCCTCGTCAGTGACGCGAAGCAGCATGGCGTCGAGCGTCGTCGTCGGGTTCCTGCCGTAAACCAGCTTAAACGGCGTGATCTGTGTTATTTGTTGCACTGCCGTGTTGTAAGCAAAGGTTACATAGGGCAGGACCACGTCCCACGTCTTGTGCTCGACGTCGACGTACATTGCTAGCATGTCGGCGAGGGCCTTCTTCAGGCGCTCCGTGAGACCAATCGTTCGCGGATGGTAGGCAGTTATCCTCCTGTGGCTTTTCTGGCTATATTGCATAATGGCTTGGGTGAGCTCTGCTGTAAAAGCCGTTCCTCTGTCGGTGATGAGGACTTGTGGGGCACCATGTCGCAGCAGGATGTTCTCGACGAGAAATTTCGCCACTTCGGCTGCGCTGCCTCTTGGTGCAACTTTAGTTACAGCGAAGTGGGTGAGATAGTCCGTCGTCACGACGATCCACTTATTCCCGGATGTTGACGTCGGAAACCGCCTCAACAAATCCATCCCAATCTGCTGGAAGGTCGACGAGGAGGTTCGATTCGCTGTAGTAACCATGCTGGCCTTGTCGGTGGTGTCTTGCGTCGTCGACAGTCTCGGCATGTCTTGACGCAACGGGCGACGTCGGCGGTCAGACGCGGCCAGTAATACCTTTCCTGTATCCTTGACAGCGTCCGGGAAAATCCGAGGTGCCCAGCGGTTGGATCGTCGTGTAAGGCGTGCAGTACTTTTGGACTCAGCGCTCACGGTACAACAGGAAGGTAGCTGGCGCGGACTGGTGAGAAGTTCTTTTTCACGAGCAGGTTGTTTTGTAGCGTGAACGAAGACAACCCGCGCTTAAATGTCCTAGGGACAACGTCGGTATTCCCTTGCAAATACTTGACGAGGCCTTTTAGCTCCGGGTCTGCTCGTTGCTGTTTAGTGAAGTCTTCCGCGCTTATTATCCCAAGGAAGGCGTCGTCGTCCTCGTCGTCTTGCGGCGGGGGATCGATGGGGGCGCGTGATAAGCAGTCGGCGTCGGAGTGTTTTCTTCCGGACTTGTATATTACCGTGACGTCATATTCTTGTAGTCTGAGGCTCCCCCACGCCAGCCGTCCTGAAGGGTCGTTTAAGTTAGCTAGCCAACACAACGCGTGATGGTCGCTGACGACTTTGAATGGCCTGCCATAGAGGTAAGGGTGGAATTTCGCTGTAGCCCAAATGATGGCGAGGCATTCCTTTTCAGTCGTAGAGCAATTGCCTTCCTCTTTTGACAGCGACCGGCTAGCATACGATATAATCCGTTCAAGTCCTTTTCTCTCGACTAGGACAGCACCGAGGCCCAGGCTACTGGCGTCAGTGTGGATTTCAGTATCGGCGTCCACGTCGAAGTGTGCAAGTACCGGCGGCGACTGTATGCGTCGTTTGAGTTCTTGTAATGCGTCGGCCTGCGGCGTTTCCCCACTTTAACGCGACATAACATTTCGTTAGATGTGTTAGCGGTTCCGCGATGCGTGAAAAGTCCTTGATAAAGCGCCTATACTAGGCACACATGTCAAGGAACCTGCGCACTGCCTTCTTGTTGATTGGCTGCGGGAACTTTGTGATGGCAGCTGTCTTCTGCGGGTCGGGGCGTACCCCAGATTTGCTGATGACGTGGCCTAAGAATAGAAGCTCATGGTAAGCGAAGCGGTACTTTTCCGGCTTCAGAGTGAGCCCTGATGACCTTATGGCCTCTAGTACTGTCGCAAGCTGCCTCAGGTGATCGTCGAAATTTTCGGCGAAGACGACGACGTCATCCAAGTAAACGAGACAGGTCTGCCACTTCAATCTTGCTAAAACCGTGTCCATCACGCACTGGAACGTTGCAGGCGCCGAGGCGGTCTTTTCGCGATCCCTTTCGTCGACTTCTATTCGCCAGTAGCCAGACTTCGACATAAATCCAAGTCTCCCCGTGATTAAGCGGCAACAGCTGAGAAGTCTGCTTCGACGATACAAAGACTGCTTTTCGACGTCATTGAGGATTCGACAAACACCAGTCGCAAAGCATTGCATAATAATCTGAGAGTGCGCTCGACCACTCCGCCAGAGCCCTTACCGAGTTCCGACGCGAGAACGCGAAGCTATAAGACAAACAAGTACACGTGTCAATGTACCGGACGCCCTGGACAAGCCGTGATCCATGCCCGCACTTACCCAGCACCTCCACCAAATGTCACGTGATGGTGACGTTGAAGAACACAGTAGCAATGCTGTGAAAGACAAAACTAGCTTTTATTGGGTGAACCTGCGCCCACAAAAACAGGCTACACTTATAACGGCAAACACGGTCGGCGATCGTCGAAAATCTGACGAGCGGGTCAAGCGTGTCGGCTTTTATACATCAGTCGTCGAATGTTCCAGAGAAATCGCTGGGACACGCGTGCCTTCCACAAAGATCTATATTATTCGCGTCGCGCACACATGCGATCAGATTACACAAGGTTCGGCCAGAGACAGCGGATAGAAGCATCGATTACAGTCCAGAAGCTTCCCATACATGCAGGCGCGTCCTGCGCTGTGCGATAACATTTGTTAGGCTGCAAAACGTGTCGCCCGATAAAGACAAACAAGTACACGTGTCACTCGTACCTCTGATTATATTAAGACTGCCTAAGAGCATGCAGCTCGACGTCCGAACTACGAACGCCACATAAAATTGACGACTTGCTTAAAAATTTAAAGATTTACGCACTTTGCAGCATCAAGAGAGTGCTCCTAACGGCCGACAACATCAACTACACATATCACACACTGCTATTTGGCATCATTACATACACGATTCATTGGCATGTATGCAATCCCATACATTAAATCCTACGAACCCTTACCCCACTAACGAGCTTTGGGAGAGAGCCTTGGCCAGCTCCGACCTCGAGGATCAGCAACGGCTGATTGCGAGGGCCCAGGACGCGGCCCGAGCTCAAGGCATTCTGGAATGAGGACGCCTCTCCAAAGCTGCATTTACCTAATAAAAATGTTTATTCTCTCTTTCTCTTTTGAGAATAGGCCAGCCCTTGCAAACGTTTGAGGATTTTTTTATTCTGATGTAAGTTGATTAAAATGGTCGCCTTCTTTGAGGTTTGCATGTGTCAGGTGTTTTGAGATGAGTTCTGCACTAAAGTAACAAATTCGTAAGATGTGCCTAGAAATCACATTCCGACAAAGTTCTTGCTATTCAGCACAATGTACCAACAGAGCCTCTAGAAAATCCGGTAGCCAGAATGAGAAGGTATGTCGTTTTTGCAATCAAATCATGTGACGTCTCATCCGATAGTTGCGTCTCTGTGAAGACGGCTTAGCTTTTTTTTTGTTATTCGCACACTGATCGGTCGACAGGTTTTTCTAAATCTACAAGCGTACGGGACTTATAACACCTGTGAAGGCTTCCTAACCTCTCGCTCCTTTCACCACCTAGCGTCCTGTGTCCTTCTATTTATCAATTTTTTTTATTTTCCTTCGGCCGCCTTACTATTCTCCCGCTCTTGTTCCCTCGTGTTGAAAACCACTCCCAGAGCCTTCAAACACCCCCGCTCATTTTATTTTCACTCTCTCTCTCTCTTTACAGCCAGTCGCCACCGATAACAACCACAGTGACATCACTCCACCAATGCGTTAAAACTAACCTGCTGAGGATAACGAGGCTGCGTTTGATGAAGGTTGGCACTTAGTTGGCCAGCCTTATTGAGGCACCTTATCTTGTTTATAATCGTTATACGAGGTATGAAAAAATGGGGCAGGGGAAAAAAGCACTCCAGCAAAATAATGGCTACATCGGTCGAGGCGTGGTGCTCTTTTGGTTGCTCGGTGTAATACTTCGTAGTCGAATGGATCAGTAACTCGAGCTGCAAGTGCGCCACGAAAGCTCTTTCGCGAGACATTGTGATCCATCCTAACCTCGTGCTCGAGGAGGTATTAATATAGAATCACTTAAAAAAGGTGTGCCACTTTGTACCGGCAATATGAAGCTCGCCAATGAAGACAGCGATGGCGAATCCGATACAGATTAGGAACATGGTGAAGACAGATTGTATCTCGAAGAGAGAAAGTGGGCTGTAGGTGTCCTCGTGGTCCGCCAGCAAACAAGACCGCCAGTCACCGAGCTGCGTTTCTAGCCATGCTTTCAGTACACCGCTTTCAGTAAGCCAGCTGACCCTGTAAGAAGAAATGGAATGAATGAGTGAAGAAATAACTCATGAAACTATAGTCGTGTTCTCTAAAACCGAAACCCAGAAGTCAACAACATTTCTGGGCACTGTTTGGTGTAGTTGTACCTGCATGTTTCATTCGTCTTCGTTTTTGGTGCCATCGCGGTTATGATAAACGCCACAAAGGTGGAACTAGAAAGATCTTAGCATTCAAAAGGTGAACGATTGTACGTGTCACTCACATCATTATTACATTCGCAGACGCCATTAAACATGTACAATATTTCATCAAAATGTACAGAAATGCAGTGCTTTCGATGAAAAAAAAGTCATATGCGTGTCCTCGAATGATTTGGCTTGTTACGGGTTGATTATGTTCTGCCATGGACAGCTCGCGGAGTTTTTTTTTTTGTACGAACGCAGTCACTGACGCTAAATAAATCGCACTGAAATTATTGCCGAGCTTGTTTCTGCTTGCTGCTCAATTTTGGTTGTCCGTTAATGACATCTGTTCATGTGCATACATTACAAAAGCCTTGAGTGCAGGTAAATATATGACCAAATAGCCGGACCTACAGTGAAATACCGGAGCAAATATCATTTATATAGATAAGAAACAAAAGCGATCCTATGACTGATCCTCGGGGCACGCCAGAGGACACATCTACTTCAAGGGATGTTATGCCATTAAGCACAACTTTCTGTTTTCTTAAATTTACGTATTCTTTTTATCCATTTAGCAACCGTACTGTTTATATTATACATTTCAAATTTTTACATAAGCAAAGTGTGAGGGACAACATCGAACGCCTCCTTGAAATCTAGAAACAAACTGTCAACAGAAAAACCCTTATCCAAAGCTGTTGCTAAATCATGCGTCAACTCCAGCAACAGTGTTGTACAGGAAAATCCACTACAAAATCCATGCTGGTGGGGGCTGGGCAAAGAGCACACGTTCATGCGGCTCATAACATTACTGTAAAGCACATGCTCAAATACCTTACATGCAACGCTAGTAACCGAGATAGGCCGGTAATTCAAGACACTACTTCGCGGTCCACCGTTAGGCACAGGGACAACATTGGCAAGTTTACAGTCATCTGGTAAACAGATTTCTAGTGAAGATTTAGTAAACATTACGCAAAGATATTTGGAAAGTTCGCGTGTGCACAAAGAAAGCAGTGCCGGTGACAAAGCATCAGGCCCAGTTGCTTCAGACGCATGCAATATTTTGAGAGCGGCCTCTATTCCGCGTTGGCCGATCATGATATCGTCCATGGGCTCACCCATGGGTGGAACGCGCCACAGTATTTTGAGTGTCAACACGAGCAGCATAGACGGAACTGAAAAACGAGATAATGCACTCGGCTTTTTCAATGACGTTGTGGATGGTAGCACCGTTGCTATCAAGGGCCGGTATTGATAATACATCTTTACTGTTCATTTTAAAAAAATTGCCACAGCTTTTCGCTTTTTTCTGTATACGCAAGTAGAACGTGCTAAAGTACTTATCTTTGGGTGTCTGCATAGCTGCCTTCTTCTCTACAGCTTTGTTTTAGAGTTTATCTGTAAGGTTGAGCGAAGCGTTTTTCTAACGTAAAGTGCGCTCTCTGCCTAGCCTTGCATTTCACTTGTCGCTAACACCGCGGGTTACTTTTGCTGCGCTGCGCAGTCATAACCCATGATGGCACATATCTCTCACCCATCTCGAGCAACTTGTTGTTAAATACTTTCCATAGCTCTTCCATATTCATGAATTCAGCCTGTGTCTCAAATACATCATAGTAGGATTCTAGAGCCAGGGTCATATCACTGACACGTGCTTCTTGATAGTTGTAGATACGCCGTGGACCACTGCTAGCAGCTCTCACATACTGCAAATTCATATCACACAATACAGCTTGGTGGTCGCTTATCCTCAGCAGCACTATTGTAGGACGCATTGCATCGGGCATGTTAGTGAAAAATAATTCTAAAACATTTTTTGCTCTTGTGGGCTCTAGAACTGATTGTGTTAACTCGAAGGGGCGACATTTCTTCAACATTTCTTTACTTGACTGGCTGCATGCGCTGGAACTGGGATCTGCTAGAGACCAGACGATTTCTGGAAGATGAAAATCACCGCCTATAACTAGATAATCGGTGCTCACTGTTTCCATTGCGGCGGTAAGCTCACCTAGAATATAATTTTGCTTCCTGGTGGGCAATAGCACGAACATACCGATAATGACCTACCATTCTTCAATCTAATCTCTACTCACAACACTTCTCTTTGACTGCATTCAATATCAATTTCCCAGGAGCACATTGTCGCATCCACTAAAATAAAGACTCCTGCCCCGAAACCATTTCGGTCCTTACGGTAACAAACAAAGCCCCTGGGAAATACTTCAATATCCTCAACGTCAGCGTAAAGCCGGGAATGAGATTCAAGAACGACAGTTGGTCAAGACATATCAACGACGCTAAAAAATTCGCTTTTATTTCGTGTGCTTCTGCAATTCACAATAAGAAAAGGAAGCACCGACCCATCCGCTTTCACTTCCTGTCAGTCTACTTGCACAACTTTGTCCAGGGATTCATCATAGGCGTATTTCACCTTATTTATATAAAGAGTAGTGAATTTGAGGCTTACTTTGTCAGCCTTCACTTGATTCGCCTTAGCATAATCCCACAATCGTTTCTGCTTTTTGCGCACGCTCTTTGAAAAGTCCTCTGAAATACTAATATCTGAGTCCTTTAATTTCCTTGCGCTTAATAACGCTGCCTGCTTTTCCTTAAACGAAATGAACTTGACCATTATTGACCGGTTTTCATTAGGTTTGTGCCTTCCAAGACGATGTGTTCTCTCTATTGATACGTTTTCACATTGAAGCTTCGACTGACAAATTTCTAAGGTACGTTCCTCAGCATTTTCGTACGTTTCGCGCTCATCATCTTTCACACTATAAAAAATTAAATTGCACCTCCTACTGCGGTTTTCAAGGTCATCAACCTTATCTACAAGCACCTGCAGTTGAACTTGCTGCATTTCGCAAATCTGTTTGCATCCCTTGACGAGGCTCTGCAGTTCTTCTAGTTTAGTAAGCGTTGTTTCTCATTTAGTCATAGGTTCGTTGAGGTCCGATGTGGCCGAGTTACTTCCGGCTCGGTATTTTTCAATAGCACGCAGTTTTTCTTTAATTTCCTTTTGTCCGTCTAAAAGCTGTTTAAGAACTGTATCATCGTGGCTGGGTTCATCTCCATGTCACCCCATACAAGTAACAACTAAAAGTAAAATGCGAAAAGGCGTAGCAGCCTTAACCGATAACGCCTACAGGACAGAGGCTGAAAGCGACAGGCATGAGCTCTTACACTCGCAAAAAGCACTCGGGGTGGTACCGGTAGAATGAGAATAGAATAAGCATCGCACATAGCGTTCTGACTGACCTGCCCAAAGAAGAGCATTCGCGTTAGCGACGCAGCCATAGCCCTGCCAGTACCACGCCCCATAGACAGACAGAGGTCCCACTGTATTAGTAGGCTGTCTAGGCGATAAGCGACGTTCCAAGGTCCGTTGACTGGTATCGGAGAAAGTCCAAGAGTAGCGGTGGGTGACCGTAGCGATGGTGTCCGCTATACCGATGTTGGCTGTAGAGAGCTCACGGGCCTTAATATTTAGGGCGGGAAACGAAAGTTTTGCAAAATGCCATTTTGCGTTTCCGTCAAGATGACGAAACATCACGTGGAGCTGCAAATTTTACCGCTTATTGCATTTTTAGTCCTTCGTAGCTACATTGTGATATTAGCTCTTCAGAAAGAAAGTTAGCGGTAGCGTACAGAAGCCATTTCAATGCATCTGCAATTTCGCGAATATGTGGTGGCGATCCAAGATGGGTGCCATGTCAGCTTGGTGATTGGCCGAAGGAATATGGCGTGGGGAGCGTCACAGGAAGGGCCGTTTCGTAAACGTCAATTTGAATTTGCATGACATTACGCTAGGACGTCATTGCAGAGATTTTACGCCATAATTTTTGGTGCGACGAGCCTTGCGAAGTATGCTAATGAGCATAATTCCATTCCACAGTTGTAGGGGGGGTTGCATACAATACCAGGGAATATCTGTTCTATGACGCCGCGCATGAGACGGCTCAACTTCAAATCATGCATGTTGGGATCCGCGGGCCAAATAAATCAGAGATGTCCTCGGTAAATATGCAAACGCTTTCCGTTGGGCTTTCTTTCTTGGGCAACTGGAGAAGGCATTGGCCTATATCTTGGCCATCAGTAATACCGAAGGTACGCTGAAACCGAAGACAAAAGTCGCACGTTGGAAAATATGACTCGTAGTTTTGAAACCCCGTCCTTGCGCTGTTTTCAAGATCGAAGAACACGTTGGAAAACTTCTAGTCGCGACGCCACTTCTTGATCTTAGCTACGAGTCTGTATTGGTTCAGCCAGTCTTTGATGCCTTCATACATGTCACCGTGGAAGCTGGTGGAGAGCAGAGTGTTTTGAACAGTCACCTTTGTTGCACTTGCAAGTGCCCTTTCCTGATTCATTGGGGTCTCCGACGAAGTTCCTTGCAAGATACTGAATATCGGGCACAGACCTTGCAAGCGGCAGCTTGAGCGTTGTACAAGTGTCTCGACGCGTGGATGACGTCTTGAAAGGCTGTATGTAGGGCTCGCAGGAGTCGTCCGAATCATTCGCCGATTATGCGATACCCAGCACCTCTACCAGTGTCACGGCTCAGTGTAAACAAGAGCGGGTGGAGAGAGAGAGAGAAACAACTTTATTGATCCATAATGAAAATCAGTGCATTAAGTACCTGATGAGGTGGCTCCCTCTTCACGGGTTCCATATGCTTCCAGGGCCGCCTAGCCCCTGTGGTTCAGTCGGAGCTGGTCTTCCAGGACGGGGCTGGAGAGCAAGACCTCCAATTCTTCGTCAATGGATAGTAGAGGGTTAGTAGTTAGTTAGACGAGGGACGTATTTTATGGAGGCAATTATAAAAAGGACTCATTTCAGGCTCCTTCTTCTCTAGCACCTTGCTCGCACTCTCGAGGTCGTCGTCTCCGCCTTCCGCGTGGTTGGGTCTAGATACAGACGCGGCAATATGTAACGCGTTGTTTTCTGTTTTCACTGTGGGATAGTTTTCCAATTACTTTTCGCAGCTTTTTCCTTTACCAAACTTCACAAGAAAATATTTTGGCAGTCAGTAAAAAAAAGTCATGTAAAGTCATGTAAAATTTCTTTGCTTGAATTCATTGTTTTACCTGTGAGTGCTGCACTGTCAAATATTATGAATACAATTAACATTCTCGAGGCCTTGGTGGTGGTTGTTACCTGAGGATAAGGATTTCACACATACTTTATAAGAGTAAGCCATCAAACGCAAACAAATGCCAGGAAGAATTATTACGCAACAGACGAAGCAAATCCTAGAAATGGCTCTGGTAGCACCCTTCCTGTTCCTTCTATAGCGAAGCTGTTAGCCTCAAGTTGGTCGGAGTCTTTGTGTCCGTCAGAAAAAAAAAGATTGAACCGAAAAAGAAGTATATATCTCCTTTGGAATCAGGCACACAACACACAGCTGAGTATTCATTTCAACAATGAAAAGCATAAAACAAGCGTCAAAATCACATGATGGATAGTAAGGCCCGTGTGAACCATCCGAGGTACGTGTCTCTCCCCCCATGTTTACCGGTAAAGATTAAGGCTGTATAAGCTGCTCCACCGGGAAAGTGGAGACAGTAGTGCACGAATCAGTGAGTGATGTCGCCAAACTTGATATATAAAAGGGAGACCCATCTAGCCATTCATTCCGTTCATTTCAAGACAGCTATAGGTAGACCACGCGAAGTTAACACTCCAGACGAGCAGAGGGAACGAGATGAACGTCGAAGAGCGCAAAATCGTAATGCTCCGCAACGGTGTCATGCTAAGAATAGGCCGAACAATAAAGCATTTCATAGCCCCATCGACTGCATTTGAGTGTGGTTCTCTAACAGCTTCATTGGCCATCCACTTTCGCAGAGTCTTGATGGCGAGTCAAATTTTTTCTCTGCTCTTCTTCATAATTTTTTCTTCTTTAAGTTCTACAAAATACCTTGTAGGTACCAACTCGCCCAGGAAGCAGCAAGCAGCTACTGTTCGGAACACATTTTTCTTAAATTGAGACATGATGCTAAAGCACAGTCTGCTAAGTTTGCCTCCAGTGATGAAATGGATCAATGGTGTGAGATGCCCACTATATATTAAGTTTTCTTAGATATCGAAAATTTCACGGCAGGAAAGATTGCCTGTGGTGTAGAGCACGTGCACCTAATGGAAAGTTTAGATTGAATTTTCAGCCGTTGGAGCCAAACTTCACCGCGCTGACATTAGATTGCATACACCGAGGGCAAATCAAGCTCACTCTTATATAACACTAAGAATCATAATTATTATAAACAAATTAATTACACGAATCAGAATTCGGAACTTGTATATAATATCATGAGGAAAGTCGGCAGTGCAAATACAATACGTGACACCACACAAAAGATACATCGGGAGATACATATAATCTACCTTTGGTTGATGAACTGCACCAGCGCCGGGTCAGCACTTCTGCTGACGCCCATAGCGAGTGTCGTGGGGAACGCGCGCTCCTTGGCGAAGTAGTAGCTCCCGGGTGCGAGGTGGCGGCGACAAGCACGGGAAGCTTGGTAGAGCATCGTAGTGTAGTCGCTGACGATCACCGCCTTGCCTTCCAAAACCAGTCGAAGGTTGTCATCGGTGTAGAGGTGCGCTTCGTCTCGTAGGCCATCGCGCGCAATTATCAAGTTCCACAAACCGCGGTATTCTTCCACGTCCAAAGATTTCTGCGAGATCATTGATTCGGTAAGCGCGCCTTCGTTCTTTGTTATCAAACAAATATTGTCACAAAGCGTGTACACATGTTGTTGGCTCTTTGGTGTACATAACCACTGAGACTTTATGGAAGCAACGAATGACATTCTAGGACACTGGTTATTTCCTTCGACCTCTTATATTTGAACTGCCCCGCCGTTGGGCCATAGGGAATGTGCAGCTACATATGGGCAGATCTGGGACTAATCGATAATGGTAGTAATGCAAACGAGCATCTTCTTATAGAGAGGGAGAGCAAGGGACCACTTCGACTCCACATTGCTCTTCCACTCGCAGTAGCATTGCGTCGCATTGGGAAAGTGAGGGCAGGACGTGTCATACCTTCAGGAGTTCTTCATATGCGCCGCCTCCCCAGAGAAAGGGCGTTACGTCTTTTCGGTGAGACAGATCCATGAAGCTGTCAATACGTTCTGGTTCCGGGAACAGCATCAGGGTGGCCTTCATGTGTCCCGTGAAGGCGTTCATCAGCACGACTACAGTCAACCACCACGCGGCCAGAACGAGCCGTCCTGCCGTGCTGCGAGGTGTGTGCGTCGACGCTGAAACCAAATTACATCGATAAGTGACAGCTGGACATTTGGCTGCTCGTGTGCATAAAGATATTCACAAAAACTTTTCCACACCTGATTGGGAAGGAAACAATAGCTAATCCCAGCAACTCAAAATTTGTTTGCTGATATTTATCGACATTATATTTGGGCCCATTCTACTACACGTAAAGCCATGACAAGCAGGTACGGTGATTTGTTGGAAAGTGCTGATTCTTGAACGGTAAAACAACGGGAGTAACACGGATAAGCAGGAAGACGTAGGAGGCAAGCATCGTTCAGTGTTGTTGAGATGACCAGTGCCGCGAATGATATCAGTGACGGAAAAGGGGGATTGGACGCGGCCCTCATGGAAAATTGCTACGCGTCATTGTATAATGTTGTCTCGGAGAAAGAGTAAGCTTGGTCAGGAAAGTAGAAACTACCCTTTCTCGTATCTTAAAAATTTTATTGCTCGTGCCAATATAACTTATTTATTCAGTAACCTCACAGCCTCCCGAAGGAGTATTGCGTGAGGGAAGGATACAGGTAATTAGCAAAAAGAAAGGAGTACTAAGAAATTATACATTGTTATCGAGTAAACATGGCAGAACAAATATCTAACAATATAAATAACGCGATAAATGAAACGAAACGACTGCGTGGAGTAGCAAAACAGGTGAACCATGAAATTATACTAAGGGTAGTTGGTAACGATAAAAGAACAAGTCTCTAATAATGATAACACAGTACAAAACAAGCGTTCAAACAAAATAAACACAAGAAACTTTACAACATTGCTAAAAGTATTTACTTAGGTGCGCAGTGTGGTTTAGTTGCCATCAATTATGGAAATGATATGCACAAGCGTGCTTCGAAGGATACAGGGTCAAGAATGTCAACTGTGTCGTTTGGTAAGTTATTCCAATGCGGAATGGCACGTGGTAACGTGAAAGAATTGAAAGCATTGGTTCGGCCAAAGATACGCTGGAAATTCAGATGATTATGCAGACGCCGAGATATACGAGATGAACGAGTGAGCGGCAGGGTGGACGGGCGCATGCTATGCACTATTCTGTGAAACAGACAAAGCAATGCTATGGTTCTTCGTGATTCAAGAAATGAGAGGGATAAAGATAACTAAATGCTAGTCACGCTAGAGTCATGGTGATAATCCCTGACGATGAAAAGGGCAGCGCGGTGTTGGAATGACTCGAGAGTCGCGATTAGCTAAGCTTGATGAGGTGACCAGATAGGGGCTGCGAATCCCAGTTGTGGCCTTACGAATGCCTTATAGGCGATTTGTCGGGTGAAGGCCGTAGCATCGCGCAGGTTACGTTTAAGATAACCGAGCGTGCGTTAGGCTTTAGCAGTTATTTTTTCGATGGGGAGAGACCATGACCGGTGTGGTGTAAGGAGAATGCCGAGGTACTTGTATGAGTTAGGGCGTGTGATGGGGTTCCTATCCAGTGAGTATTTGTGAGCGAAAAATGTCTTTTTGCGGGTTTATGTTATTAGTTTGCATTTATCAGCGTTCCAAATTCAACAAACTCACTGCACTCATCTCTGAGTTCTCCGACCCTTTCACAGAGACAGGTAAATACACCCGTGATAGATTGCAGGTTGCACAGCCAGAACACCGCAATGGAAACAGCGATCATTGATGCAGAGACCTCACTACGTCGTGCCTGATAACCATACCGTGATTTCTGCATGTAAGACACTACCGTTTTTAGCGAAGAATAACAAAAATGTTAAAACAGCCGAAATTCAGACCAAGGGCATGAGAAACCAACATCGATTTGGTTCTTTGGTTTATTACTCTGAAGTTTATAAGAACACTTATTCTGAAATCAAAACAAGCAAGATGAATGTTTTGCAAAGCCTACACTGACGAATTCAATTGGCAAGCAGAAAAATTGCTCTCTGTGATACTGAGAGGGGGTGAAAGCGCAGGCGTTGGTGCTATTCCAGTACATTCAAGCACTTCCTGTCTGTCATTTAGATCGCTCCAGCATGCGTCGTCGCGACGCCTTGCGAATACTTGTCAGAAATAGCTACGCTTTAGGCTTCTTAGTAAATTATGATTTCTAACATATATTTCACGTTGGAATCAGCAAGGACATATGCATAATTGTATAGGGAACCAGTAGCTATAGTATAAGACCACATTCGCTTCTTTAGACGGTGAACAATGACGTGGAAAAAATTTATTGCTGGCGGTAGTGTGACATATTCTACATGTAAAGAAGGTTGGGTTGCCACTTATCGTGCTCCAAGAAATAAGCTCTAGCCCTCATTGCAAATATGCAGCTTCTCATGAATACATTTATATCGAACGAAAAGAAGAACTGACTGAGTCAAACACAAGCAGGAACAACGTCGCTCACATTTGCCAAAGCTTAAAATGTTTCTCCCTCTCTCACCAATAATATCATTTATGTCCCCACCTGTGTACCCTTTAGTACTAAGGTGTGCACGATTCCATACCATTCAGCCCACATATCTGTCCTTTTGCACCCTTTTGGGAGTACCATAGGGAGAAATTATTGATGCAGCAGTTCTGAATATACGTTCATTTAAGAGCCGTTTATATAAGCAACAGTTCTGGGAGAGAATACGTCAAGTTACCAGTTCCTATCTAGCAAACTGCACTGGTTCTTGGGAAGTGCATTTCAGTTATGGAAGCTCTTGCAAGATTTTGCCAAACGATTCGCTTTGTTTTTAATTTAATTTCCTCTTTAATTCCAAAACAATTTCACTTACGCTAACGTGTCATCTGTATTAATACGAAAAATCATTCGCCAAAAACGCCTTTTAGCATTTAAAAAAATAAATGGACAGTCACTTTAGAAAGCTGTTGCACATTACCAAACATTTTTAACTGCGCGAACAAACGTTGACAAAGAGGGCAAACAAGCACCGGCGCAGCCTTGCAACTAATTTTTATTATCCAAAGAACACATATAAATTCATCCCAGAAAAACTCCATAACGGATTCACCACAAAAACAAAATCACCAGAAAAGCTTCCTGTTCACGCAATACATAAACTAACTACGCTCATCAATAAACCTCGTTTCACTGTCTCGGTCGGCTATCTCAGCATCGACAAAAAAAAATTTTACTTCTTTCAGGATCGGCTTACACCCCCGGGCGCGTCACACCAGTGCCCGCTCACCTTAGGTACACGTGTAAGGTAAGCCGATCCTGAAAGCATTGTGTCCCTGCCGAGATAGGCGAGCCACAGAGTTACGCGAAGCGTGCCATATAAGAAAGAACGTGATTGTGTCAACGACACCTCTGTTTATCTGCCGAACAGTGAGGTTAGGTTTATTGGTGAGCGTGGTTAGGTTGCGTATTGCATGAACAGAAAGTTTTTACGCGCAAGCGTAACAGGCGAGATCGTGAAATAGGCAGTGTTTGTGTATATCCACGAAACAAACGAACGAAGAAGGCGCCAGTACATCCGTGCTGGCTCCGGCTTGTCAGGAAATTTCGTTTGCACGTTTAATTAGAACTATGGGCAACCATAAGAAAGAAATTTGAGGATATATACTCGTTAAACGTGCTTCATACTCTTTAAACTAACACGTTGAACACAGTCTGAAACGCATATGCCTGAAGTTGCTCTGTGATATGCATGCTATTCATTCGAAAGCTCAGCAGTCATGGAGGTATTACGGAATAAGGGTGTAGACGAGCCGTATGTAAAAATACTGAAAGATATCTATAGCGGCTCCACAGCCACCGTAGTCCTCCATAAAGAAAGCAACAAAATCCCAGTAAAGAAAGGCGTCATGCAGGGACATACGATCTCACCAATGCTATTCACGGCGTGTTTACAGGAGGTATTCAGAGACCTTGATCGGGAAGAATTGAGGATAAGAGTTAATGGTGAATACCATAGTAGCTTGCGATTCGCTGATGAGATTGCCTTGCTTACTAACCCTGGGACCAACTGCAATGAATGCTCACTGACCTAGAGAGGCAAAGCAGAAGAGTGGGTCTAAAAATTAATCTGCAGAAGACCATTGTTTTACAGTCTCGGAAGAGAACAGCAGTTTACGATAGGTAGTGAGGCACTGGAAGTGGTAAGGGAATACATCTATTTAGGACAGGTAGTGATTACGGATCCGGATCATGAGACTGAAATAATCAGTCTGGGCTGATTATTTCAAATGGGCTGGGGTGCCTTTCGCAGGCATTCTCAGACCATGAACAGCAGATTGACATTATCCCTCAAGAGAAAAGTGTATAACAGCTGTGTCTTACCAGTACTGACGTACGGGGCGGAAACCTGGAGGCTTGCAAAAAGGGTTCTACTTGAATTGAGGACGACCTAACGTGCTATGGAAAGAAGAGTGATAGGTGTAACGTTAAGGGATAAGAAAAGAGCCGATCGGGTGAGGGGACAAACGCGAGTTAACGACATCTTAAATGAAATCAAGAAAAATAAATGGGCATGGGCAGGACAAGTAATGAGGAGGGAAGATAACCGATGGTCATTAAGGGTTACGGACTGGATTCCAAGGGAAGGGAAGCGTAGCAGGGGGCGGCAGAAAGTTAGGTGGGCGGATGAGATTAAGAAGTTTGCAGGGACAACATGATCACAATTAGTACTTGACAGGGGTAGTTGGAGAAGTATGGTAGAGGCCTTTGCTCTGCAGTGGGCGTAACCAGGCTGATGATGATGATGCTTGCTATTAAAGAATGGCGATAAAATATATGAAGAAGCAACCCGCTTACTGTTCAAGAATACGTTTATTTGCGGCACCATATTGCACTATGTTAATGGGGGGGGGGGGGAGGGTGACCCTCCTTACCACTGTGCCTTACGCGCACGCGGAAGCTAAACGGTACTTCGATCGCCACTCGAGCGCCACGCGTTCTGAACCCCGTGCCGCGCCTGGCACCACCTCCAATCGCAAACCCTGCAACCAGAGGCATAGCTTCTCAACGACAGCGTCTCAAAGCGCCAGCTGTCACGAGGGAAGAATGCGAGAACGGATGGATGGATATGTGCTATTAGCGTCCCCTTTGGAATGGGCGGGTGGCTTGCGATGCCAAGCTCTTGTCTAATATTGCCTAATGTTCTACCTATGCAGAAAAGGCAAGAAAGAAAAGCAGAAATAAAGCCCACGATGAATTTCCATAACCAAACATTCTGAACCTATATTGTGACCTTTGTTTTTGTATGCTTCCTTTGTTTGTCGTTTGCCTACTTTGCTTCCACGACTCTTTCAATCACCTCTTACTAATCTCTAATGCGGACATGTTTACTTTCCCCCTGGTCTCGCTGAACCCAAGGGCTTCATGGAGGCCAGAGGTGCATCAACCAAGCGCTGGGCAGATATCTTCATATTCTAATAAAACATGATCAATCGTTTCCATAGCTTTGCCGCCGCAACCACATTCTTATTCGTTGTTGTTTCACTTTATAAATGCGTTTTCTAAGATGTAATCAAAAGATACACAATCGAAGGGACCGAAAGGAATCTACAAATCTATATATGACATAGAGAAGAGTAGCCGAACAAAGAATGTCGCTTTAGGACTCAACAGCCGTGGCCTAATTCGACTTTCTCTGTTCTACTTCCCTTCAATATTTCAAGTTTTCATCGTACTTTAACCTTCTGTCTTGTTTGATCAATCATGATGGTTCATTGAAGTACGTTATGTGTTATTTCAACATTTAGGGGTAAGTCACCTCTACAACTCTTCCGTATCTGACACAACATTCCGGGATGCAAGAAACACGCTGAACAAGATGTGCGCTTCATTAGCTTTGCATAAGTATATGTAAAAAGATGACAGGAAGTCAGCTATCACTTATAGATAATCGATTAAAGACAGCACGGCCCGTACTTAAGAAATATGTTGGTGTTTTCTCAGTGGGCTAACAGTGTGCACGGTTTTTAGGTAGCTTATCTGCTAAAACAGTGAAGACGACCTTGTACTTTTAAAGGCAGATGGCATCATTGTCCTCGTCGGTAAGGTTTGAGGCGCACTGAAATACAACACGCAGGCGACTGGTTCAAGGCAGCGTGTTTTTTTTTCTGCCGTGTATATCACAATCAATACAGATAAACAACTGCTGAACGCTCTTTTGAGAAACATTTCAAAATCGCTTCCCTGTGTTTAAAGGAAGCGAAATGCTTAATTGCTGATTGCTCCACAACACGCAAAGATATTAAAAGGCAACAAGTCACTATCCAAGTCTTCTAACGATGTAAACATTTTTGATGCCACTTACACTCCATGAACATCGCCGACACGTACAGCCACCAGTTCTTTCCAAAGGACTCACGTATTCGTACGCTTGATCGATGGATACCGTTTCTTACGTCTACCAGTACGCTTGTGAGCACGCACACCATTAGAGCACAAAACAGTCCCAGCCAGACCTGTAATGTAAAAAAAAGTATTTATTGCACTTTGCTTATATCTCCCTAAGCGCGCATGTACGAGTTGACTGAACGAGTTCCGAATCTTAACATCCTAGGAAAATCGACTTGCCAACGTAAGGAGGACGTTAGGCAAAACTTCAAAACAGGTTTCAGTTGCGAGTGTACTGACCATCAAAATCTATCGTGAGAACCTGCGTACAACAGAAACAACCAGCCGGTGAAGAGTGCTTAAAAATAGCAGCATGGCTATAGACGGAACGTATGTGCTTTTTCTGTTGCAGTTTCTTCATACAGCTGCTACAAGACGGCAAACGCTGCGTAGCATAAGCACCGTAAAACTAATTACAACTATTTCGCCAAGTTATTCTACTTTGAATTAACTTCAACGACTGTACGCGCTGTTTGAGAGACGCTGCAATGACTCCTAAGCAGCCTTCGTTGTTTCAGGAAGAGGGTTAAGAAAGGGTCATAAACTTGTAACAGAACGTCATTCATTTGTGCAGGCTTGTTAATTATGGTGACAGTAGATTCTGCTTTTTAGACGTAGCACAAAAGGAACATTTTATCTAAGCGATGAGGAAACAATATACTGCCTAAGTTGTACATTTTTAGAGGACATGCATAACGGATTTTGGAGCTTAGTGCTCTTCGCCTTAACTAAAGTGCTTGTTTATGCAAGGCTTACACAAATGCATATGCTGGAAAGTGCGATGTTTATTGCAGGATTGCACCAAACTCCTCAACGTCAGATATCGTGCTAGTTATTATTTTTTGATCAAAATAATTACAGTGGAAGTTCTTAGAGTAGAAGGGGGAAACGACGTAAACAAGTGCAAACATACAACTAAAGCTCCATTTCTGACAACATGTTATTTGAACATAAAAGGCTTATGCACAGGAGCCACATTAAAATCGTATAAAATCCGAGAAACGTGTTTGTGCACAAAGAGTTGACCATACTTGTTATTAATGTGATGTCCTGTCGGACTTTAGAATCACCTGCCACTCAAACGCCATCAAGGCGCCGAATGCACTGAAATCGACTACGTCGGGTAATCCTGCGAGAATGTTGAAGTACTCCGTGTTGATCTGTGGCGGATAGTTGACAACTTGAAGGCGATCGTACGTCACGCCCATGGCACTAAGTGCAAGGTCCGCCTTCTGCAACAGACAGGGCACAGGTAAATAAATCAGAAAGATAGATCTGGGAGTAAATTTTACGTAAAATTTTGCGAATGGTTTTATTTCCCCAGAAAATTACCTATCTCTCACTAAGATTTCCATAATGATGACCATTTTTGATGCCTAATAAATTCTTATTCGCTAGGTAGCACAGCACAGATGTTATGTGCAACTAAACAGAGTAAACTGGTCAAAAAAAACGAGAACTAATAATAACGAAATGTTACGCAACCATGTCCTAAAAAAATTACAAGAACTATAGTCGCAGCGTGGTCCATGCTAGTGGCGGGCTTCTTCCTGATCGGGCAGGTGGTCAGACAGGCCAGCTAGTGTCTTAAACAGCAAACGAACCCCAGTTTATTATGCTTTTTGGGTTCGTTTTGCTCGAGAAAGCTATTTACACATATACCAGCGGAAACAGACTCGTCGTTAATTGTGGATAAATATAAGGCGACTTGGGATCGCTAGATTATTCTATATGATCGTTTGCGAGTGTGCGGACATACCGCACACTCATAGGCCTCATATGCGTGCTGGATTACTAATACTCCCACTCTAGCAACCAAGTTGATCAAGTTAGCACATAGCTTCGGTCGTCTACACCCTTAAAACTCACTAAAGCAACGACAGAACTGTCGTTTATTATATAATTTCTCTTTAGGATTCGACTAACCAACCTTGAAGTGGATCTAAGGCGTACCTCTCCTTTTGAACACAGCTTAAATAAACACATCCATAATGCTGTGAACACTGCGACAACCTTTTGTGGACATGGCAGCGCTACGTACTGCAAGCAACCCACGAATTAAACAATATTGCAGATGAAAATGCTAATAATTGGTTTATTTGATTGCTGCGTCTTCCTCGTAAAGAAATACAACGCGCGCGCATGTGACCTCGCTGACAATTGTGACAGAGAGCACGTGACAATTATTATATTTCCTTTAGTTTCTTGATTACCGGCCCTAGTGACATAGTCGCTCTGGCGTTGCACTTCTGAGGGCTAGGGTGCGCGTCATCATTTCGCGGCAACGGCGTCCGCATTTTGGTGGGGTTGCAACACAAAAGGGCCCGTGTGCCATGCAAAGGGTGCAAGTTAAATAAGCCTAATTGGTCGGATTTAATCCGCAGTCCCGCGTTATGGAGTGCGCCACAATCATATATTGGTTTTGCAACGTACAAACCAACGATGCAAATCATAAATTATTTCCTCAACTATTCTGATTTCTTTTAAATCTACCAACCACTTCTTGGCCAATCCCTCAGGCAGGGTATGTGCCATAGTATAAAGATCATCATCACCATTAAACACGGCGATCACGTCATAAGAGATAGTCGTCGCTGGCACTAGAATAGCATACTTGAGATTGTGGCCTAACAATACGGAACTCGCGTAGTGGTAGCAAACAACAAACTCAAAATAAAGTTTACGCAAAAGAAAACTGCCGAGACTTGAAAAAGTTTGCCTATAGTCAAGTCTTGCCTTAGGTTACATGTCCCAGTGTATATTAGCAGGCCAGAAGAAAGCATACATCAGGCCGAGCTCTTTGCCTTTCCGTAAATATATTTTCTTTCATTCTCTCATCATATGGAAACTCTTTTGTAGCTGTCAGTGATCTGACACTCTGAAAACCATCGTGACGCACATTTAGACGTATTTCGAGCTTTTACAAAATTTCCTGTACTTTCTCTATACTATTCCCTCGCCGAGCGAATGACGATGTGTGCATGCCTTTTTGCCATTTTGCACCGCCATATGCCATGTAGGTCAAGAAGCACGACAAGACTGAATGGAGAACCACGATCTCGTAAGAAGCTGATTCCTTATGGGTCAATCAGAAGTTCTTCGGGAGCACTTTGGAGCACTTCCAGCAGAAAGGCAGCCTTCCCGACTTTCAAGGAAAGCATGTTTAGTATATTCGCTGTTTTAGCAAAATGTACACTGAGCGCACCATGGAATCAACAATAATTGCTCTGCTCCTGATGTCTAAGGGGAAATATGCAGCCGCGCGATTGAAATAAGTATATTATTGCGGCCACTGGTGCGGCCAATCACTTGAATCTTCTAAAGCATCTCTTTCATGTCTTGTAGAATAATACGACGATCAGTAGAGTCGCCCATCGAGAAGTAAATCACCAACGTCGATGTACAACTTTTTCTGAGTTCGCTAATGTATTCCAAAAACCCGTAAACACAAAAACGGAAGCGCCCGTGGTGGTTCTATTAGGAACATGTGACTGGACATTTTTTAGCCTAGCAGCTACTAGAATATTAGAATATGCTGGTCTAAGGCAGAGCTCGCAGATTTTGCCATCTAAGAATGTCCTATGATTACGATACTATCTAATGCGAAATTTCAGCGCAGCTCAATAAGTGTTTTCATTTAGCGATATACTGAGGCAAAGAATTTAAGACCAAAATCACCGTACGCATTGTCAGTCGACCAGTGCCGTCAGCACCTTCGCAGAGGGATAGCGGCATGGGAACGTAGGCATAATGAGCGACATCGTAAACAGCTGTGGAAAAAGACGGCGAAGAACGCGCGAGCAATGGCAAGAGCGCGATCGAGGGATCGCCATGCCAATGCCAGGAACGGGCGCCCAAGATCTGCGCATGAGAAGGTGTCTACAACATCCGTAATTATTAGCAACGGATTGATCACTGTGACCTAAGCCTAGTGCACCGTCGCGGTGGCTTCGTTAAAGACGTACCAGCTAAAAATAAATATAAACAAATTGTCGCATTTTGGTTAGAGCTGCGGGATGATGCGCACACATAGATAGAAGTCAATATGTGTCTCTAACCATTTTGGTGACAACTTGCGCCACTCCAATAAGACTGAAAGGCGGGCTACTTGGTTTGGTTTCATTGTGGAAAGTTTGCGCCCTTCTGTCATACTTCAACGATTCTCTATCATTTTCATTTAGGTAACAGGGTACGTGCAACTGGGTGTGTGCCTGTCTTCAGTGAACCGTTTTAATATTCCCAATGACGAAGAGGCGAGCAGTGAGAAGACGACGACGTTGGCAGGCTAGCGCGGGCTGTTGCCTCTTGGCCGAGTGCGGCGTATTCCCTTGTAAATATACTTGTACATAGCTTGTCGCCTGCGTCTTCCTACGTAACAATATCGACTTGAGTCATTCGGTATGTGCCATTAGGTATGTAGCAAGCATCCTTCACTTCGTTATGCCCACCGTGGGGGTCATTGCCCCTCACTCTTGAAATGTAGTTTGGCTGGCCATGGTTGTCATTGCCCCTACCCTTTCGTGGAAGCAAAGTGGCTGCCCACTGGAGCTGCCCTCTGCCCACCCGCTGCCCACTGGAGCACCACCACTGCCACTCGGCAACGTTCTTTCACTTTTGAATAAATCCAGTCTACTCTCCGTTCTCAGCTATCAAAACATGTGTGCCTTGCCTCTATGAAACCGAGATCCAAACAAATGGTGACCCAGGACATTAACGTTTTTTTTTTCGAACACTAGCAATGGAGGACGCTGCGGCTGCTCCTGCCGACAAAGACGACACCACGATTACTTCTTCTCTCATCAACTCAGAAATCTAGCCTCTCAGTTTTTGACCCCGGAATCCCCGAGTTTGCTTTATACAAGTTAACGACCGTTTTGAACTTAGGCGCATCACGCCAGAGACAGCAAAGAGTCTGCAAATCTTCGCCGCGCTACCCTCCGACATTTCCGACGCCATGGACCACCAGCTAGTGGGTACGCCATCGGCCATAGCATACGAAATGAAATGCATGGTCCGGGAGCGCCGCGAGCCATCGGTCCAGAGTATCCTCCAACAGCTTCTCTCTAAGGGAATCGGCGAACCGCGGCTCTCGCAACTCCTGCACCGGTTGCGTCAATTGCTAGGTGAGCACTCCGCAAACGAGAGCCAGCTCCCAGTTTTGTGCGAGCTGTTCTTGCAACGCCCCCCACCGCCTGCACGCATGGTACTGGTGGGTTCCGTCGAGACGAGTTTCGATCGGATAGCTGCCCTCTCTGATCCCATATTCGGTTGCTAGTATGCGGCTTAGTTACCTATCGCTTTTGCGAGAGTCTCAGAGCCAGGAGACTGACTCTCGTGCCTCAAGGAAACAGCCACCTTACCAGTACGGTGGAGAAGCTGACGACGGATGGCAACGCTGGCGACCAACTTCGGCACAACTATTCGCCTTCACAATTTGGGAGCGAAGCTAGATATCTGCCGCGGCAGTGGTGCTAGTAGTACCGTCGCTTTCGCGAACAAGCCAGCCGCTGCATTCAGCCCTGTTCATGGATTGGAAACACACCGGCCTGTCGCCAACTGTGACACGCGACATCGGCCATCGCGCAAGCCGCCTATCCTTCGTAGTCGACTGCATCACCGGTAGCCGCCTACTCGTTGACACCGGAGCCGAGCTGCGTATGTACCGTTACCGCCGCGGCTGCAGATCCCCAACGCGGTAAGTCAACATGTATGCTCGACGCAGTAAACAACGCCATCGCGTCGTTCGTACTCTGGTCAGTAATGTTAGACATCATACTGTGGCGCATCCACAGATGGGTGTTTGTTATCGGCGACGTCAGCTTTGCCACAATGGAAAGAGGTTTCCTCAGTCGTTTCAGCCTAGATGCGCGTGTTCGCGACCGGCACCTAAAGGATAACGTCCCATCCTTCGATGTACTTGGCCTGCAGTTCAACCTCACCTCATTTGGCGTCCGTAGGTTTCGGCGGGTTTCATTGTAGAAGATATTTGCTGAGTACTAATAATTCACGAAGCCCTGAAGCTATGTGCTTGCCGTGAAGCGCAAAGTGACGCGTCATATCAACACCACCGGCACACCCATCGGCGCCCGGCCACGGAGGATCGCTGGACGGAGGTTTGAAGTCGACCACCGTGTGTTCGAGCATGACCTTCAGCTCGGCGCTATTCGTCCTTCCTCCAGCACTTGGTCTTCACCTGTCCATCTAGTTGCAAAATAGGACAATGGTTATTGGTGGCCTTATGTCGAGAACCACGAATCGTAACTTCATCGAATGTCATCCTTTATTGTTTCCGTTGCCTATGTTGTCGTTGGATCTTTTGCAGTCAGATTCTATGTGCGCCACGTATGGCGTTGTACTTTCTTGAAAGTCGACTGGTGCCAGTGATTACGCCGGAACCTTTGACGACTCATGTATAAGCAACCAACACGCTTGACCGGCAGATCAGAGTTCGCCTACTGTACCAACTGCTATCATTGTACTTTTATTTCTGGGCACACGTTCACCCAATGCGTAGTTAGCGTTTTGAAGTCACGCTTTTGAAAGGGACTGATTCTACCCTATCCTTATTATGTGGCAACGTACGTTCGCCAGCCCTGTCCGAATATATATAGAAATAGACTCAACGCGGGCACTTCACTGCGATGGCGTTTGGTTAGGCAGCGTGCCCAGAGGCAAGCAGTAAAGAGGAGCCTGGCTCGTACACGCCTCATACATGACGCGCTCGAGTGGTGACAATACGACAAGTCCATACAGTGCTTCAATGCTAAGCGCATTAGGGTAGAAGAGTTCTGCAGGAATATTTACGTACTAAGTCACACAAGTTGGTCGTACGGTAGGTTTTCAATCCGATTTCCTAAGTACAATAGTTCGTTGCTCTACCTATCCCACTATGGATGGCCTAGCGACACAAGGTGCGAAGTGTTCGGCAGGACAGCAGCCACGGCAAAGAAAGTCGGGGAGTATTCGAAAAGAGATCCCTCTTTGAAAGGGGCTGTCCTGGTGTCTACACCACACAGTGTAAACAAAGGACAGCAGGTGTCTTTCGACCCTACGTTAACAAGGGTAAAATAAAACCTGCCGATTGATTGGTCATGTAGAGATGATACCACCAACCTGATGAGGGTAGTTTTTATGTTCAAGGATGGTTAGGTTATTATGAGTGCACCAGCAATATTTACTGCGGAAACAATGACTGAGAATAGAAGACTTCACAAAGCAGCATATTGGTGACGACCTTTTGTGCCATGAATTCTACTAAGTGAAGATGAGGTTACATTCGCTCGAGGAAACTACAATAGAAGGTATCGATAACACGCATGGCAGTAGAGACGCGTTTTGGATGCTTTCCTGGCTATGGTCTCGTCGGAATGCCTTGTAATATTTTACACGTGCCATTGATTCACTTGCTTATTTCAACACACACACACACACATATTTATTTATTTATTCAAAAGAACCTTACAGGCCCTATGGAAGGGCATAAAGTAAGGGGGGCACATTGAACAGTAAGAGGTATAAAAAGTACAAATTTCTAATAGGAACAGTGCTATAAAAAGAATACCATGTTACAAAATATTGAAGGCACTAAGAATACAAAGCAATATCTGAAGGCACACGAACACTTGTTACTGTTAACAGAGCAAAGGAATACCGTTTATGAAAATGATATACAACATAGCAAAAATTCACGATAACATACACTAGATTGGTCACTCGTGAACGGTATTAAATGGGAAAAGCATGAGTAACTGAGAGCGGAACGTGTCGGGATTAGATATGGAGGCTATGTTATCAGGGAGGTCATTCCAGAGACGGATGGCACGTGGTAGTGCCGATGGATTAAATGCATTTGTTTTACCGTATATGCGCATGAAACTGAACTGATTATGTAATCTGCGTGAAAAAGAGTGGGGTATTTGTAGTTGCAACCGGGTTCGTTTATTAGTGTAAATATATTTGTGGAATAAGCACAGAAGAGCGATGTTACGGCGGATATCTAATGGCGGCAACAGTAGGTCTAGTTTAATTTGTGTAATGCTCGAGTTTATACTGTAGTTACGCGATATGAACCGGGCTGCTCTGTTTTGTATCATTTCCGTCATATTTATTAGGTAATTTTGATGAGGGGACCAAATTGGGGAGGCGAATTCTAACTGTGGCAAAATGAATGTTTGGAAGGCGAGTTTTCGAATGTTTGGCGGGGCATTTCGCAAATTGCGTCGTAGATAGCCCAGAGAACGTGATGCTTTGGCGCATGTAGAAGTGATGTGTGGGGCCCATGAAAGATTCTCCGTAAGAAGAACACCAAGGTACTTATATGATGAAGTGTGGGAAAGCATAGTGTTATTAAAATGATACGAATATTTAGAATTTACACATTTTCGGCTGAAGCACATCACCTCGCACTTTGTAAAGTTTAGTGTCATGAGCCATTTGTTACACCAGTTAGCGATAAGGTTAAGATCTGCTTGAAGTTTCAAGTGATCGTCAGTCGTGTGAATAGGACGGTAGATTATACAGTCATCGGCAAAAAGGCGCATGCAGGAAGTAATCTGGGTGGGTAAGTCGTTAATGTAGATTAAGAAGAGCAAGGGGCCGAGGACGCTGCCTTGTGGCACACCAGAGCTAACAGAAGAAGGCGGGGAAGAGAAATTGTTAACAACAGTAAACTGTTCTCGAAAAGAAAGAAAATTACGAATCCAGGATAATGTTAAAGAGTCAAGTCGTAAGGCAGATAATTTAGATATTAGGCGACAGTGGGGCACTCGGTCAAAAGCTTTAGAAAAGTCAAGAAAGATACAATCAGTTTGAAGGTTGCAGTCCATGTTAAAGTGCAAGTCAGCCGTTAGTTCGAACAATTGCGTGTCACAAGAAAATCCCTTCCTAAAACCATGCTGATTAGAAAAAAAGAAATTGTGAGCTTCTAGGTGGCTGTACACGTGGGAAGTGATTATGTGCTCGAGCATTTTGCAACGTATGCAGGTTAAAGATATGGGCCGATAGTTGTCAGGTGTATGAGCATCTCCAGATATGTGAATTGGTATTATTTTTCCTATTAACCAATCGGTGGGTAACTTTCCAGATGCTAGGGATTGTTGAAAAATATGGCATCAGATCTTACTTGAGGCAGTAATGGTGTTCTTTAAAATCTTAGAATTAATCTTGTCAATACCGGCGGAAGTACATATTTTGAGGTTACTGATGAGTAATTTAACGCCTTCAACAGTGATATCGATTGGTTCCATGTATGCGGCATCAAGTTCAGGAAAAGTTGGAACATTGGAAACGTCCTCCTGAGTGAAAACAGATGAAAAAAACGTGTTGAATACGGTGCTAAGTACTTTTCGTCGATGGACCTGAAGGCAGGTTATTGGCAAATTGAAGTCGACGAAAGGGATCGAGTAGACCGCTTTTATTACACCAGACGGCCTTTTAGAGATTAAGGTCATGGCATTCGGGCTTTGCTCTGCGCCTGCAACGTTCCACTGCGTGATGAACATAGTCTTGTCAGGACTGAACTGGCAGACTTGTCTCGTCTACTTGGATGACATTGTAGTCTTTGCCACGAATTTCGATGATCACTTGAGGCAGCTTCACACATAATTAGAGGCGAACAAGTCATCTGGACTCACCCTGAAACCGAAAAGTGCCGTTTCGTTTGCGAATAACCTCTATTTCTAGGTCACGTCCTCAGCAAGTCTGGAGTGTGTCCTTAGCCACAGAAGACAGCTGTTATCGCTAAGTTACCGCAGCTTATGGCCAAGAAGGCAGTGCGCACATTTTTTGTTCTGTGTGCCTATTACGGGCGACTTGTATGATACTTTTGAAGAATTGTGGACCGATTATCCATTTCGCAAAATCCGACGTCGATTTAAATGGGGAACATAGCACGAAGACCCATGCAGCTAGGGGATCCAGAGATAGGAAGTCTTGGTGAGTATTTGGAAGGCAAGACTGACTTAGACCCGATGATATTTAGGCGCAGATTGCAGTTGTTCTCCTTGCGAAATGACTTCCTGGTGACGAACTCGTCCCCAGCCAGGGCAAACTACCTCCTCGTTGTGCCCACAGCCTTCCTGTCAGTCCTGCACGCCATGCACAATGATAGGACTGCCCGGAGCCTCGGATTTTCACCACGCCTGACCGCCGACGCCACCCGTTATGTCAAATCATGTCGAGACCGCCAGGGGCGCTTGACACCACCGACAAGGCTGGCGGGTCTACTACAGCCGATCGAGCCTCCCTAGCGACAGTTTCAGCAGCTCGGTATAAAGTTATTGGGGCAGTTTGCGCCGTGTACATCTGTAAACAAGTGGATCATCGTGAGTACCGACTACTTTACCGGCTACGACGAAAGGAAAGGTCTGCCTAAAGGTAGGGCGGCCAATGTCGCTAAATGCTTCGTCGAGAACATCTTCCTGTGACAGGGTGCCCCACAAGTCCTCATCACCGAGAGAGGAATGGTCTTCACTGCAGAGCTCACACAAACAATTGTGCAATACAGCAAGACAAGCCACAGAAGAACAGCTGCCTACCACCCGAAGACGAGTGATCTTACGGTGTGGCTGAACAAGACTCGGCGACATGCTTGCAATGTACGTCGGCGTCGGTCACAAGGCATGGGGTGCCGTCTTGCCGTACGTAACCTTCACTTACAACACGGCGCTGCAAGAAACAATGCCGACCACGCCGTTCAAGCTGGTTTACGGCAGGAACCCGACAACGACTCTCGATGCCATGCTGCCGCACGTCACTCGCGAAAACAATGCTGATACCGCCTGTCTCCAGCGCGCCGAGGAATCCCGACAACTCTTATGCCTGCAAATCAAGCATCAGCAGAGGACGGACAGCCGACAGTACAATCTTCAACGAGGCTACATCGAGTACGAGCCCGGCGACCATGTTTGGGTCTGGACTCCGACGCACCGACCAGGGCTAACCGAGAAACTACTACGCCCCTATTTTGAGCCCTACAAGATAACCCGACGCACTGGCGCACATGACTATGAGGTGTTGCCAGACGGCATTTCGCAATCACAGCGGCGCCGCGCACGAGTTGAAGTCATCCAGCTCGTGGGCCTTAAAGGGCAACTCCGGCGTTTTTTAGGCATATTAGGGTATTGCCGTTTTCACTTGGCAGCCCGGTCACCTGTAGGTTGGTTCAGTTTGCTTGGAACTTCATCGATAATATTAAATAACCAATAAATGAGATACCGAATCCGAAATGGGTAGCTGCTTCCTGTGACGTCACGATCAGTCAATTATGTCACAGCCTACATTACCGTAATGTAAACACGCAGAACTCGTGCTAAACCCGCAGTGCATATGGCGCTAACTCCAAAGAAGTGACGCTGATTATGTCTCCTGACGACAGAGCTTTTACACAATTTCCGAACTAGACAGCGCAAACTTAGGCGACAATTTCAGTGCAAATGGGGTGTAGTCTCTGACGTCGCAAGCACAGGGGGGCCGTTAGAAAGTCATGAGTCGGGAACGCAACCAATTTTTATTATTCATTTTCAGGAAAATTAAATAACTCGTAGCCATATTGTTTGACACAGACAATCATAGTGCAAAAGAGAACTGATATTAAAATTTATTCACATCAGTGGACATAGAAAAATCACCGGAGTTGCCCTTTAAGCCTTTCTGCGACCGCCGACAAACTTAGAGACTTAGTTTCTTTGTTATTGTGTTGCTGTATTTCCTTATTATGCGTGGTTTTGTCTCCACTTTCGTGTTTGCAGAACCGGGACGATGATTTTTATAAGAGGGGGTGGGGTATTGACTCGTGCCCTTGTTTATCTTTATCGGGCGACCGCATTTCATTGTCTAAAGAAATGTTATCGCTAATCGCAGGACGCGTTTGCACGTATCGGAATTTTCTCGAGTGTTATCGATTGTTCTATCCGCCGTCTGTTGTCAATGAACTTTGTGTAATGCAACTACATGTATGAGCAACGTGAATTGTTTACTTTCTGGATGACACGCGGGCACCACCGATTACTCTGGAACCTTTCATGACTCAGCTACCAAAGCCGACGCGCTTGACCCGCTGATCAAATTTTCGACTATTAATGACTGTGTTCGCCGCTATCGTTGTACTTTGAGTGCAGCCTATATTTAGGCCACAGTTTCACCCAATAAAATGCAAGTGTGATCCTTCACAGTTCTGCTGCTTGCTTCACCGTCACTACTACATGACAATATGACGGCGGCGAAATTGCGAGCGCCTGAGCAGCACATACTATGAAACTGTGCCATTCTTCAACAGACATCAGCTGAGAGATTTTGGCGATGGCCTCAAGTTTGACTCGATTCGAAAGAATTCCACCCTTTGATGCGACGTAACCTAGAATTGTTAGCTACTGAGCTTCAAATGGGCACTTCTGTTGGTTTAGTACTTGGTCAGGGTTTGTTAAACATGTCAAAACACACCGGATCTGCTAAAAGTGCGTAGTGAAGTAAGCCGCAAAAACTACAACGCCGTCAAGATAGCACAAGCACGTGTGTGGCTTCAGGCCACGCAGAGCTGTGTCCATCATGCGCTCAAAGATTGCGGGCGTATGAAGAAGTTCGAATGGAATCCGAATAAGCCATCGGGTGTGACAAAAACCGCCTTCGGCCCAACGGCGTCTACCATGGGTGGTTGCCAATACACTCAGCGCAAATGGAGAGATGGAACGAACTCAGCGCACTGTAGGCTGTCAATCGCGTCGTCCATGCAAGAGAGAGTGTAGACGTCCTTGCGAGTGATCTTGTTGAGGCACAGGTAGCCCATAGAATCGCAAGGAACCAGCGTCGTAACAAGGACGATAGCCCATGTGCCATTGAAAGGTCGTATGACCTGGCGCAGAGTATGTCGTCGACTTGTTCGTTGATTAGACTACGTTCTGGAGGAGATAGATGGTACGGACGTTGCCGCAATGGCGTTTGCTAGCCAGTGTTGACGCGATGTGTAAATGTTGGCGACTGACCCAGGGAAGATTGCCCTACGTCGAAAGAACGAAATTCTTCTAAGAGGCACGAAAGCTGAACCTGCTGGACAAGGTGCAAGGTCATCGGTGATATAATTACCTAACATCTCACTGGGCCATAGGTCACACGCAGAAACAGCAGTGAGCGCACTGTAACTACTGCGGAAATAGTGACTTGGCAGCTGAGGTCGCGGCAGCGGTAAATTCTGTTGATCATTTTCCGTCACCTACGCAGGTTTCTACAGAATTTTCGCAGTACTACCGTGAACCAGCGTCAGCAGTGCAACGGCCATCCTATTTAAAACGCGTGGGCCTTAGATTACGAAAATTTCACAGGACTGGCTGTATTAGCGGAGCGCCACGTGCCGCCCGTGACGAACGCTACCTGTACATCACCTCAGGAACCATCGGCACCGGGAAGCCATATTGACACGTGTACTTGTCTTTATCGGGCGACACGTTTCACCGCCTAACAAATGTTATGGCACAGCGCAGGACGCGCTTGCATCTGTGGAAAGTTTCTGGAATGTTATCGATGGTTCCATCCCCTGTCTGTGACCGAAACTTGTGTAATATTGGGTAACTTGTGTAACTCTTGTGTAACCTGCTCATTTCAACTCAAACTAGGTCTTATATAGAAACAGTGACATTCCAAGTAAGTTACTTCCTCCAACGCAACTTTTCAATACGTTTCAATTCAATACAAAATAATACTATCTTGCTTCCTGAAGTCAACACTAACTATGGTAAAATGACAGCCTTCTTTTCCGCAATTTCATTTTGGAATTCTCTGCCATCAAATATTAAATCATGCTGTTCACTACACTGTTTCCGGCGGCTTCTAAAACAGTTCTTACTAACAACATACCTCACCTGATTATTCGACAAGTGTACATATGTTTCTATGTGTATCCCTATATATGTGTGTATGTATGTATGCGTGTGTATATACATTTATTACTGTGGACCCATGTTTTATTGTTTTTCGAGATTCATGTTCATAGATTATCAGCCGTTTGTAAATTAGTTTTGTTGCATTGTTGGATTGCGCACTGTTGTTCATCATCATTATACTCCTATTCAGTTACTGTAATGATCGTACCTTCATGTCTATTTCAATATAGAATTATTCTTGCTAAATTTTGTGGAATCTTCAACTACCAGATGTTTGATTAATTACTTCTAATATGTTGATTGTATTTTCACACTGTTGTTACCCTCGTTGCTAATCCTATATTATGTTGTACATGTTGTAACAGGAGGTCCCCCTGAAAGTTTTCACCTTGGGACCTCCTTCTGTATTACACTGTCTTTGTAATTGTAATGTCTAAAAATAATCAATTCATTGATTGATTGAAAATGTCATCGGGCACGTCAATAACTTGCACGTCTTCCATCGCTTCTACATTTCCAATACATTCCCCACGGGGCAGCATCATTGCGTATAGAAACAGGTAGCTAACGAAAATGGTGCTGGAGCTCTGTGCGATGTGGGCTGTCGCAAAAGGTAGCAGCAAACGTTCCCGTGTGAGACAGTGGTGAGATGGAGACAGTAGTGAAACAGCGTCTGGGATTCAGTACATGGTCAAAATCGTTGGCGTGTTCGGAGGAATACGGGTGTCCGGTTGGACAAGTAGTTCCCTCGAAAGTGAAGAAATATCGCTGAGCGGCAAATCTAACTGTGGTGAGAGTTCTACTTCGGCCAGCGCGCAATGGATAACGGCATTCTCACGAGACAGAAAATCTCAGCCGAGGATAAAGTAATGAGCGCAGGAAACGAGGATTATGAATTCTATGGCGTATAGAACGTCGTCAATGACGACACGAACAGTAGAAGCCGCTCAGGCACGAATATTCTGAGCACTGGATGAGGGGAGGGAGAGACTAGAAAGAGGCGTCGTGACTTTCCGAAGTAAGGAGCAAAGCTCAGCGTCCATACCACATACGGTGGCTCCTGTGTCCCCGAGTACATATGCGCGAACACAGTGAACAAACACTTCGATTACAATCGAGCGACTGCGTTGAGGCTCTCATATTCCGACGGTGTCGTAACGCTTGCCAATAGGACTGCAACGAGTGGTTTTCCTTCCTCGTCCCGAGTTACAGGGCCAGGCCCCATCGGCGAAAGAGAACGATGACGAGGAGACGCGAACGGCAGGTAGTTGGCGTCGGGCGCAATGAAAGCGAGATGGCCGACGGCGGTCATAATGTGGACCGTTGGGCCGGCTGGTGACGGGTGGTGCGGCACTAGGTGACTACACAGGATTACAAAAACGTGCGACGCGACCGCCGTAGCGGCACATAAAACATATGGGACGGTTGTTAGGATAAAAATGATAGATTATTGGGTTTTACGTGACAGCACCACGATCTGATTATGGGGCACGCCATAGTGGGGGACTCCGGCATAATAGGGACCGCCTGGGATTCCTTGACGTACACGTAAATATAAGTACACAGGTGCTTTAGCATTTCGCCTCCATCGAAATGCGACCACCGTGGTAAGTTTCGATCTGGTGACATCGTGTTTAACAGCCCAACACAATAGCCACTAAGCAACCACGGCGGGTAATTGTTCAGAGTAGACCATAGGTTCATTGGGGCAGGTCCCATCAATGTCACACGACGCGTAGTACGGGGCGGTTGCTGATATTACTGCATGGCGCGCAGTAGTCGGGGCTTAGCCACGATGTTGGCATAACGGGGGACATACTTAGCGACAGCGGCTAGGTACTCGCTACGACTTCAGCGTAGCCGAGGGGTGCAGCCACTGAAACCTGTTCGGGCGGCGCAGTGACTACAGTGTGGCTTAGTGGGGCAGCCGCAGGAAGATGCTGGCAGTGGTCTAGCAAGGCCTCGGCGAATTCCTGCTCGATGGCGCGACGGGCGGCGTCATAATATTCGAATTGGGCTGTTGTATATGCGACGGCGGAGCGAAGCTCTTCAAGGTGATCTGGCGTGCAACTTCCTCCGGGACAAACGCTTTCATATCTGCAGGCAGCGCTGACTGCTCGGATATGGTACCCAAACCAGTAATCTGTTCATCGCGCGATTAAGGTCGAAGTGCCAGCGAGTGCTTCCTGCGTGGCTCCTCGTAGCCTTGGCACAAAGTGATGGTATTAGTCACGGACTGACGATTTTTTGTAAGTAGCATGTTCAAAGCATTGTCCTCTATCGCACTCATGACATGTCGGAATTTTTCTACTCCGACATCATCGCGTTGACTCTCTTACACAAGTCCAGAACATATAGAATGTCGCTAATAGATGATTCCTCCGGTTGCTGTGCAAGTTCGCGCAAACGCGATACCGCACGTAGCTTGCGACCAAGCGCAACCACTCAAGAGATCTTGCACGCGGATCGTGGTTGTACCGGAGACTGGCCACACCCGCGAGATAGAATAGCACATTGCTCCGCTTGGTGGGGTGATCCAATTTATTGTGGGTGCCCACCCTATCATATGTCGTCAGCAAGGTCTCCCCGTCGGCGTCGTCTGCGACATCGAAAATGGCAGAGTCCCTGTCGCGAGGCACACAAGAGCACTTGACTTAGGAGTAATTTTCTGGATGGTGTATGAGCTGCTTCCTAGGATACGTCTTCAGGCATAGTTGTGCGTAGGGTACGGAAACGAAGTTCTAGGACTGACGTTGTAAGCAGATGCACCCTCCACCACTTGTAAAGGTCTTCATTAGTCACCAGCGTTTGCACCGAGCGTCAGAGCAGGGCACGAACTCTTAGCACGAGGGACTTTCTCCTACCAAAAACACACTATAGCGTGCCTGTTCTGCGTGTTTATATATATATATATATATATATATATATATATATATATATATATGTATATATAAAGGGTGTCCCAACTAACTGTAACCAATATTTGGCGACGGCGGATGACGGCGAAAATGCACGCTGCTCGCCCTGCCGCTTCCTCCTCGCCAGTCACGATGCAGCTGACCTTGTTCGTCAAGCGCACGCTTGAGAGAAGCACAATGCCACTACTCAAACACTCCGTCACGTGGCCTTTTTGATATTCCGCGGGCTTTCTTTATAACCCGGAAAAAAGGACTACGCCAGACGTATCCTAAAGGAAACAACAAGATCGGTGTTTTCTGAGGGTACTCTACAAATCTGCGTATCACACTTGGGGTCCTAAACCAATAACTGAAGACTTGGTTAATTAAACTTCATTAATTAATGACTTATGACAGAAAAACGTTTCTCAGTAACTATAGGCTAGCGCAAATAGTATGCTTTCGGTTCAATTCGCTTCCGACGTGCCTTTCATATTTAAACTGTACGCCCACACATGATTGTGTGAAGCAAATTGTTTTATTTCGAACTGAGCCAATGTCGCATTCGTCATTTCTTTCCGTCCGAGCGTCTTATTTCAGAGTCGTACGCTGCACTCATTAACCATGTACAACCAATTAACCCAGACATTCGCTATTCTTAGGGTAGGCGTTCTGAGCTAATGTGTGCCCCTGATTTTTCAGTAAATATTCCATTTAGTCGGTGTCGTGCTCATAGCAATCGGCAGTATGCAGAGATTTGAGATTAACTTTACTGAGTAAAACATAATTTTAATATTGCTGTAACGTGAGCGCGACGTAACACTTGTGTGGGAAGAAAGGCTGCACAGCTGCAGCACAGAAACGAGAAGAAGAGAGAAGCAACGACTCCAACGAAAGGCACGTGGCAGAGAAATTTGAAAGGCGCAGGAAAGAAGTGGATCAAAGCGAGAGGCAGGTGGGGAAGAAAGACAGGCGCTACGATACCAAGCTGCGGAGCTCACGGGGTTGTACTGACGGCGGCTTTCATTTGGACGGACGAAAATAGCAGGGTAGATATCTTATGGGGCAAACCGGGAAACTTCTCTGCTGTTCCAGAGGCCAGAGCCATTCATGGAAGGAGCAAGATACGATGGCTGGATGGTGGTTGGTGACGACTGCCCAACAGGACAAGGGAGCCGGAGTCTTCTCCACCAGTGTGGCCATTTAGTAATATCGTTGGTAGATATAGCCAGTTTTCTATCCTTCTAGCGACCTATTGTTATATTTACCGACCGACTACATTTTAGCGTCATTATTGAACAATTGACGAGATTTCACAGACTTCGAAGTTAGGGAAGCTCATTCGAAAATGACCCTCTCGAACAGATTTATTATTCAAAAGGTACATACATATCAGCTGACAGATCTCGCTCTACGGCTCATAGGCTCCGTATCTACGATAAATCAACCACTGCCTTTCCCTTAGTAATCTTTATATTGCCCTTGAGTCTGACGGCTCACAGGTAATCATAGACTTCACATTGCGCCCACAAGTTGTACGTTTTTTTATACTTGATAAAAACCACTTCTAATGAATTCTACTGAATTATACTGAATTCACTTCTACTGAGGGCCCAGCAGAATTACTAAGCGCATTCGGTTGGCGGATATGCGAAGCGTAGCAGCAAACCAATTTACGAAAATCTGCTGCAATAAAATGTATTTTCACATGGAGCATACTGCAGGTGATTAGGACAGATCCACTTTGTCGAAAAGTAAATATATCGGAGTGACCGAGCTCCTCGACAATAATCTAAATGCAACACTTTCTTTTCTCGCGGCATCAGAAAAAATGATTACTTCGCGGCGGCCTTCACGTAGATTAAGCAGAGAAGCGTAATAGTGGACCTGTATAAAGGCCCGCTAATCTTCATCGCAGTGTTAACAACATGAGGTCAAGCGTGCAGCTGAACTTGTTTCTGATATCACGAAAGTCTAGAACTAGAAAACTTCAAGAAAAATGCAGACCAAGCGCCTTTTCCTGCTATAAAAAATAGACTACTCCCTCTCTTTTGAGTCGCCCTGTATTTTTAATTAGACAGTCGGAATACCTCAGCGCAGTGTTAAAGCTATGATGATCCCTTATGTAAATTTGTCGGCTAGAAATTCCCTATGCACTAAACAAATCTGAAATGTCTTGGTAGATAAGTTACGTTGTGTTAGCTCATATTCATCATCATAAACAGCATACTTGTATGTCTACTGCAGAAAGAAGGCATCTCCCAGCGAACTCCAATTACCCCTGTCTTGCACTAGCAGATTGCAAATTTTGCACCTGCAAATTCATCACACCACCTAATTTTCTGCAGTCCTCGACTGCGCTTTCCTTTTCCTGGCACTGATTTGTAATTCTGATGGGTGATCGGTTATCTGCCATACGCCATTACATGGTCTGCCCAGCTCCAATATTTAGAGCGCAGCTCCTAGACGCCAGTTCGCCGTAACCATGCGAACGCGCGCAACGAAATATCAAAGAGCGAACGCGGAGTGCAGTGGGGGATGAAAGAAGCCGACAGGGAAAATAGCACGAGGAGGAAAGGGGAGGAGGTGGGTGCAGCGAAAGCATGAGGCGGAAACAGAAGCAGGAGTGCGGCGAAAGCGTGACAACAAGAGCGTAGTGCCGCGCAAGACGGGCTTTGCTGTGACGACCGCTTCCAAGTGGCGCCAGAGTAGCCTGTCGCTGTCTGTTCAGGGATGACGCCATCGATAAGGCACGCGACGAGCGCGGCCACCGATACCATCTATGAAAACAAAGTGCTGCAGGAGCGGAGGTCTGCCTGTGGCAGCTGCTGCGATTCGTGCAGACGCGTCCCCCATACGCGGCCTGTCGTAAACTGCCGATTAGCAAGCAAAACAATCGCACCACTCTTCGCTGCGTTTTCAATGAGCTACACGACACAAATTTCCGCGCCAGTCACGCTATGCGCAGTATTTATTTCCTGATATAAATCGCGTACATATACATTTATTATACAATATATTGACACGCACACTTGTTTGAAGCATTGATTAGGACTTAGATAGGCTAGTTGGTTGCTGGAATGATGAACCATGTTTATAAAAGCGCGTTTTGAGCACAAGACAGAGAGAAAATGCACACAGGTCATTTGCCGAACGCAGTAAAACTCAGGTGAAGTTCGGGAGCTATTACCTGTGCATTCTTACTGTGTCCTCTCTTTGAAAAGTGCCGCCATAACCACACTCCATCAATTCACGCATAGAGCTGCGCTCAAATTTCGCATTAGGATTATCGTAGTCGTCGGTGTTCTTTTTCTCTTGATGTCAAGTACATATAAAGAATATCGGCTATCCCCGTTTGCTGATTCGCAGAGCTCTTGTCATCAATTTTAAAGCTGTGTCTAACATCTTCAATTCCATCGCTCTTTGCGCGATCCTTAACTTGTTCGCGAGCTCCTTTGTCGAAGTTCAAGATTCATCCCATATGCCAGCACACGTAGAATGCAAGGATTTTACGCCTGTTCTTTCTACGATAATGGTAAGCGGCCAGTCAGGATTAGACAATGCCTGCCGTATGGAATACAACCCATTTTTATTGTTCTTCAATTTTCGACTCGTGGTGAGGGACCCCTTTGAGTAATTGACCTAGATAAAGGTACTGCTGCACAGACTCTAGAGGCTGACTGGTGAACCTGAATTTTTGTTCCTTGTTCCCTTTCCAGTCCATTGAAAACTAGCTGTATATTAATATTCAACTGTACGCTAACATAAACCTAATGCATAAGAAAGGGGACGCCAGAGACTTGAAAAATTATAGACCGATCAGCTTTCTGTCCGTTGCCTATAAAGTATTTACTAAGGTAATCGCAAATAGGATCAGGAACGCCTTAGACTTCTGTCAACCAAAGGACCAGGCAGGATTCCGTAAAGGCTACTCAACAATAGACCATATTCACACTATCAATCAAGTGATAGAGAAATGTGCAGAATATAACCAACCCTTATATATAGCTTTCATTGATTACGAGAAAGCGTTTGATTCAATCGAAACCTCAGCAGCCATGGAGGCATTACGGAATCAGGGTGTAGATGAGCCATATGTAAAGATACTGGAAGATATCTATAGAGGCTCCACAGCCACCGTAGTCCTCCACAAAGAAAGCAACAAAATCCCAATAAAGAAAGGCGTCAGACAGGGAGATACGATCTCTCCAAGGCTATTCACAGCATGTTTACAGGAGGTATTCCGAGACCTGGAGTGGGAAGAATTGGGGATAAAAGTTGATGGAGAATACCTTAGCAACTTGCGATTCGCTGATGATATTGCCTTGCTTAGTAACTCAGGAGACCAATTGCAATGTATGCTCACTGACCTGGAGAGGCAAAGCAGAAGGGTGGGTCTGAAAATTAATCTGCAGAAAACTAAAGTAGTGTTTAACAGTCTCGGAAGAGAACAGCAGTTTACGATAGGTAGCGAGGCACTGGAAGTGGTAAGGGAATACATCTACTTAGGGCAGGTAGTGACCACGGATCCGGATCATGAGACTGAAATAACCAGAAGAATAAGAATGGGCTGGGGTGCGTTTGGCAGGCATTCTCAAATCATAAACAGCAGGTTGCCACTATCCCTCAAAAGGAAAGTGTATAACAGCTGTGTGTTACCAGTACTAACATATGGGGCAGAAACCTGGAGGCTTACGAAAAGGGTTCTACTTAAATTGAGGACGACGCAACGAGCTATGGAAAGAAGAATGATAGGTGTAACGTTAAGGGATAAGAAAAGAGCAGATTGGGTGATGGAACAAACGCGAGTTAATGACATCTTAGTTGAAATCAAGAAAAAGAAACGGGCATGGGCAGGACATGTAATGAGGAGGGAAGATAACCGATGGTCATTAAGGGTTAGGGACTGGATTCCAAGGGAAGGGAAGCGAAGCAGGGGGTGGCAGAAAGTAAGGTGGGCGGATGAGATTAAGAAGTTCGCAGGGACGCCGTGGCCACAATTAGTACATGACCGGGGTTGTTGGAGAAATATGGGAGAGGCCTTTGCCCTGCAGTGGGCGTAACTAGGCTGATGATGATGATGATGATGACGACGACGATGATGATGATGATGATGATGATGATGATGATGATGATGATGATGTATATGCACAATTTCGCGGTTCCGGCCCTCAATAATTTGGCGCAATTCCTCCCCAACGTTCCAAACAGGGCAGTGTTACGTGCGAACTGAAGGTTTCTCTGATATTCAACGATGATCCTTACTCCTAAGCCGTCTAAGTTTAATAGCTTGAATACTTCTTCTAAACACGCAGTGTAGCATTGGACAGATTGTCTCCTTGCCCGACCCCTTTATTCATAATTAATTTTCTACGTTACTTCTAATTTATTTCTGGCTCATAGTCTTTCAACACGCCTATGATATTGAAATTCAGTCGACAGCGTCAGTGATAATTCTGGCGAACTTGTCAGAAAACTGCAGAAATTTAGTCATTTTGTCTCAATTTAGCGACATCATTCATAAAATTACGGCAACACTGTTCTCCTTATCATGGCCGTTGCTGACGGTCAAGCAACTGCTCCTGCCGACTTCTCCCGGATAACGCAGCAGCTACCTGATGCGTTGAACTTGCCGCTGATGACAGCGTTGACAGAAGCACCTACAGGCCTCGTCATCCGCCTTGTCCTCGGTAACTGTCAGATCGCCTTCGCATTCGAAACGCTCCGTTGAATCCGTGTTTTTGCGGTTAGTATGTATCGTTATAACGGCTCGGCTCCATTTTCTTTCTTTAAGCCTCAAAAATACATTGCAAATAGTGTAATACGTCCCCGGTACGTAATACTAAAATGGGTTTCCAAAAAGGCCTAGTGCAAGCGCACATAGCAGAAGGGACGTATTTAAATTTCCCTAAACGTCCTCCGTGCCGAAGGGGTGGAGGATATTTCGATAAAATCGATAAGAATTTCGGAAAAAAAATCCTAGGGAGCCTTACCTTTCTTCAAATGAAGCTGTTCCTTATCGAATAAAAGGCAGCACATTAGAACCGTGACCGTTGTGCTAACAACTCGACACGCATCTTTGGAAAAGAATGTTAGTTACAGGAATTTTAGCGAAACTATTGGTGGAAGAAAGTGTGAGTCCTCCATTCAAGGCGACGCCTTTGACGCAATTCTTCAGAGTGCTGGAAGTGAAATTGATTGCATTAGATATAGCAAAATGTCGACATCGCCCACCGAGTGCCATCCGGTTCAACTAGCAACCGTGTTTGCAAGGTCCTCATCAACGGCAAAAAAAGGAGGCATAAGGAAGGCACGTGAGACTTTCTCTCAGGCTTGATACATAGATGTTCAATAGCATAAAAGCCGAATAATGAGAACGGTCATCTGTTAGGACAGAGCTTTCCCAAACAGACATTTGTTTGAGAAAGCTTTGTCCCTAACGAAGAAAAATCCAGGACAGTTCTAATGGACAGACGACTGCTTGTGTATTGAAGAGGAACGAATAGTGTATACGCTGGATCTTTCCTTTCTGCCTTGAGACCAATTTAAGCGTTTTTGCTAAAAGACATTATAAGACTTATTTGTTTATTTCAACAACACTTTGGTTTGCTCCGGTAAACTATTATCGTTACTTCCGGATTCTCTCAACTCGGCAAACTACTTTATTGCTTCAAGTGTAAAAATCACATGCTGCAGAGTAGTTCCTGTAGTTATTATTGGTCCCAATTTTCATTTTACTTGCGTGCGTCAGAGATGTGTGATTGACGGGGCATAACTGTTAGAATTTGAATTTATTTCCTTCCTATAGCCCCGAATAGTGTCATTGCTTACGCTGCAGCAATGCGAGTGTTAAAATGTCTATATTGCAAGATATAGAGCGAAAATGCAGACTGCACCTAAACTATGCATGCGTAGTTGGTGAAGAGTATAGATTTGAGGTATGATTGTTCTTTAGATACCAGTGAATAAAGTACTTTATTCAGATGTATCTACCGGTCATCCAGCTGGAATAAATGCAGATTTTGCTGCGCTTGAATATTGCACGATGCTTCTAATGAACATGCAACGTGGTTTTAATGCATGGCCTGAATATCAGACCCTTCGGTTATAACTTTCCTGACAACAAATACACTAGAATCCGTCCCACTCACAGTGTTGAGTCGTTACTGAGACTCCTGACTAGATGCGTCACTGACCAATTTGGCATTCTAATCGATATTTCACCAACAAACCGGCTTGATTGTCCTGAGTCTTATATCCCACGAAACATCACCGACAAATTTCCACTGATTATGTCTTTGGAAATGATTATGTTTCGGAAAAACTGAACACCAAACTTGTGCTTGAGGAAAAGCAATTATTAATTGCTTTCTCACATTGGTCTCGCATCACATCATTAAGCTATGCTGAAGTTTCTTCTAATAGGTCTCGGACTACTGCGCTTTTGGACTAGTCAGCACTACAAAGAAAAATAATATAATATGCTACTAAGCTCTAAACATAAGGGCTTAGTAGTCCAAAGCTTCACAAAAACATGTGATCCAAGGCTGATATATCGTAGACGGAAACAAGCACTCGCTTCAGGTGTAAACAGAGCGAAATTGATATTCACGGTTCGAAGCCCCTACGGATTTCTTTCGAAATATGCAAATGGTGTGAGAGGGGGCAATATTTATGCGTTAAGTGGTACAAATGGCGCGCCTATATCTTAATTATATCTTAATAAATTACCCAGCGTATGGTTATTCAGGTGCTTTTTGTCGATTGAGTATTTAGATTCTAAGAGCAGTAATTAAATAACACCAGCTAATTACACCCCACTCGGCGTCGACACCATAAAGCTCTGTATAGCTTTCTTATATATATCTTTATGATGATTTCTCACATGTGCATTCAACGATTTTTTTTTCACCGCAACAGCGCCAGTGGAAACTCCTTCTTGTAAGTAATCCACTCATGCCTCCTTACTCACGATGCCATACGCTATTAGAAACATGGCCTTTTCTTTGAATGTCTAAACATCTAAGGTAGGCGTTACATTGTTTACAGGTATTGTGCTCCAAAATTGGTTGTTAAGTATGTTATGAAAAACCTGGCATTCACGGTGAACAGTGCGGTATCAGTCACTACGGTCGCTTTGATCCCAGGATGTGACTCACTTTACTGTTGAGGTCTCCCACGAGGCCAGTCCAAGTGCCGTTAGGAAAGAGCAATCCTGTGCCACCTCCTTCAGAGCAGGCGATATCATACCTAAGAAATGTGAAAATAAAAATATGGCAGTGAATTTATGCCGAGCGCTATGTCTCAGGATGAAGTTCATATTTATTATGTAGCGAAATTACTATCACGCTTTCTGCAGTTTTCGCAATCTTGCGACAGCAGGGGCTGTGCTCGAAATATTCGTTATTTGAATCAGCGCGCAAAACGGCGGCAACAGAAGAAAAGAAGGACCGCGCAAGACCTTTGGGCTTGTTTATTGTGCTGCCACCATTTCCCGCTCTGATTCAAAGAATTCAACAATTTCATTTAGCCCGGCTTTCCAGCTTATCATATATTGCTTACTTCTGAATACATTAAATAAATGGCTATCGCGGGTTTTTGTAGCATGGCCTGACCGACCTCAACAAGCCTAGACTTTTGAATGGGGGTAATGATCCTATTGGGGCAAGCGTGTGGCTATCGGCTGCGGCCAAATAATCACACCGAAAAGCCTCCATCATGAAAGGTTCATTACACGGTATGTTACGCAAATCTCTTGGGCTTGATGTTGGTGATGCAACGTTAAGCCTGATATACTATAAAAGGGGATGCACATGGCTACCAAGCGTCGCTCTCCAATGCTGTAAGACCTAAGTTGTAACTTTTATTAAAAGAACCACAAGAGTACCTTGATTTGGGTGAGTGGGTTCAACTTGACAGTTGTCACAAAAAAACTGTAAAGACGAACACGAAGGAAAACATACGACAGGACTGGCACTACGTTCAACAGGCGTTTATTACAAACGGTTATAGAATTAATGCTGTGCGCATCAGGTACATCAACCACTTATCATCATACACACAAAAGATTTTAAATGAATCAGATCATACGCACGATTGCATGGTCAATCAGTTCATGTGCCTAGATATCTCGAAAGAAACGTCACTTATTTTTCCTGCAAAGCCAAAGACGTACAGCTGACGCACTTCTCTCCTGCTTTCCTTATAAAATATGCGTCAACTATTTCGCGTTCTGTTCTTGCGTTTTCTTTCCTCAAGAAAGTTGTGTCACCAAGCATAGGTGCGCAATCACACTTTTTGCAGTGCTCGGCCCAGTGACTGCCGTATCCTTTTCTTACGTCATTATGGCGCTGTTATGCCCTGCCATTGAAGCACTGGCCACTTTGTCCTATATAAACGCGTCCACAATCTAAGGGTATCTAAGAGAACCTAAGAAAACACAAAAACAGAATGCTAAATAGTTGAAGCATGTTTTATAAGGAAAGGAGGTGACAGCTTCATTTCAAAACCTTTGAAACCTTTCAAAAGGTTTGCCAGCTTACGCGGCCAAATTGTCGTAATAAAGGAGGCTGCATTTGAAGCATGAAATCCTTTTAGCTGGTGTTGTGGACGACTTTCAAGTGACCTTGAGCCAAAAGCTGGAGCTGTACCCGGGCCCTTATATCAGAACATCCCGTCAAGTTGCGAGTCAAAACTTGAGTACTTAGGAAGCAGTCAAAACTGGACCGCATTACATACGCCAGTTAAAGACCCAAGAAGTTACAAAAAATATTGCTTCCGAGTTTTGCTAATGCATGTTCGCACTATTACTCAAGCTGCAACTCCTTGCATGCGGAAGTTTTATTTGACATTTCCAATAGGGGGGAGGGAGATGTTCAACTGGCAGATGCAAGTCACCATAGACTTCACTGTCAGGTTTTGGCACTGAGGCAAAGTGGCCTGTGCTTTTCTGAACCCCAGCGCCACGATTTTTGCGTCATCTCGAGCGATGCCACCACGCTGCGTGGCGCCTCATTCAGGCGCATTCTTCTTCTAGCTGGCCAGGGTTCTTTGTCTCCCCGGATCATTTCACTACCTGTCGTGCCACCTCCAGCCTATTTTCCTCTTCTTGCTGGGCTGCGTCCATATAGGCCAGTGCAAAATATGGCGTGTTGCGGTGAGGTACGCCGTTTGGAACATGCGCTGCACCCATTTTAAGATTCTGGCCAGTATCATCACCAACTAATCTGCTTTGCCGGTTGCCATTTCATGCTGAAACCTGTTAGGAGCTTCGTTTGACGGTGCCAAGGAATACATGGTTTGTCAGCTTGAGAACGGAGAGCGACTGGCTTTGTTGAACAGTAACAGCAGGTTTGCAGAGTGGTTGTGGTGACGCCCGAGTCGGCCCGTTACCTCGGTTCCAAGGAAGAGCAGGGGCCAATGATCCCCACGGTGAGGAGTGGAGAAGTGACGGATGGTCGCTAAAACGCCCCCCTCCCTCTTCTAGAATGCTGGAGGTTCCGGTGTAAATAGCGGAAAGAATTAAAACTTTACGTTCAAGATAGGCTGTTTTCGGGCGGTCACACGACCCTTTCTTTTGTTTGCCACGAACGTCAATCTTGAAGGTTTTCTCTGAATGCGAAACTACACGAAAGGGGCCTTCAGAGGAATGAGTTAATGGTGGCTTGATAAAATTGCACTGCAGAAAGACGTGCGGTGTTGCGTCCATTGTCGGGAAACTAAACACAGGCTGCCCGCGCACGACACGTGGTGGTGTAGGTCGAAGCTGGTCGAGCGAGCCATGTGGCCTAAGTGCAGCGCGGCCGTTGACGGAGTGTTTTGCTGCAGGGGTACCGAAAAACTGGCATGAAACGTGGATTGCTGACCCACAGAGCATCTCGGCTGCGCTCTCTCTCAACGTAATCCTTGATTTTTGTGCACAGCTCAGTAGTACTAGGGGTATACTCTACACCAATACTGTCTGTCGAGCGGGGCGGTCAATGACGCCTTCAGTTGTCGGTGAAAACACTCAACCATGCCATTGCTCTGTGGGTGGTAAGCCGTCGTGTTATGAAGGCGCGTGCCAAGTACTCTCGTCAAGGCATAAACAAGCGACCTTAGGAACTGTTAGCTTAGTTCAGTAGTTACGTGCAAAGGACAACTGTAACGTGACGCCCACGCAGCGACAAATAATCCCGCCACTATTTCAGCCGTGATGTGTTGTAGAGACGTCGCCTCAAGTCACCTTGAATACCGGTCCACATCTTGAGCAGGTATATGACTCTTTGGCAGGGCGGAAGAGGCCCCACTAAGTCTAAATGCACGTGATCGAAACGGCTCTCTGTTAGCCGAAACGGTACACGCGTTCGGCGTGTGCCGGGTCACTTTCACGCCTTGACAGGCTCGACATATTCTTGCCCTTAATGAGAGCAGCATTCCGGGCAAGTTCGTAATCCATTACTCAAGTGATATCGCGCAACAAAAAACTACACGGACGTAAGAGAAGACGATACACCAAGCGCAACCTTTCAACTAAGTTTAGTTGAACGTAGTAGAGTTAGTTGGAAACTTAGTTGAAACTTAGTTGAAAGTTTGCGCTTGGTGTGTCGTCTTCTCTTACGTCTGTGTCGTTTTTTGTTGTGCAATGTAACTTGAACTTGAATATTCTTTCCAAGCTGCCAAAGTATTTCTTCATCGCTGGCTAGATGACGCGGTCTCTGATAAGCCTCTGTGTCGGTCTGGAGCCGGAATCGCTTAACCCGTACAGTGAATCGAATGCTGACAGCTCAAACTGATGGGGAACGATCAGGCGAAGAGCTGCTTGCGATGGGTCGCATGTGACTATTGTTATTATATGGTGAAGCCGAACCTCCACTAGCTGCAGGGACGAGCCCTTTTCCCGCAATTTGTGCAGCTCAGAGCAGTCTTGCTGGGCGGAGGCTACACCTTAGAAATATACAGGCCAAGCAGGCGCAGCGGCGATCCACGACAGTGCGTGAGCTGCCTGATCTTCGGTCGCAGGGATACGGCGTATGTTTTAGAAAATTCGGAAATAAAGAAAATTGTCGAAGCTCATGCTCTGAGCACGACGAATTGTTGTTCTTGAAAACGAAGGTGAACGACTTGTGCTTGGTCTAAATGTAAAAGCCACAGCGCTCAATAAAAAGAAAAAAGAACGGAAATGCTTGACAGCGCCACAGATTACCTACTTCTCCCTCGCTAAGGTACTTTAGCGAGCGTCAGTAGGTTTGAGGCGCTTTGAGAAGGAGCTGAGCAGCCTTCAGTCTGCGCCATTGTATTCTTGCAGTATTTCACCCACTGCCCTTGCCGACGCGTCTGCCATAAGGCAAGTTGGCGCATCGGGCAATAGATAAATCAGTAACACTGCAGTCGCCAACCGCCCTCGGGCTTCCTTGAAGCAGTGTTCGTTTTCCCAGGACCAGTGGAAGGTAAGCTTTTTTTGGTGTTGCCACGCGGCAGGTCTGTAAGCAGGTGGAGAACTTGTGCACAGGACGGAAGTGTAGTGCCTGTGAAAATTTATGAGCTCCAGAAGCTCGCTCAACTTTCAGAAGGAGGTTGGAGAGGAAGTACTCGATTGCGCGCACCCGTGATTCCACTGGCCTGATCCCTTGAGTTGAAATGTGGTCGCCGAAAAAATCCATGGCTTCAACTCCGAAAATGCATCTCAGGGGTTCTAGGACACTATAAACAGTTGGGATTCAAAATTTCAAAATCATAAATAATGATGAGAACGAAACGTCAATTTCTCGTCAGTGGCCCTATTATTCTGTCTGGAAGAAGTGCATTAGTTGCAGCTTTGGGCTTGTACTGTGACTTTTAAACTGAAAATGGTGAACCGGCCTTACTAGTTGTAACTACACACTGCATCTATCCTAGACATGTGATGCACCCATAAACTATGTAATTGCGGTATAAGTTTAAAATATATTTTCCCAAGCGCTCACATGAAGCCGCCTTCGTTGGACAGCACTTCGATCATATTCGCCAAAGGCCCATGCATGGACTTCCGTGGGTCTTGATCACTGCAATTCAGAATCAGCCAAGGAGGCCACTAGAGGAAGAAAAGCGAGAAATAAAATAAGGGCTACGCATACACAAATGTAGCAACATGCGAGACCACCTTTTCTATTCTGCTAGACTCTTCCTTGCATAAAGGTTGCCATTGTGAGGAAGTCTTTTGGTATCCATGCTGGCAGTAACTAGTTATGCACTTTTCCTCAAGACTTCAGTGTACAACGTCACAATTCGTCGGTAGAGACGTATGTGAAAGTAGGGTTGACATAGAGGTAACCAAGTCAACTGCTTTGACATTAGAATGTTCTGCGTTCCGTAGCCTAGCCTTCAGGTCACCTCCTGACCGCTTATATTTTTGTGCTTCTCCCATTCCCTTAAGAACATCGGCCTGCAAGCCATACCATGTTATTGACTATGTCGATATGCGCTGATTCGGTTTTCTTTCTCCATGATTGCTTTGACGGTTTTCGTCATGGTTTCCTCGCTTGCCCTAAGTTGTTCGGAAAGTGAATCACTACTTTATACCCCCATAAGTTCCAAATTTTGGGCACAGTTGTCGCTCATTACGATGTTTTCGTTTTCAAAGAAAAAATAGTAGCCTTGTTGATTTCATTTCCAAAATTTTGAAGGGTTTGCCAGTTGATTTGTTCAGCTTTCGAATCTTTCTGATGGAGTGTCAAGGTACTGACTATATCTGAGGCATTAAAGACTAAGCCATATCATAAACTTTAGAATTGGAACGCTATTGCCCGCGACTTGTTCGTAGAGGGTTCTAGCTTGGCTCTAACTAACAATACAAAACTATCGTCAGCGTTCGCAACACTTCTTAGCCTGCCTTCAGTTTGTTCCTCCGCTCCACGCTTGAGGACGCTACTCTGCTTTTACACTATAGGACATTACTCTCGCAAACTAATTTGACATTACTATGTTTTCAATTTGGCCTTACTACTGTCTTTCTTATAGGTATAGCATGCTTAGGGCGCTAAATGCTTTTTGTCAAAAATTTGTCGGGACATTTTTGTCGCTTTCTGGGACTAATAATAGATCGCGACTTGCCCTCAAGCGTCATATTGCCTACATAAAAAAGCGACTCACCGTCATCGCTCACGTGCTAAGATTTCTGTGAATAAAATCATTGGGTGCATCTGTACGAGCGATGCTTCAACTTTATGCTGTTGATCTACAGCTTGCCTGTGCTACGCAGGACAGGAAGAACGAACGTACGCGTCCTCCAGTAGGTTCTATCTAAAGCGCTCAGAATACGCCTTGGCTTTCCGTGATGTGCATCTTCAGCAGGGACTGTCGCCATGACGCGTGATCATCTAATCACTACATATATTTGCATCGATGCCTTAGGAAAGCACGTCACGTATTTGGCCGGAATTCCGTAAAGCCACCTCGCCTCACTTCCTGCTTCTTGGCCACCACTCAGAGTTCAGCGATAAACGTCGCACCTGTAGCAAAACCACCATTTTTGTTGTGGTGCCTACAGCCCCTCGAAGCCCTCCCAAGCCTTCTTGGAATGCAAAAGAAAACACAATCGTCATTTTTAGCTCTACAACTAGCCATACTACTGCTCCTGCATGAGAAAAACAGCCAATGCTTTCACATTAACACGGATGGTTCAGTTTCTTCTGCAAGCTCAGCAGGAGCAGTGTTATTCCCGCGCAGCCCGTCACCATAAATTCAAGACATCGCATTTTACATCAGCGACGTCTTCAGAACTCACCGCCCGCCTTGCAGTTCTAGAATTCATAATCGAAGAACCGTAACACACGTGGTCAATCTTCGATTCCAAGGCTGTTCTCCAGTGCATTATGTCGCGATTTCCTTATCGACCGAATGAACTATTCGTCGCTGATATGAGACATCTTCATCTCTACGCAATAAAGAAAAAACGCAACGTAGTTTATCAGTGGATACTGGGCCATTGCGGTAATAACGGATACGACCGTGCAAATGAGGTCACCCAGTCTTCTCATGATGGCCGCCACTGTGCAGCTCTATCGTTATCCAGTACAGACGGAGCTACAGGGCTTCGTCTGCTGGCACTTGAACTTACGCTTGCAGTCATAGAGGCAGTTATACTAGCAGTCATAGAGCCATTACGTAATCAAGGAGTACAGACCGCTTACGTAAATATCTTGGAAAATATCTACGGAGATTCACAGCTACATTAATTTTGCCCAAGGAAAGTCGGAAGATACCTGGAAAGAAAGGGGTCAGACAAGGAGAAACAATCTCTCCAGTGCTATTCAGCGAGTGCTTGGAAGAAATATTCAAGCTATTAAACTGGGAAGGCTTAGGAGTAAGGATCAAAGGCGAATACCGCAGCAACCTTCGGTTTGTCGATAACATTGTTGTATGCAAAAATACTGCAGACGAGTTACAACAAGTGATAGAGGACCTTAACAGAGAGAGTGCAAGAGAGGGGTCGAATATTAATATGCAGAGGACAAAGATAATGATGAATAACCGGGCAAGGGAACAAGAGTTCAGGATCGCCAGTCAGCCTCTAGAGTCTGTGACGGAGTACGTTTGCCTACATCATTTAATCATAGAGAACCCTGATCATGAGGAGGAAATACATCGCAGAACAAAAATAAGTGTTGGATTGCATACGGTAGAAATTGTCAGCTCCGGACTGGAAGCTTACCAATATCATTGAAAAGGAAGGTGCATAATCAGTGCATTTTACCCGTGCTGACATATGGGACAGAGACTTAGAGACTGACAAAGAAGCTTCAAAACAAGTTAAAGACCGCACAAAGAGCGATGGAGCTAAGAATACTAGGCATAACCTTCAGAGACAGAGAGAGAGCGGTTTGAATGGGAGAGCAAACGAGTATAGCTGATATTCTAATTGACATTGAGAAAAAAATGGCATTCGGCAGGTCATGCAATGGCATAGGTTATGTAACCGTTGGAACATTATGGTTAGATAATCGATGCCAAAAGCAGAGAAGCGCAGTAGAGGACGGCAGATACGTGGGGTGATGAAAAAACAAATTCGCAGGCGCTACCTGGAACCTTTCACGCATTGCGAGGGCAATTGGAGGGGTAATTGGGGTAATTTCAAACAGGGGTAATCGCAGATTGCTTCGTCCAGCAGTGGACATCCTATAGCCTGATGATGAAAAGATATTAAATAAAACCAGCTGTCTTGGCCCTTTCAATACGTCTTGAGTCAGTCAGACATTATTTATCTACACTAACATATGATTTTCAAAATTTTAGTCGTCTTCCCTCTACTTTGATTTACAGATCCGGCAGCGACATTAAATACAAAGTGGATATGCACGACCAAATGAAGGATGGTATTGTTACCTACGGACGCCTTGCGCCTAATTATGACAGTGGTTATTCATCGCGCAGCGCTCACTTCCGGGTTCTTTGTGAAGCACCCTCCATCCTATAGGTAGGTCTCGAAAGAAGTGCTCCTTGCGATAATGAAAAGCTGGGAAAATCGTCTTTGGGTTATTCCACGCCAACTGTCCCAACCTTGGCGCTCGACCATCAGCAATTTCTTTGAAAAAAATTGAGGAGTATCTATTTAAAGCAAGAAGTCATTCTGTTATATATTTTCGCGAAAAAAAATTTGCAGCACCACTGGAAACATGTGAAGTTTTTTTAGAAAGTTCGAATGTGTTAGTCGTAAAACGCATTGCCAAAAAGCTATCTCTTCTTAAGTTAGGCGAGCACACGATTTTCCATTGAGAATTAAGATACGCTTTTCACTTAAAAAATGTGTTATCTTTACATTTCTGTGAGTTTTTTATACAGCACCAAATATGCAAAATTTGGTGCATATTGGGAATTTTTTTGCCGAAAGGTAACTTTTACCGATAGGTTACATTTCATAGTAACTAATTTTCAGCTAGTTTTACTGTAAGTTAAAAATAATTTGGGATGAATATAGCAGCTGAATATCTACAGCTGGCGACAAAGTTGCCAAAAAGTTAGTTTTAGCCTATGTTTAGTCGTAAATTTAGCATTGAGGTGTTCAGGGTAAAAATACGCTAAATAGTGTATTTATTAGAAACATTCATTGTCTACGAACTGAGAAACGTTAATCAAATTACTTTTTGTTTTGAACAAGGAAAGCATTTTTAAATTTGCGTTATACCGGTCTCTATGCTTGTACGTGTTTTCCCTTGGTAGGAAAGCGTCCTAGCGGTAAGTAGAACTTGCGCGGACGCAAAATTCCATGAGTTGATAGAGGAACCATCTAGACAAGATAATCAGCTCCTCAAATTATTACTTGCTTTATTATAAATTATTATCCTAGCCAATAAAAAAGCGCGAGCCCCAATAGAGCGCATTCTACAGGATGTCGCCGTACACCGACACGGCCTGCATAGCGTCGTCACGCGGCATCGGTGAGTTATGCCGGTGAGTACATAGTGCAGTTAGATACACTAAGATTTTTAAATGGGCGAAAACTTCGTGAATAAGAAAACAATGTCTTGCTTTATTACGGCAAATATGCAGCAAATATCAGCCAACACAATCGTGTTTTAGCGACAATGCTGGCACTGATCATGGAGGAGTGATGTCGACTCGCCATTAAATGTTTTGGCACGCTTAAGTTCAAACTGCTGCATTTAAAAATATAATGGAAAGAAATAAATAGGTTCAGTTGCTCGCCCTCTCTGCCTTTCTTGTTTTTAAATGGTAAATTCAGACCGAATCAAGCAGTCCGCTGATATGTGTGAAGCGCAGGATTTAATATCCAGTCTGCGATAAGTGAAGAAAGGAATGGGAAGGCTCGTTGGACTGATCGACTGTAAAAACGTTGCGGCTATAATCCTAAAACGCGCTCCTATGTTCCTCAGATGCATTATATTTTTTTCACGCAGAAGCTACTGTGTTTCATTGCTTGCACTTCCCCTGGTGGTCTTCTGACAGCAATGTTTAGAATAAGGTAAGATGTCTCTTGGGCATTAAAATGTCTCAACAATTGCTTTAAATGAAAGGAGGGAGATTTCAAGTGCAAATATTTCCCGTACCTATAGCTACAATGTATTGCTGTAGTGGCTGAAGCAAGACATCAGAACATTTATTGGTGATATCTGCCAGAGAAGTCAGACTATATATGCTGAAGCCTGGAAAGACTCTTCCAGATCCGCCTAGAGAATTAAAGTTTTGACTGTGGCCACTGTTTCGTTAGAGAATAAAAAGGGCATCAGATACTTTTCCTCGCGGTTGTGCTTAATAGCCTTTTTGTATATCCATGTTTAGAGTGGTCGCACTCATTCTTTCATATGTCGGAACACCGGAATAAAAGACGCATGCTATTGATTTTGTACACGTTTATTGCATCCGACATGGAGGAAGGAAACCCCGGACAGGCCCCGACCACACGAACGTATTGGAGAAAGTGAGGCGGAAGTCACGTGCTGTTTTTCGCAAAGGAGCACTAGGAAGGCTACCCCAAATGTCAACATTGCCATAGCAACCGCGTTCACGAAGCTTTCGCCGCTGCTCTCGGTCTCTGAAAAGTGAGATAAGATTTTTCCGCCGGTGTCTTTTTCGCCGCATATTTTCATCTGGAAACAAAGCTGCCTTTGGAGTGTGGTGTGTAAGCTTGGAAGTTCTGTGTCGGTGTGTGAGAGTGAGTTTCAACGAGAAACATATACACTCAAGCAATCAATGCGTTGGGTCTTCGTCGTCTTCTTTAGCGTGCCACGAAAAAAAAAAAAAAACTGGTGCACGTCTGCTTTACTAAACTGCTACAGAAGTTTCGTAGGCTTTCTTTTGATGCGCGTCGGCAGCACACACTTCCGGCAGTTCGTAACAATGCAAGTTCAAACTTCGCGCCCATCTGCTCCGTCAAGCTGCAGAACCGCTGACTTGAGGCGCAACCTTCCTATAGTCGATAACTCGAACGAGCCTTCAAATTTTTTTCTTCAGTTATCGCAGACTGGATATTAACTCCTGCGCTTCACAAATGTCAGCGGACTGCTTGATTCGGTCTGAATTTAACATTTAAAAACAATAAAGACAGAGAGGGCGAGCAACTGAACGTATTTATTTCTTTCCATAATATTTTTAGATGCAGCAGTTTGAACTGAAGCATGTCAAAACATTTGATGACGAGTCGACATCGCTCCTTTAATATCATTGCCTACATGGTTGCTAAAACACGATTGTGTTGGCTGATATTTGCTATATATTTACCGTAATGAAGCAACATATTGTTTTGTTATTCACAAAGTTTTCGATCATTTATAAATCTTAGTGTACCTAACTGCACTCTGTACTCACCGGCATAGCTCTCCGATGCTGCGTGACGACCCTATGCAGGCCGTCGGTGTACGGCGACATCCGGTTAAACGCGCTCTGTTGGGGCTCCCGTTGTTTATTGGCTAGGCTAATCATTTACAACAAATCACTAAAGTAAAAACTTGAGGAGCTGATTATCTTCTCTAGATGTTCCTCCATCGACTCAGAAAATTTTGCGTCCGCGCAAGTTCTACTTACCGCTAGGACGCTTTCCTATGAAGGCAAAACACGTACAAGCATAGAGACCGGTATAACAAAAATTCAAAAATGCTTTTCTTGTTTAAAACAAAACGTAATTTGATAAAAGTTTTTGAGTTTGTAGACAATAAATGCTCCTAATAAATACACTAATTAGGGTTTTTTTACCCCGACCATCTCAATGCTAAATTTACGACTAAACATGGGCTAAAACTAACTTTTATGCAAATTTGTCGCGAGCTGTACAGGCCATTTCACGTTATATTCATCCGAAATTATTTTTCACTTACAATACTACTTGCTAGAAATTAGCTACTATCAAATATAACCTTTCAGTAAAAGTTATCTTTCTGCAAATAAATACCAATATGCAAGAAATTTTGCATATTTGGTGACGTATAAAAAACTCACGGATACGTAAAGATCGATAACACTTTTTTTAAGTGAAAAGCCAACCTGCATTCCAAAGGGAAAATCGTGCGCTCGCCTAAGTTAAGAAGAGAAAACTTTTTGGCCATGCGTTTTACGACTCATATTTTCTAGCTTTCTAAAAAAAACTTCACATGTTCCTTGTGGTGCTGAAAAATTTGTTTCGTAAAAATGTTTTGAAGAAAGACTTCTTGCTTTAAATAGGTAACCTCAATTTTCTTCAACAACATCGCTGATTTTCGAGCCCCAAGGTTGGGACAGTTGGCGTGGAATGACCCCTTTAGGAGATTTTCTGTCGTCAAGGTTGTAAGGGGTAGTTGCGATCGAGCAGGGGCAAATGTGGTTAAAAGCGCCTTATAACATGGTAATAGCTGGCTCACCATTAGGATGAGGAAACAAGTATTGAGCTACTACGTTTTCCTCTCTGAACATGCACATCTGCTAGACTGATGTGTGCCGCGATCACGTCATTCAACTGTATTTTCCGCAATCTCATGCGCCAAACCTGCTCGCCTAGCTGTTAGAGCTTGTCTCATCGATAATGTAACTGGTTACATCTAATCGCTTGCAGACAAAGGCACTAAATTACAATAAGCGTTAGCGAGTTAAAAACAATGGATTAGAAATTATACATAATTAGAAAATAGCCACTAAAGTAGTTGAGTACGAATAAATAATTGCATATAATTTCTTACGCACAAGTCGGGATTAAGCGCAATGTATTGTGCATTCTGCTGCGCTTTCTTTTCTTTCTTACCTCGCGAAACAAAGGCGCATAAACCCTTGAGAAGCCCTTCAATCTGAGAAAATAGGCTGTCTTTTTCATAACAATAGAACCACGCAAGTATAATGGACGTTGAGTACATTTGTGTGTGCCTCCAGCTGTGTTTCACTGCGTGTGCTATTTTTCCAGGTCTTTATAACAAATTATGAAGAACACGAGATTACCAGAACGAAACAATGAAACACAAGACATGGCGCGGATTTTTCCTCTTTAACACTACCTAATTGTACAGCCTGCGATAAGGAGCTGCCTTAACACAGCTTCCAAGGTGTTGATTGGCCACAGAGTTAGTGTAAATCTTTCATGTTCGCAGACGCTAGTTCTGCAGAATTCGTACGAAAAAACAAAAAAGTCATGAGCGCTACGCATCACAAATAATTGACATCTTATGTAGAACGGAAATGGAAAGCTTGATGATGAATACTGAAATTAAGGCGCCTCAAAAGTCAATGTCACTTGCAAAATTGAGCCCTCCAAAATTTAAACAACTTATGAAAATTTACTTACGTAAATTGCAGTGACACGAATGCGTGTGCCATTGAAGATTCGGCCTTTTGAGCACAAGGAAGAAAGGACGGGTTTAGAAGAAAGGTTAATCTCTCATGGGAGCATTCGACCTTCTTTTTGACTTGCATGCACAATTTGTTGGTAAGGAGTAACTGATCCGGCTTTCATGCGCGGTAAAATTTAGGTGGTTCGACATCCGTGTGGACCACTGAACATCAATAGTATACGTGAATATGGCTGGCATCCTTAAATAAACCATGCAGGCTGTAGAAAGCTTTGGCGATAAGTTCATTCACCTTAATGGTTTTGTGAGCGAGGGCATCGTTTACTCACTTGGACATGAAGTGTGTTATTACGCGGCACCATAAAAACTGCATCATAAATATACTAAATAAATGTTTCGCCACAGTAGCGATATTTCGGCTGTGCTAGACATTTGATGGCTTACTGTTTCACACAATCTGTTTCCGCAAGATTCCGAACTTATCGATGTTACAGCTAGTCTCACAAAAGGGAGCATTGAAATAATAAAGAACTAGGACGGTGCAATAATGAAAAAAAGAAAACACTTCGCCAAGGTAGCAGTACTGTGTGCTCAAAAACGCGGTCAACAGAGATTCTTAAAAAGAAACACGCAGGTACAAGGGAAATGTTGGCGCTCATGTAAAGAACATTTTAGTGAGATAGAGGTTTTTCAACAAAATTTTCTGAAGTTTGGCTGCCATCCAACGTAGCTCACTGCTTAATATCTATACACAGGACAAATGGCACTTTACACACAGAAACACGTAGATAAGACATTGTACTATAATAAGCTCTATACCTAAATCCATAAATGTCTTGGCGTGCATATCACAAATGTGCTTCCATCGCATACTCACGTTAATTATATCCTTAGCAATTCCATTCCTGCGCTAGTATACCTACGTTGCAATTTTTCTGAAGCGCCAAACCTAAAACCCCTAAATTTCTCCAAAGTAGCGCCATTCTTAGATCTTTCCGCCACCCCGCTCACCCTGGCGCGTCCTCCTCCACACCTCCTGTCGCCCCAGCCTCCTCCGCTCCCTCATTGGCCAATCTGTGTCACGTGGAAGCAGGCGCCGTGCTTTTGTATATTTTTTCTTTCCAGCGCGCGCCGACCTCCATTGTTGGGCCTGTGCGACGAAACTACGGCAGGCGGACTGACGGAGTGCGTTAGCCATTGAGTTTCCTACAAAAATTACTAGGGGAACTCTGGCGCTGCAGTCGTTGTTGTACCATGGGAATGATGGGAAGTACATGGATTTGTCTGACATTCGTGCTTGTGGATTTAGACGTTCTTGTGGCTTTGTATATTACGCTATATAAATCTTATTGTCGTATATTTCAGAGCAATCTATATTCTTCGAAGTGCAGAAGATGCAGGGAACGCGTACAATTGCTATTAAATGCAACGATTGAGCTTGTCCAGGTGGCCAAATCGAAACACGCGAAGCGTCTCAAGGCACTGGCATGCCCGCGATAAATTCATAAGGGTGTTTCATTCGCTTATCGATACATGCGAGTCGCTATGATACAAATAGACCTTGAAAAGGCTTTTGACAGAGTCGTCCATGATGTCATATTTTTGCTCTTAGAACATGTTAAAGCCGGTGCAGTGATAACAAAAGGAGTAAGAATGGTGTACAAAGATTGCACTGCAAAGTTAGTCATTAATAGGAAATTAGACGCCAGGATAAAAGTGGAATCATCTGTAAAACAAGGATGCTGCTTGTCGCCTTTTTTATTTTCCTTGTATTTAGAGCCTTTCTGTTTGAAAATAATTAAAAGCCAGTTTATTAGTGGGTTTATCTACGCAGGAATTGAGACTAGAGTTCTGGCTTATGCAGATGACATGGCAATTTTTTGCCGTGATACGGAAAGCTTGAATAACACTATGAAAGAGGTAGTTTCCTTTTGCGCCGCAACTGGAAGTGTTGTCAGCTGGACTAAGTGCCTAGGTTTATGACACGGCAGCTGGCCACAGGTACCCTATTTTTTTTTTTGCAATATGAACTGGAGCGTTACCCCTGGAAAATATCTTGGGGTGCCATTACAACATTATCGTGACAATGCCGCGTATTGGATCGAAGTAAAAAGAGTTAAAAATCAGACAGAAAAGTAGGGCGGGCATAATTTTTCGATGTTTTCCAGAGCTAGTGCTTGCAATTTGTTTTTAGTTACAAAGGTGTATTATGTACTACAAGTGTTATGCATGGCAAGGATTTGGGTGCAGAAACTTCACAGAGTGTTTGCGGTATATATATGGGGATCTACTTGGGAGAGAACTAGCCGGTGTAACTTGTTTCATTCTGTGAAAAATGGAGGACTAGGATTAACACATTTGTTTTTGAAACAGATTGTTAGTAGGTTCCTTTTCTTAAGGGACTAAAGTGATATATTTCTGCGTACTGTTATTCAAGTGAGATTGAGTTCTTCCTTACCTGAGTGGGTTGTTTCATCTGCAAATGAACGTATTCGAACAGTAATTGGCTTTCTGAGGGAAGTTGTTATGGCCTTTTCTTTACTGAAAGCGCATTTTTCGAATGAATTTTTGACTTCAGTGACGCGTACGAAACTTTATAGTGATCTGGTTGATGTTTTCTTGCCGCATCCTGTTTACCATATGATGTATAACTTAGGACCTGAACGCAATGTGCTGAAACGCGTTAGAAAAATGCCGGTTACGTCTTCAGCGAAAGCCATCTTTTTTCAATTGCATTCGGGCACTCTCCTTGTGAAGCCATGGCCGCCAAACAAGGGCTTCTTTGTTCCATGGTCTGTTAACTGCATCATATGTAAGATACCTGAAACTATTGAGCACATCTTCTTGGATTGCCGTGACTCAGTTTTCTTGTGGGATGTTCTCGAACGAACTCTGAAGAAAGAACTGCCGTTAAGTCCTTCGGTTTCGGTTCTTACCGTGTGTAGACAGAGGGGGAGTGCCGGCTGACTTGATAATGCTTTTGTGTATGAGCAGCGTTTGGAAAACGTGTATGAATGTCAGGAATGCCCGCGTAGATGAAAGGTGTGCAAGGGAACACCTAAGTGAAAGTCTTAGGTACACGCGTGTTGCCCTCAAGCACATGATTGAACCGCCAGAGTGGTTGCAGGAGCTTGACACTTTGGTGTCGGTGATATCCTCTTTGAATGCCTTTTAAATATGTACAGTCTCTCGAAGTGATGTAATATTACTTTACTGCACCAAGTGACCTACTTTGTACACATTTGAGTGGTGTTGAAATCAAGGTAATGAAGAGAAAGAAGCGTCCGCGGCTTAATGGTTTCAATATCAGGCTTCTGTGCTACAGTCCCTGTGTTCGAATCCTGCCGTCGGGCAATTTTAATTATGTTTATGTAATTATTTATTGCGCAATATACTGTTGAAAATGACGAGTTTGCAAAGTCACAAAGTCGTGTGAAGCCAAAGGAACGAAGTTAAGGCAAATCCATGTACTTCCCATAATTCCCATGCTAGGACAACCGCTCCCATTGCAGCCCCTGTAGGCGCTAGCGGCAGAGTTCCCTGTAGTAATTTTTGTAGGAAACTTTATGGCGTTAGCGTAATGGACGTCCACACGCCAAGTTTCATCCTAGACGCCAGCGCTCGTTTCCCCCCTGGCGGAACGATTTCACCTCCAACGGGTGTAGGTTTTCGCCGCCGCTTCCGCTTCACGATCGCGCCCGTGTTCAGGTCGCGCTGCGCGCGAAACGTCTCTTGTTTGCGACGGCACCTCTTCGGATGACTGGCAATTATGATTGTGTCGTTAACTGTCGCGACAGCAATGTAAACACGAAAGGGTTGATTCCACCAGCGAAATTCTGCCGATTCACAAGAAAATGGTACGAAAAAATCAGCCGACGGACATGGATTACTGCGGTGCGCCGAACGAAGTAAACAACTGCCAAACGAAGCGAGCTCGTTCATTGATCACTGGTGAGTGTATGATGGCTTTTATATGTAACCCACATGAACTTAATAATTACTTGTTATATATTCCTTTTACTCATATAAAACCTTTCATTTGTTCGACCAGCGCTTGCCCTTCTTCTTTCTCGTGTTTCGTTTATGTGTGCGCTGCCCAAGAATGGAAACCACTTCTGTTGTATGCGCTAGCAGTGGCCGAAGTTCACGCGTGGCGAGAAACTGAATATGTGCACGATGCATTGAACATGACTGGAGTTCCTTCCTGCATCACCACTGCACCGATCATTCGAGTTACTGGACGATACACGCCCGCGTCTTTGTCGCGCGGCATTGCTGAAGAAGAAATGATTACTAATGCTTTCAACTTCCGTCTCTTGAGCACTGTTAAAAATTGTCAAGCTATTTACACTGCTGCCTCTTTCTATATTGTAGGAGACGTAGTAGTTAGAGTTGTGTGCGCATGTCGTACTTGTGCTATGCAGCGATATATTTTGTTTATTTCCGCACAGTGTCGATGGAAGCCCGTTGTCGCAATCAGAGACAACACGGATTTGTAGTAAACATGTTTTGAGAAACTGCAAAAACGACTTTAGCCCGTATGTGCCGTATGTATGTGCCGCATCATATTTTTCCGGTGGCACATACCATGTCGTTTCCAATTACCTGCACAGCGTCACTTACATTGCTAAGCAGACGCTGCCCTTTCGCCGCATTGCAGCCATAAAAATAATCGTCAAGCGTACCGATCTTCTTAAAGGCAAATAGAAGCGTGTACAATCTGTTTCACACTCAGGGGAAAATTCGGAACGTATTGCATCATGATGCGGCAAGCAATGGTGTCGTGCGGCGGCAGCAGCTCACGCAGGCGCAGACGCTCGAGGGGCGAAGTCGTGATCTGAGTCGTCTGCTACTGCGGCGCACGCTGGCCGCATTGTCGGGAAGCGTGCTACTGTCAGGGGCAGTGCATCGATTTCATCCGTACTGCAGGAATTGAGCTGATATTCTTTACTAAACGTTGTGCGACGCCAAACTCTGAGCCTTCATTGGCGATAATGGAGTTCCACAAACTTCTTTTGCCAGCATGCTTCGTTTGTTCTTTCGAAAGACCGGGGTACTGAGCGCGTGCAAGTATATTTCTTCACTATGTGTGCTACCGTATTAAGCAGCGGCAAGACGTACCAAGACGTGCGCGCAACATGCTCAGTATTTATTTGACTCGAAAGGAAGACAAAGCACTCAAGAATGATAACCATGGGGGTCGAACACGATGAAACAAATGGATGCGATTAAAGGAATGCTTTAGGTTAAGACAATGAGCAGGAAGTGATATTTTTCTACAATCAGTCACTACACCAGACAGACCCTGCCCGCCGGCAAGGAACTGGACACGTCACGCTCCGAACTTCAGTTAGTGTCTCGTCATATGTCCCCAGCGGCAGCGACGACAGCGCTAATCCTGGAAGGCAGTGAAGTGTATAGTGACTTGATCAGGGATGTGTTCATTCGCAGCACGTTTCAGTTGCTGAAGATGGTGGATCTAAGCCTATCTTTGGGCTACTCATAGAGGGGATCGTGCGCCAGCGATACTTTCAACGAGCCCCGACATTTTAAATGATGCAGGCGCCCGGGAATTGAGGCGGCCACTCCAAGAGAGTGACCGCGCGCTCTTCAAGCGTCCTATAGTGTCAGAATACATAGTCACCTTCCAGGAACGGGCCGTCAAGAATGTATGGAATCAGTACGTCGTCTGTGACTGCCCTGCACTTTTCAGCGATGAACACACCTTCTAGGCGTATCAGTGGGCGTCGCACAACGCTTAGTAAAGAATACCGGCTCATTTCACGCAGTAACGGGGAGATTGGCGCCCTGCAACTGACAGCAGAACGCTTCCCGACGATGCGGTCAGCGCGCGCCGCCGTACCAGACGACGCCATTCAAGACCCCGCCCCTCGGGCACCTGCGCCTGCGCGAGCTGCTGCCGCCGCCGGACTCGAGCGCTCGCCGTATCGCGATGCAATGCGCTTCGAGTTTTTCCCTAAGTGTGAAACAGGCTGTACATCGTCCTTCGAATAAAATGTCCAAGCTACACACGTAGGCACACACCGCGCGCGGTTCGAAACGTGCCCAAACACGCGCAGTGCTAGAGGCAATCAAGGCGGTGCGAACGAGAGATGGGAGAGGCGTACTACGCGCTAGTTAAATTTTACCCCGCATGCGGCGCTCTAAACGCCGGCGCAGCAGCGCCACTCTCAGTGCCGTTCTTGTCTATACGCGCCGTGCACGCCGACGGACGCGCCACTGGTGGCGGCCTTGCGCAGAACACGCGGGACAGGAGCCTGGCGCGCGCCGTAGTTTGTTGTGTCGTTGATCGGGCTTCTCTGTCTTATTAACGTTTGCAGAGCAAGATAGGCAACACCATTCGCACGTGTGGGGTAGCCAAAGCTTTAGGAAACGTCGAAGAAGAATTGCTGCAGGGTGGGCGGCTCAAATACCGGTGAAAACGTGCCGGCGATACGGTTTTAATCATTCCCGGCAAAGCCTCATCAGCGGAAGCAACCGTAGCAAAGCATCGTCGCTTCGAAGGAAAATTTCTTGTTCTCATCCTTTCCTTTCTCTCGTCGGTGTTATTTTCCACTCGATTATAGTTAGACGCGTGAGCAACGAAGTTCGTCTGCAGCGAAGCATGAGGTTTAAAGGCATTTCGCTAATATTCGGAATGCTGTTTGCCGCTAATATTTTTTTCCGCTTCTTTACGGTGTTGCGCTAGCTAGGCAGCACGACTGCACGAGCGCATTGCGTTGTACGTTAAAGCTACTGAAGTTTGCAAGAATTGAAATTATTGGGTTTCATGCGGCGCGGTAAATCCTCGCACCAGCTGTCGCGCACTTCAAGTTCTTAAATCTATTTTATGCGTGGCTTCGCACATGTTTAACTGTTGCTAGTTGCTCCATACATAACTCTTGTCGATTCTTTTGAGCAGCGAAGTTTTCACCCTGTCTTGTTTGTAAAGGGTATAAATTACGTTGTGTCTTAACGGAATCATACCAAGGAAGTGCTTCTTTAACAGCTTTATTCTTTTCGCCCGAGGGCATCTTAGATATTGTTTGCGTTTTTGGAAATGTGTTTAGAAAATAGGTAGTTCAGGGCGAGAATTGCTAATAGCTGCTGCATATGGTATTTTTGTTCCATTTCTCGCTGAAAAGTTCGCGTCCCGTTTGGGAAGTCGTCACACCTCGATGCTGCCTGAGCAAAGTTAACACACCGAGTGATTTGTTTGTTTCACAACGTAGTCTCTTCTTGCAAGCGAGTTTTGTGCTCAACTGAATTCTTTCTTATACTTACGCTGCAGACGACTAAACCGGGTCTTGCCGCCAGCGGTCATCTACTTTGACTGGCGCTGCTCTGCCTTTAAATATATCATGTGGCACCTCTCTCTAGTAATATAAAAAAGTACTGAAAAGTTAGTCAGTCTTTAGCTTTGTACGTTTCCAAGCAGCTCTCTTGGGGAATTTAAATTTGCACAAACTGAAGCGGGAACGGTAGTTCATCAGCGTGTGCAGCAGAATTGCATCGGCGTCAGCACTAACACGCGCTTTTATTATCCCGTGTGTTTGGTGACTTCGTTGGCTAGTGTACGCGTTTCCATCAATAAACTGACAATTACTCTTATTGAGGCGGCTTCGACTGCACTTATTTGGTGATGTCAGATGTATTCATCGGTAGAAAAATCACAATGGTATATGCAGAGATTGCACCGTGCGAATTTGTTTGATATAGTCTGCACTAACGACGGGTGCTTATTATTCAGGTACAGAAGCAGCATTGCGGCAAGGGTAGAATAAAAAAAAACCGTCGAGAGATCGCATCACTCAACAAAATTTATCGGCTAGTGAACATGAGCTCCACGTCATGTAAATGGGGTTCATGGCGTTTGTCTGCAGGACACACCTTGCACGTATGTGGACCATGTTGTCCCAAACACCGGTAAGATCGTGTTCATACCCGCACGCAGAGAGATCAGCATCTACCCTACAGCTGTCACCGCAGAAGAAGCAGCCTGGCACCCGCACAAAGGAGAAATCGCAGCCGCGAACTTCAGCCATCCTTGCTGCAAAGGGTTGTCGTCTGCTACTGCTACAGCGTGTACTGTTGGAAGCGTCCGCTAGGTGGCTTTCAGTGGCGCCTCTATAGGCGCCGTGCACGCCGACGGACGCGCCACTGGTGGCGGCCTTGCGCAGAACACGCGGGAGAGGAGCCTGGCGCTTGCCGTAGTTTGTTGCGTCGTTGATCATGCTTCTCAGTCTTATTCACGTTTTCAGATCAAGATAGGCAACACCACTCGCACGTGTGGGGTGGCCAAAGCTTCAGGGAATGTCGAAGAAGAATTGTTGCAGGGTGGGGGGCTCAAATACCGGTGAAAACTTGCCGGCGATACGGTTCTAATCATTCCCGGCAAAGCCTCATCAGCGGGAGCAACGGTAGCAAAAATGGATCGTCGCTTCGATGGGAAATGTCTTGTTCTCATCCTTTCCTTTGTCTCGTCGGTGTTTTTTCCACTCGATCATAGACGCGTGAGCGACGAAGTTCGTCTGCAGTGCAGCATGAGGTTTAAAGGCATTTCGCTAAAGTTCGGAATGCTGTTTGCCGCCTATATTGTTTTCCACTTCTTTACCGCGTTGCGCTAGCTAGGCAGCACGACTGCACGAGCGCATTGCGTTGTATGTTAAAGCTACTGAAGTTTGCAAGAACTGAAATTGTTGGTTTCATTTGGCGCGGTAAATCCTTGCACCATCTGTCGCGCACTTCATGTTTTTACATCTATTTTATGCGTGGCTTTTCACATGTTTACCTGTTGCTAGTTGCTCCATGCATATCTCTTGTCGATTCTTTTGAGCTGCGAAGTTTTCACCCTGCCTAGTTTGTAAAGGATATAAATCACGCTGTGTCCTATCGGAACGATACCAAGGAAGTGCTTCTTTAACAGCTTTATTGTTTTGACCTGAGGGCATCTTAGATATCGTTTGCGTTTTTGGAAATGTGTTTAGAAAATAGGTAGTTCAGGGCGAGAATTGCTAATAGCAGCTGCATATGATATTTTTGTTCCATTTCTCGCTGAAAAGTTGGCGTCCCGTTTGGCGAGTCATCACACATCGATGCTACCAGAACAAAATTAACACGCCGAGTGATTTGTTTATTTCACAACGTAGTCCCTTCTTGCATGTGACTTTGGTACTCAACTGAATTCGTTCTTATACTTACGCTACAGAAGACTAAACCGGGCCTTGCCGCCAGCGCTCATCTACTTTGACTGGCGCTGCTCTGCCTTTAGTTATATCATGTGGCACCTTTCTCTAGTAATATAAAAAAGTACTGAAAAGTTAGTCAGTCTTTAGCTTTGTACGTTTCCAACAGCTCCCTTGGGGAAATTAAAATCGCACAAACTGAAGGGTAGAAAACTGAACTGAAGGAATTAAATTAGAAATTAAACTGAAGGGGAACCGTAGTTCATCAGCGTGTGCAGCAGAATTGCATCGGTGGTGCTGCACTAACACGCGCTTTTATTATCCCGTGTGTTTGGTGACTTCGTTGGCTAGTCTACGCGTTTTCATCAATAAACTGACAATTACTCTTCTTGAGCCGACTTCGACTGCACTTATTCGGTGATTTGCCACTTCGCCACTTTGCCACTTCGAGGAAGTGGCAAAGAACGCACGGATTTTTGAAGTAACGGCCACGGCTACTCACAACCTCTTCTTTTGAGCCTAGTTCACGCTTTCCGCTTAGAAAAAGTGTGTGTTCACGTGCTGCGAGGTTTTCAGCGCATTGGTTGACATTTTCTTTTCGAATGTGCTCTTATTGTTTCACGTAGTTTCATCTTGGGGTGAAATGCACGCAGCTGCAGCTGGCCTGTGACATAAAAGCGACTTTCTTCAGGGTGTGCTTTGAGCTCCACCAGAAGTTAGCACATTCTCGGCGCTTTTGCAAGGATCACTATGACTTACGATGCAGTCTTTTAGCTTCGAATGTACGCCCGCATGTATTGATTTGGTTTGTGGTGATTACCCGCCGTGGTTGCTCGGTGGCTATGGTGTTGGGCTGCTGAGCACGAGGTTGCGGGATCGAATCCCGGCCATGGCAGCCGCATTTTGATGGGGGCGAAATGCGAAAACACCCGTGTGCTTAGATTTAGGTGCACGTTAAAGAACCCCAGGTGGTCAAAATTTCCGGAGCCCTCCACTACGGCGTGCCTCATAATCAGAAAGTGGTTTTGGCACGTAAAACCCCAAATATTATTATTTGTGGTGATTAACGTTTTTAACGTTCCGAAGCGACTAAAGCTAGGATGGCTCCGGATAACCTTATCTAGCTCACCTGGGGATGTTTAACGTGCACTTTGATCGTACAGTCGTACGTGAGCCGGTAAATTCCTCGTTGGCGTTTCATAACGCTCGCGCGGGCGCACTAGCGCTGCTTTAGAAGTTGGCGTCTCGGCGCGATTGTATTTCTTCAATAAATGTTATTTACTAGTTGTAACAACTTGTCATTATCTAGTAATATTGACGGCGCCTCCAGGGCACCAAAGCGGCAACGCAAACACCAAAGCTAGAACCAGGGCTGGATGGGGCTCGACGAAGCCTGTGCATGCAAAGGGATTATAAGATTGCCGACAGTCAATTTTGTATGCGAACACTCGCTGCGACGCCTGCTCTATTGTAATGACACGTGCTCTTCAGAGGCCTCTGTTAGCCATTACATGTGCCCTCCTGGAGCAGTACTTGTAAAAAAAAAACAATATATCGTCACGATTACCAAAGCACCCCGCAATAAAAAAAACGGCCCTGTTGCCAGGCATTGCTGACCGCACAAAGCCGGAATCTCTCACGCGGCGGCCGAACAAAAGTATTCTACCGATACGCAAATGAACCTACGAAACTACGTACACGTACTTTCACGCTGTCAACACCTAAAACTTTGGTAATTACGCGCATGTTTCAGTACACCGCGTGCTTGCGTCGTGTTTCAGCAACACGAACTCTCAACGTCGCGCGCTTTACGCCTTAAATATGCCTTGAATAATGGTCCTTTTCTCTATTTCTTCCGCAATTCGAACATGAAATTCGAAAGGCCAGTTACCGATTGACGAAGAAAGATCTCGATTGAAAAAACTACTCTGCAGGGCTCGAACGAACTTTTCTGCGGATTTCCTCCCGTAGCGTATTAGCCTTCGTCTGCTACGGCAGGCCCACCACCGGCGGCGCCACCGTCGAGGCCGCGCCGAGCGGTGGAGGAGGGAAGTGGTTGGCGCTACTTTGGGAAATTGAGGGGTTTTAGCCAAACCGTTTAAAATTATTGCTATATCAAACGCAAATTAGATCTACACTCGAGTATGTGTCTGCTGTCTGGGATCCTAGCTTACGTATCCTGGCGGATACAACAGAATTTGTTCAGGATCATTCAGCTTGCTTTATTTTATTAAACTATTCCCGTACTGCCAGTGTTCCGCCGATGAAATCTAATCTTAGCCTTCCTAACTTGCTCTTAAGAAATATCTCACGTCTTCGTCGCTTTCATAAATTTTTTTTTCCATCAACCAATCATTGAATAAGCAGTGTAAAGTCGCCATTCCTCTTTGCCATACTGACATGTTTGAGGATTCATTTATACCCAAGACTAGTTCAGAATGGAACCACCTTCCCAGCACCATCGACAACATTGAAGGTGCACAGTTATTCAAGGCCGCCATCACTGAATACTTCTCAGAATAACGTGCGCAGCTATTTGTTATTTCGGTTCCTGTTATACATTCAGAAGAGTGGTGCTTACCGTATTGTCCTTGAATGCTTTGTTATTGACCTCTGTTAGAATAACCTGTTCAGGTAATTATTATTCTTCAAATTTATTTCATATTTACCAATTTTGTTTCCGGTATTACAATTGTATAAACACAGTTTACCCACCCCCTCTGTAGTGCCTTTTGGGCCCTGAGGGTATCCCAATTAATAAATAAATAAATAAATAAATAAATAAATAAATAAATAAATAAATAAATAAATAAAGTACCTTGATCATGCCCATGTTTTCAAGGAAATGATTAAAAGGACCGGCGTATAGCCGAATGGAGCTTCTTACCGCGCCAATTGGTGGTTGTAGCTAAAGACATGTACCTTGGGGTAGATTTCAATATGTCATTATAGCGGTACTTTCAGTACCAAGAGGTTTAATTTCCTGCTTCTCGTACATCGAACACCAGGCGGGGTGGTTTTCCTGCCCGAATAATTTCACACAATTATTATCTCATTTAGGTAAAGTTCAGAAAAATACGAATAAAACGCGCACAATAAATCCTTTGAAGTCAACATGCTATGCGAAAATAGCATAATATGACATACCTGCACCCAAGTGTGCCCTGCTGCTCTGGGTTCGTAAGATATTATGCTAAATAGCACTATTCTAACGAAGACCCTGAGGTTCAACCGTAGCCTCAAGAAAAAGGTATCAGGGATGGTTAGGAAAAGTAGCTGAGTGTGGTATTATCAGCGCAGCGAACATGGGCATTGCCCTATTTTCCGAAATGTGAGGGAAGTAGTTGCTGTGCGTAACCATGCAGCAACCCATGAAGCAAGCTTGAGAGTTTACGAGTAGGGGCTCTTCCTGCGGTCCTTCATTCTGGCTGGTGCTCCAGTGTCACCGAGGTCGCTCAGCTACGCACACAAGAGTGGTAGACCGCGTGTTCAAAACTGAGGCTTTATGGTGTTCTTAAATTTAGGCGCTGGGAGCCACGCGTTGGCCACCTGTGCAAATAAGTTATGTCACCAGAGGGACACCAGGTGAGATGATAATTATTGCTGTGAGCAGGTAATCAAATAAAATTGACGAAATAACTTTTTGTCGGCTGAAGTAAGTATGTTTATATTAAAAAGTTAGAGGCAATCATAGTTCTACACAGCGTCATGTTGGATGAAATCTTCTAGCGTGTCTGTGCTCCCGAGGTATCCCACTCCAAACTTTAATTGTCGTTTGCATGATTGCGCACGTAAGAGCTTTAGCAATGGCGCAGAGCTCCTCCCTGTTATAACGCGGCTGTCTGACGACGGGGCGGAGGCATTGGCAAATATGATGACTGTTCCCCTTCCCCTCGGCAGGTATTTCGGCACGCGAAAATCAAGATATGACAGCGTGGTGTGCCTTGCAGTTGTTGCTCTTGATTTCAATATACGTTGCAATACTTGGAAATCAGGAGTCACTTTGTTTGTGTAGCCCATGCAAGGACCACGCCCGCTCATCTAGTGACTATTACGCATGCGCAGTGACCTCTGGTTTCTTCGCACCCGCCATTATCTCTGCATGGCAGCTGCCGCTATCTTTGCAGGCTACGCGGTCGGCTGTTACGACTGTGGTTCCCAGTTCTATCGATGCTTTAATTCGCCAGCCGAGAGGGGAAGGGGGATAGTTATCATCTTTGTCAATGCCTCGACCCCGTTGTCAGACTAAACGCCACACGCAACAGCCGCGTCGCATCAAGGAGGAGCTTTCCCAGCTCCTAACTCTCTTGCATGCGTAATGATCCGAACCCACAATGAAAATTCCGAGTCGCATATCGACAGACACGCTAGAACTCTTCCAACTGATACTGGGTAGAAACACGACTGCCTCTAACTTTTCATTACAAACATACCCAGTTACTGCAGTCAACGAAACGTCAATTATTCAATTTTATTTATTTAGGCTGCTGACAGCAATAATTATCATCTCACTTTGAGTCCCCCTGGCTAAATACCTTATTTGCACAGGTGGTCTTCAGTGCCTTTCAGTGCCTATATTTAAGCAAACAATAAAGCCTAATTTTGGACGCCCTGTATATCGACGATGCTGAAAACCATGGCGTCGTTCCCTAAACCATTGCGCGCAGAGATTACAAATCGCGCGTGCAGAGCGTGTTTGGGAGAGGTGAGGCGCGATTACGGAATGTTGGTTCAGGCGGAAAGTAATTCACACTGGTTGCACCTCTTCAGCCTGTGCTGCTGCAGAGTGCCAACGACCGATCATTCCTTGCTTAAGTGTGTGATGACCGGTGACTACCGGATGCGAGCAACTTGAAATGCATGCAGGGTTGGACAGAATATCGCGTCGCTCGGTAGAATGCAGGCAAACTCAATGAATGTATTCGTGTTTGTAGTGGTTGTTAAACTCCACAGGAAGATATGGAAATGGACTTGGTGATTGACAGAGCTACACCGAGATTTTTTTATGGATGCTCGGAATAACACGGGCGCAGTTTTCCGGCCGCCGCCCGACAGACGCTTTGCTTCGTATATGAACACTTTGCTCCACCCGCCGCTAGCTCTTCCTTCGCTTTCCCAGCGCGCCCTCGACCCATCGAGGGGCTCCGTCTCGGACAACCACGAACCACGAGTCATCCTTCCCGAACTCACGGTTCTCAGTGTGGAAGCCGCTGATATAACCAAAGAGATGGTGTTTAGCCCACTGTGGGGCTTCGGTAAAACCAAGGCTGCGCGTGAATCTGTAGAGATAAACCAGGAAATGGATTGCAGCATTAGAATGCAGTGGTTCAATATATTATGTAGTGGAGGCCGCTCTGTGGCAGTGGTGAAAGCCGTATGGCTGAGCTTTGCCATTGTGGCAGTGCCTGTTGACGGATCTCGCACAGCTCTTGCAGATGAAGGTGGTATTATAGATCCTTCGATTTAAATATGGGGTCGTTTTCTGTACCGCACGGTAGTTCTGGCACAGGGATTCTACATTTGTTTTGGATACGTGAAACAGTCGTGGGAATGTTTCACGCCGAGAACTTCCGGAGAAGAAGTGAAAACACCAAAATGGTCTGGAATCGAGGTAGATATGCTTCAGAAAAATAATACTCGCAATAGCATGTTTCGGCGTTTTGGAAACATATCGCGCATGGGAATGCATTGACTCATGCGCTCGTTGAGTGCGCATTGGCAGGCGGCTGGTTTCTGCATTTGGCAGATGTCACGCCAAAGCGTTAATGAAGGCGACTAAACATTAGCTTTAATCAATATGACGTAAAATGTGTTTCGAACGTTATTAATGCGTCTGCAAGCCTGTGACGTCCCCCTCGGGCATAACTTTGTTGGCCCGCTACGCTCGGTGGCCTGCCATACTCAGTAGGCAACACTGATCACCGCACCAATAAACACCGGCGAGCACAGCTGCTCGGGACCAGTCATCATTCGTCACCACAACGCTGCTGGGCGTCCATCTAACGGAGGGTGCCTCGAGCCCTCCCTTGTTCACGAGCACGGGCGGATCGTGACACTGGCGACGAGTACCCACGGATCGTCCCACGCCGCCGCGAGCACCGAAAATCCGCCCCCCCCCCGCTTGGTTGCCGCTATGCCGCTGTATGGAAGGCTCGAGCCGTTCGAGGGAGATGGGTCCGCCTGGCCAATTTACGAGGAACAAGTCCACGTGTTCTGGGCAAACGACACATCGGAGGCGAAACAGCGGGACATTTTCCTGGCCATCTGCGGGACCTGCCTCTTCAGTCTCCTGTTCGACCTTCTCAAGCCAGCCACGCCCCATGTTAAGACGCTCGGTGAGCTGCTCGCCATACTGCGCTCGCATTTCAACCCGGCACTGTCCACACTGATGGAGCGTTTCTGCTTCAACAACTGGAGCCGCCGGGAAGGAGAGACCCTCGGGCAGTTCGTTGCTGCGCTACGAGCTGGACTCACTGCTCCGGGACCATATCTTCTGCGGCATCAACAACCCCGCCATGCAGACCCGACTCCTGGAGCTTCCCGACTTCGCGCTGAACGACGCCGTGAAGGCAGCGCTGGCAATGGAAGCTGCCGCCAAGGACGCGGGGGAGATTGTCCGTGCGACTGGCTCACCCTTGGCGGAAGCGGCGGTAAACAAGTTGGCGACAAAGGACAGTACCTGTGGTCGCTGTGGTGGTGCCCACTCCCCCTCACAATGCCAGTTCCCTCAAGCACAATGCTTCACATGCGGGGAAACTGGGCACCTGCCACGTGTATGCCGAAGGGGGACGACGAACAGCAAACAGCAGTAGCAGCCTGGTTCAAGCCCAGGTACCACACAAACCCGCAGCCAGGGTAGCCGTCGCAAGGGTACGGGGGGGGGCGTGCCGCACCAGGCTCCAGTTCTTCAGTGGCCAGGCTCCAGGTCGTGGCCGAAGACCCGCCAGTTTTCGACATGTGGCGCACAGGCCTTGTACCATCGTCTGTGCGACCGTATATATGGCCGTCGAAATCTGTGGGCACCCCATTTCCATGGAGCTGGACACAGGGGCCAGCGTGTCTGTCATGGCCGGGACGCGGTTCAAGCGTACCTTTCCCGGCGTGTCCATCGATGCTTCGGGCGTGATGCTGCGCAGCTACTCCGGGGAGTTCTCCCAGGTCCAGGGTCAGGCACAGGTGAGCGTTCGCTTTGGCGACAGGGAGGCAAACCTTCCTATTTGCTTAACCAAGGGGTCGTCGCCGACGCTGCTGGGCCGAAACTGCATTCAGGCACTGGGCGTTCGTCTGCCAGAGTACCAGGAAGCCAGACTGCACGTGGTGAAAGACATCCCGAGTCTCCTGACCGAATTCAAGTCCTTGTTCCAGCCAGGGGTGGGCACATTCGCCGGCACGACAGCTGGTATCTATCTACCTGAGGGAGCCCGGCCACGTTCTTTCAAGCCTCGCCCACTGCCGTTCGCCCTGAAGGACCGGGTCACCCAGGAGCTGCAACAGTTACAGCGAGAGGGCATCCTGGTGCCCGTCAAGACGTCTGAATGGGCCGCTCCCATCCTACCTGTGCTCGAGCGAGACGGCAGTTCCAGGATCTGTGGAGATTTCAAAGTTACCATCAACCCCGTCTCTACCATCGAGAAGTACCCGCTGCCCCGGATTGAAGATCTCTCGTTAGCGTTCTCTGGTGGACAGAAGTTTACCAAGCTTGAGGTCAGAGATGCTTACCAGCAGCTGGCGCTCCAGGATGCCTCCCGGAATTATGTCACAATATCAAAAACTTTGGGGCTCTTCCAGTACACGAGCTTACCGTTACGCGTGGCCTCAGCCCCGACCATATTTCAGAGGGAGATGGACAAGTTCTTCAGGGGTATTAGGCACATGGGGGTGTACTTGGACGACATCCTGGTTACTGGCAGCGACGAAGGGGACCACCTGCAGAACCTGCAGAACATCCTAGGACGACTACAGGACACCGGCCTCAAGCTCAAACTGGAAAAGTGCGTTTTCCTGGCCCCAAGTGTGGAGTACTTGGGACATGTAATTTCCCAGGTTGGCCTAGCCCCAGCTCCCCCCAAAGTTGATGCTTTGCTCAAGGCGAGTAAGTCCCAGAACAAGAAAGAGCTTCAGAGCTACCTCGGCCTCATGAACTTCTACATGCGGTTTCTGTCAAACCTGTCAGAGCATCTACAGTCGCTTAATCTTCTGCTTCGGAATGGTCAGCAATGGGTGTGGAAGAATGAGCAGCGTAGCAAGGAGCTAATCACCAAGGCTCCAGCACTGGCGCACTCTGATCCTACCAAGCCTGCCGTTTTTACCGTAGATGCGTCGCCGTATGGCGTGGGAGCCGTCCTGGCACACCGGGACACAGATAGCCAGGAACGCCCTGTGTCGTTTGCTTCTTGCAGGCTTCATGCTGCACAGCAACGCTACAGTCAGCTGGACAAGGAAGGCCTGGCCCTCACGTTCGGTGTCAAAAGCTTCCACCAGTATCTGTGGGACCGGAAGAGGCGGTCACGGACCACAAGCTGCCATTGGGGCTGCTGGGGTCTGACACGGCAGTTCCTGTGCAGGCATCACCGCGAGTGGTACCCTGGGCCTTGAGAGTTACCAGCTGGATTACCGTCCTGGAAAGGACCTGGGACCTGCTGATGCCCTTAGCCGCCTTCCCCTGCCAGAGGTGCCTGATGCTGTTCTAGAACATTAGGAAGTGTTCGTGCTGGAGCACGCGTACCCGGAGGTGCTCTCCAGATCCGCGATATCGTGAGCGACCAGCTGGGACCCAGTCATGTCTCAGGTGATTAAGGCCGTGTCCCGTGGGGAGGAATTGGTTCAGAAGGCCTATAGCCACAAGGCCGCCGAACTGAACTTGCGGCAGGGCTGCAGGACCGTGTGGTTCCAGGGTTGCGATCCCACAAAGTCTCCAGTCCAGGGTCCTGCAGTTGCTACACACGGGTCATCCTGGCGTGGAAAAGTCAAGGATGGTGGCCCGGTCTTATGTTTGGTGGCATGGTCTGGACCAAGGCATCGCTCAAATGGTGCAGAGCTGCCAAATATGCCAGGAGCATGAGAGGACCTCGCGGCATGTGGCAATGACCCCCTGGCCGTTCCCACAGAGGCCCTGGTCCCGCCTACATGTGAATTTTGGGGGCCCTTCAAGGGCCATTACTTCCTGGGGGTAGTGGATGCCTTTTTGGAAGTGGGTGGAGGTTCTACCTATCACCACTGCATCAGCAGGAGCGACCATTGCAGCGCTACGACAGGTCTTCGTCGCCCAGGGGTTGCCAGACGTCGTCGTGTCCGACAATGGTTCTGCTTTCGCCAGCACAGAGTTCCTGGCCTGGCTGACGAAGAACAGAATCCGCCAGATCATGGTTCCGCTGTACCACTCTGCTTCAAACGGTGCAGAAAAGCGGGTGGTGCAAACCATCAAGGACAAGTTCAAGAAGAGCCAGACCAGGCTGCATGAAGATGAACAAGCGGCAAAATACTTACGTATAGAGAACTTCCACAAGAATTTCTGCATGAATTTTTTATGTAGGGTATGCATTGCCTGGCGCATGGACCAGACCACTGGCCTTTCTGTTTTTCGCTGCATTTATTCCGGCGGTGGCGGGGCAGCGGTGGCGTAGAGGTATAACACCCGCCTCGCGTGCAAGAGGTCCGTGGTTCGAATCCCGGTGCCGGCAATTTTCCACCGGATTAAAAAAAATCCGCGTGTTGATAAAATTGCACAAACAGGCCTAGAGTGTGGCCTGATCCCAGGGACCAGAACCGGTAAAGCACTCCCTCACCAGACGGCCAAGTACTGCCACCCTGGTGCAGTACTTGGCCACAACCTCCTATATGAACACAACACTCAAACCCCGGCCCTCAGTCCCCAGCAGCTGCGAAGCAACTGACCACGGCGGCGGTCAGACCTGCGACGCAGCAGAGGGTGCTAAGAATCACTGGCTCCGGACAGGCCGCCACTGGAATATGAACCTGGCAACGTTTAACGCTAGAACGTTATCTAGTGAGGCGAGTCTAGCAGTGCTATTGGAGGAATTAGAGGGCAGTAAATGGGATATAATAGGGCTCAGTGAAGTTAGGAGGCCGAAAGAAGCCTATACAGTCCTAAAAAGCGGGCACGTCCTGTGCTTCCGGGGTTAGCGGAGAGAAGAGAACTAGGAGTCGGATTTCTGATTAATAAGAATATAGCTAGTAACATACAGGAATTCAATAGCATTAACGAGAGGATGGCAGGTCTTGTTGTGACACTTAATAAGAAGTACAAAATGAAGATTGTACAGGTCTACGCCCCTACATTCAAAAGCTTCTATGAAGACGTGGAATCGGCGATGGGCAGAGTGAAAACTAAATACACTGTTCTAATCGGCGACTTTAATGCCAAGGTAGGCAAGAAGCAGGCTGGAGACAAGGCAGTGGAGGAATATGGCATAGGCACTAGGAATATCAGGGGAGAGTTATTAGTAGAGTTTGCGGAACAGAATATTATGACGATAATGAATACCTTCTTCCGCAAGCGGGACAGCCGAAAGTGGACCTGGAGGAGCCCGAACGGCGAGACTAGAAATGCAATAGACTTCATACTCTGCGCTAACCCTGGCATCATACAAGATGTGGACGTGCTCGGGAAGGTGCGCAGCAGTGACCACAGGATGGTAAGAACTCGAATTAGCCTAGACTTGAGGAGGGAACGGAAGAAACTGGTACATAAGAAGACGATTAATGAGTTAGCGGTACGAGGGAAAATAAAGGAATTCCAGATCAAGCCACAGAACAGGTATTCGGCTTTAACTCCGGAAGAGGACTTTAGTGTTGAAGCAATGAACGACAATCTTGTGGGCATCATTAAGGAGTGTGCAATGGAAGTCGGTGGTAACTCCGTTAGGCAGGATACCAGCAAACTATCGCAGGAAACGAAAGATCTGATCAAGAAACGCCGATGTATGAAAGCATCTAACCCTACAGCTAGAATAGAACTGGCAGAACTTTCGAAGTTAATCAACAAGCGTAAGACAGCTGACATAAGGAAGTATAATATGGATTGAATTGAACATGCTCTCAGGAACGGAGGAAGCCTAAAAACAGTGAAGAAGCAACTAGGAATTGGCAAGAATCAGATGTATGCGTTAAGAGACAAAGCCGGCAATATCATTACTAATATGGATGAGATAGTTCAAGTGGCTGAGGATTTCTATAGAGATTTATACAGTACCAGTGGCACCCTTGACGATAATGGAAGAGAAATTAGTCCAGAGGAATTCGAAATCCCAAAGGTAACGCCGGAAGAAGTAAAGAAAGCCTTGGGAGACATGCAAAGGGGCAAGGCAGCTGGGGAGGATCAAGTAACAAGAGATTTGTTGAAGGATGGTGAACAGATTTTTCTAGAGAAACTGGCCACCCTGTATACGCAATGCCTCATGGCCTCGAGCGTACCGGAATCTTGGAAGAACGCTAACATAATCCTAATCCATTAGAAAGGGGACGCCAAAGACTTGAAAAATTATAGACCGATCAGCTTAATGCCCGTTGCCTACAAACTATTTACTAAGGTAATCACAAGTAGCATCAGGAACACCTTAGACTTCTGTCAAGCAAAGGACCAGGCAGGGTTCCGTAAAGGCTAGATCGTACAACACTAGATCGTATTCACACTATCAATCTGGTGATAGAGAAATGTGCGGAATATAACCAACCCTTATATATAGCTTTCATTCATTACGAGAAAGCGTTTGATTCTGTCGAAACCTCAGCAGTCATAGAGGCATTACGGAATCAGGGTGTAGATGAGCCGTATGTAAAAATACTGAAAGATATCTATACTGGCTCCACAGCCACCGCAGTCCTCCATAAAGCAAGTAACAAAATCCCAATAAAGAAAGGCGTCAGGCAGGGAGATACGAATTCTCCAATGCTATTCACAGAGTGTTTACAGGAGGTATTCAGAGACCTGGATTGGGATGAATTGGGGATAAGAGATAATGGAGAATACCAATAAACACCGCCGAGCACAGCTGCTCGGGGTCAGTCATCATTCGTCACCACCACGCTGTGGAGCATCCGTCTAACGGAGGGTGCCTCGAGTCCCCCCTCATTCACGAACCTGGGTGGATCGTGACAATGGGTAAATAGTCGACCCCTTTACAACGAAACTGCGTAATGCGACAGTCTGGAGTCTCTGAGTATTACAGCGCATCAAAAACATAAATACCTTGTATGAGCGGTGCTTGGCCAATTAGAAGAAAATGCTGCTGTTCTTTCTGAAGATATGGATACTTGTATTATTCCTAAGTGTCTTACTATACCTTAGAAGCATGACGGTGAATTTAGAACACTGGTACTTCGTAGAGGGTGGTTGTCAAATTTGCGCATCTCAGTAACTGGAGGCTCATCTGAGGTCATTATAATCCAATGCGTCCGTTCGGCTGGTTTGCAATGCTTTAAGCGGGGCATCATTTCTTGCCTTGTTGTCTTTAACGCCTAAGGAGAAACTTGACAATGACCGCATAAAATACTCCATGCCACTAAGTGGTACATTTATTCGAGAATACCCTAACTGCATTCAATGTTTGCCGGGGTTATCTTATGCCAAACTTCAAGTCCTTTAGATTCGTTTTCTTTGCCTCATTTAAAAAGCAATTCTCGAAAACAGCAATGTTAATGATTTAGGTAGCACCTGAACTTCTTTAGCTTAGCTCACTACTGATTACTGTCATTCATTACGTGAACGCGATTAGAAATCTGCGCATATGAGAGTACTGTGAGCAATTCTGTAACCATCTTGGGAAGGGGTGCCTCAGACCTCCATACTCGCGTCGCACTAGTTTGTTGTGTTCTGTAGAGCGTTTCCAAATCTAAAAGCTTCACAGACCCTTTACACATTAAAAGTGCGATATAGAATAGAGTCTAGCAACTGAGAGCATGAAATTACACACATTTGGGAGCATCAAGGACGATCAAGGTGCTCTTTTTTCTCAGATTTATTAGCGCTCCTTGTTGGGGAAGATCCACCATCGAACGTCATTTCGGTAAATGTATTTTCGAACAACCCATAGCCAGGCCCTTCATGTGGTGCAAAAAAGCTATTTAACCAATAGAATTTCTCAAGCTAAAATACCTAGGACAATCGTAAAGTATGATTTCCACAGGACCTACAGACATGATAGCGTTGGATGGTAATTTGACTATAGGATAAAACCTAACTCTGATACGCGAAAGGTACAAAAAATTCTTTCCCAGCGTTGCTACCATTCCCAGACCAGCCAAGGCGTCGGCCGTTTGCGCGCGTCGCCACGTGAGTATTTCTGCGGCCACGGAGAGGAGCGCCCTGTTCCTTGCAATTGCTCCAGATGGCGCTCGCCTCCGCGGAATCGCGGCCCACGCGAGAGTCCGCGTTCATTCCAGAAAACCCCTCTTCGTGCATAGCGTTCGCGGCCAGCATTTTCCGGTAAACATTACGGTTACAAACGCTCCAATTGCCGGGAAGCAAGAGTCAGTGATCTTAAAGTGTTATCGCGTTCCACTCAAAGGCGAAGCTTAAGCATCCTCTGTTTTTAGGGGAATTGTGTCAACTTATGACACTTGCAAAGATAGGTGCTTTAGCTGCGTTTACATAGGGGATACACTTAAATATTTCAATCAAAGTGACGTATATACAGGATAAAATAATAAAATAATATTATTACCGCAGCGCGAAATAGCACTCACTGTATAATATAAAGGAGGGCGTTGGCGTAAGCACAATAACACTCCATAAAAACGCATTTGCCCTTTTGTGACGATGAAATGAACTATAACGAAGAATTTGCTGGAGTTACGCTTTTCCGCGTTCGAAGGCTGTTCACATCCAAACAACGCATTAGTCTGAGTAAATTTGCTTTATTTTGAAGCCGATGGAAAAATGTTTATTTTTATTCGCTGTTGTTGACGAGAAAATCTTGCTACATGGTGCGTCTTTGGAAGCACGAAGTTTCAGTACCGCGAGTTTTCGTTTCAACTCCGACGTCAGGTAATTACGAGCGGCTCCGTTATGCCTCCAGAGGCTGCGGCTGAAGGAATTCGCCAGTGTCCTCAGCTATCGCCTAATAGACTCGAAGTCGAGAGCGTTGCAAAGACTAGTGTAATTCACCGCAATCCACCTCAATCCACCATTATCCACTTTAATACGCCTACCTTACCCTAATACTCCTTATTCCACCCTAAGCAATCCTACTATAGCTTAATCAAATCCTTAATTAATAAATATCGGCTTTGCTAATCGTTAATCATATCTTATACACGGTTAGCTTCTGGCCTTCCTTGGGTCACTTGATATTTACTGTACCTCCGAATGGAACCTTAATCGAAACATACAGATTTAGGGCTTTAGCCTTACTTAACATCGGATCGAGTTGCTCGCGGGCGCGAAGAGCAGAATAGACGCTTCATAGGGGAGCAGGCATGCTGGTGGGGCTTCTGCCACGCAGTGATGTGTACCTACCACAATAAATAGTTAAAAAGTTCAATGATCCCAAATCCTCCACATAACTGGTGACCCGGAGTTTCGAAAAAAAAAGCGCTACAGTTTTCGAAATATCTTCGACAGCAAGCCAGCTGATCGCAAAAAGCAGCAACAGTAAGCTGAATGTCGATCACCGGCGCTCCCAAACGGAGATATTTGACGAAGTCCAGAAATATCCTGCCGTCTAGGCCATCGGTCTGAAGCTTCCGTGTTTCTGACTTACAAACCCTGCTCTTTGGTTGGCCCAAGTGGAAACCCAATTTTCATACAGCAGACTTGTGTCCCAAGAAACAGAGTTGCATTAAGCTATTGGGGCTCTTACATGAATGAAAGGAGCCGAGGTACGCGACATTATCCTCGCCCCTCCTGCCGAGCAGCCGTACGATGATCTGAAACGCGAGCTCTTCTGGCGTATGAGCCTCTCCGAGCAGAAGCGCCTGCAACTGCTCCTAGCTGCGCAAAACCTGGGCCACCGCCAACCATGGCATTACCTTGCGGCATGCTTCAGCTTTTGGAGAGGAAGGCGTCGAAAGTGACCGCTGCCTCCTCCGCCAACTGTGTCTGCAGCGCCCTGCTCATGTGTGTATGCTTCTGGCAGCATCGGGGGACTTGCCCCTCCAGTAACTCGCCGCTCTTACAGACAAGGTGCTAAAGGTCGTGGCACAACAGATATGACAGCACCGGAAGAATGAGTGAAGCTTATCCCAAGTCATCATTGGGGAATTCCACTTCTGCATTATAGTTACATAAGCAGAAAGTCCACCTCATTACGCGTGGTCTTGGAGCGCTGACGAATCAAAGAATGTGACGCCCGCAATCCATGTCACTAAACTGCACGTCATCTTCTTCTCCTGGAGCTCGACGCATCTGCTGGTACCATCGCTGCTTTGTATAAAGTGTTAGCGAGTGCGTGGCGATCAGCGCCCATCGGGACAACATTCCGGCTACGCAATGAAAGTGATTGGAGCGCCAAACGCAACCACAGGCCGCTTCTCATCTGCGACCGGCTCCAACAAGGAAATTAGACTTAAGTTACCTATCGAAATTTGCACTTCCCAAAAAAGTTCAACTTTCGACAAATAATCAGACGCCGCCTAAAATCCACCTTCACTGCTGATTTCGTCTCAAGTATCCGGTTAGTCCGCGTGGCGATTATGTTATGCAATGGAAAAACCGTCAAAAGGCGCTTCTTGGTGTACATAGGTGCCGAGGTCATTGACATTGTGGCGAGGCGCGCACATTTCCAAGGCCACCCAACATTCAATTTGCGAGCCGTGAACGCCACGTGAATAGCAACGTATGGGAAGCGATCTTTAGCGATGAACTACGGACAGTACGGAAGTTTTCGTTGGATATTCATTGCTGCAGACATGAATCACGCGATCATCGTTTCTGCAATTTTCTGCGTAACTTCGTACTTCTTGTAGACATGCAGAACTGCCGGCTACGAGATGTTACCACGCGCTTGAACATTTATTGAATCGCACACTGCACGGAAACTATGTCGCAAATACTCCTTCGACAGGAAGGTCCGAAGGTTCACACCTAATTCACAGACTTGTTCAAAGACTTTCCCTGCCTCACATGCCCTGCGAACACCACTTTTCCCGTCAAGCACAGTGCTACGCATGATATTGTGACGTCGGGACTCCTAGTGCACGCTCGTCCTCGCCGCCTGCCACTTGAGAGGCTGAACATGCCCGACGAGAAAGTGAAAAGATGCTTGAACTCGGTATAGTGTGCCCATCCTCAAGTCCACGGTCACCATCCTTCCAGTTCGTCCCAAGCTCTATTCCAGGTGACTGGCGCCCATGCGGTGACTACCGTTACCTCAACAAGCTAACGAGCCGGACGGCTATGCCATCCGCCAGATTGATAACTTCGGCAGAACGCTGCACGGAGCTACTGTGCTGTTTAAGATGAACCTAAACTTTATCAACAAATACGGGTGGAAGAGGCTGATATTTTCACGACAGCAGTCATGACGCCCTTCGGTGTATTGGAGTGCACCATTATTCCCTTTGGACTGCGCATTGTGCCGCAAACGCGAGACCACAGGCTTGGATTTCTGCTATGCATACGGCAACGGCATCCTGCAGCCGCTAGCCCGTCCTCTGAATAACATGCCACGCATTTACAGCAACCATTATCTCGCCCGGATGAATACATAATTGTGATCAACCCAGACAAATGCTTCTTTGGAGCACCAGAAATCCTTTTTTTCGGACTTCGCATCACGTGCGGCGGTATACAACCATTGAATGACAAAGTCCAAGCTGTTTTAAACTTGCCTCTGCCGGTCAATGAGCAAAAACTTAAGAATTTCTCGGACTCGGTAATTTCCTTCGTTATTTCATACCAGCTCTTGCACGCACACCGAAGCCGCTAAGCGATCTTCACCCATCACGCCGACCAGGCACAGCACCGAGGAGTACACGGATGCAGCTCGCGCCGCTTTGAGCACAATCAAAGATCATCTGGCAGCTGCAGCTCTTCTACCTCACCCGCAGCCTGACGCACTGACCCACCTCATGGTAGACGCTTCCAGCAACGTTAGGTGTCGGTACCGTACTGCTCCAGTGCGTTAGTTATGAATGGAAGCTTCTAGCGTTCTTCTCAAGAACGCTCTCCCCTGCATAAACCCGCTTCAGCATTTGCGGGTGTGAGTTACTCGCTATCTAAAGGGCAGTGAAATACATACGGTACATTTTGGAAGGCAGGCCATTCTGTATTCGCACTGATCGCAAGCCACACACCCACGCTTTCACGGCCCAACCAGATGGATTGTCACCGAGAGAAATTCCGCAACAATCGTTCATACCTGAATTCTATACAAATATGTGCCATGTCACTGGCCTTGAGATAGCGGCAGCTGATGCCCTCTTACGTCCAGAAATGGGCAATGTCATTTGGAATTCAATTTCAATCGACATTCACACTAAATCGCATTACAACAGAAGGGTGGCAAAGAGCTCCGAAGCTAAAAAAATTCTTTACGGACTAGTACTTCAAGAGGTGCCCTTGCAAACCTGCACGCCGCTACTCACATGTGACATGCCCACTGACACGCCGCGCTCATTTGTATCGAAATATTTCGCCAATCTGCATTTGACTCTCCCCTCTCTCTTTCGCACCCGCGAAACCGTGCAACGCAAGCACTTGTGAGAACGTGATACTTGTGATCAGAAATGAATATAAGCATCTGGCATTAATCGCCTACATACGCTCAGTGTCAACGTTCGAAGATAAAGCATCATACTAGGACTCCATTGTCAACATTCTTGTCATAAGATGTGATTGTCCCTTTGCCACCTTTGCAAGATTGCTGCTGCATACTCAGCTGTCTCTATTGCTTCACTCGCTGGACAGAAGCTAGATATGCCACTACAGGAGATATGTCTGCAGAGACCTTTGTGAGGGCATTCCTGCGACATGAATTTCACACTCCGGAACACCACCGACCATTACAACAGACCATAGACGCCAATTGCGAGCTTCTTTTTTCGAGGTCCTTTTCGGTCTCCTCGGCACACATCGTATTCGCACCATCGGCTATCATGCAGCAGCTACGTCTGGTTGACCGAATGATTCGTGCAGTTCAAATATTCAAACCACGTACGGAGAACCATATCGATGAACCGAAGCGCTGGCACTTGTTCTTCTCGGTGTGCGCACGTCACTGAAAAAAACTTGAAGTTAACCAGCGGCGAGTTGGTCTATGGCAGCACCCTTTGCCTCCCTGGTCAGTTTATAGAAGCAAGCAAAAACATGCCTTGCCCTACCCTCTTCTGTACTTGTCGCACTTGTGGACTATGAAGGACAGCCTCCGTCCCACACCGACTGGCGTGAAGTAGACTATTCTTGTCTACGTGTGCATAAACTTGGATAACTGCAACTACCTTTACCCGCACCGCGATTCTGTCAGGAAACTCCTTCAAAAAACTACGACGGCACATTCAAAGTACTTCATATTAACCCAAAGACTTTCAGAATTGATATTCATGGAGGATCCGAAGCCGCCTCCTTGGACCAACGGAAACCGGCGGAGGCGAACGAACCATTCAGCTACACCGCCACTGTTACATGCCCAAGACCCGCACATCCGTGCACCCTGCGTTCAGGAATAACTGTGCGTCAATCTGTGCGATTTGGGACGTCACTGACTGTTCGCCTATACTTGTGTTGCCAATATCCTTGCCTCGCATACTCGTCTCTTCATTTTTACTAGGAAGGGTTCTGGTGTAGGGCAACGCAGTTTCGGTTCAGAGACTTTAAATTTCGCCTCCGGAGTCTCGCAACCACGAGAGGATCCAGTATGCCGCAGGAGGGCGCGGACGTGGAGACTCGACAGCGGACCGGATGCTTCCGAGGGGCACACATGCACTTGAGGAACTTCTGTCACGCTGTCATGTATACTTATTACAATAAATAGCTAGATAGGGATCACTAAGTTTTTAAAAGGCAAGAAAAAGCGGCCGTACGGAACTTAAACAAAACGGCCGGTTTAAGCTCTGTGCTCATGGTATACTTGACACCGACACTAGCACAAGTCGTATACTTACATGTCACATCTTTCATATCACTCGCGTACCTTTCTACCAACTCCATGCACTTCACTGAAACGCACTCGCACGTACTGTCATAGAAAGTATTCCAGGTTTTGGAAGAGTGACAGATTGTGCTAGCAACTCACAGCGGTAATATATTTTATGAACACGCTTCCTCTCTAGCTGCACGCGCAGCTAACACACATATAGCTTCATCTTCTGTGCTCACGGCTAACATCTCCACCAATCCATTAAGGCTTGTTTTCTCTTCCATGCTTGCTTTGTTCACTTGACCAAGAAAGCAAACTATAAACATTGATCCAGGTGAGAATTTTCAGCATAGGGCGCAACCGCTCAGCGAATAGAAAGCGGCATGCGCGAAGCGCCAGTACAGCCAATCGACAATTCTAAGTGTTAAAGCACAGCTAATAGTCAAGTCCGGCATAGCGTTAGGCTCTTCCGTAATAAGCGGTAGGCTCTTGATTCATTACAGACCACCCCATAAAAGCGTCCTTTCCAGCGAGATCATGCGTGACAAAATGTGGCCGACCCGCCGCTCACGGCTGTATGCGGACAATGAGGAAACGAATCGTTTATACGCAGCCCCGCAAATTTAGCGCCTAAAATGCACCCAAAAGCATTGAGAGAGCGTTACAAAGCGAAAGGTGTAAGCAATGACGAGCGAGAAGCTGCGAGGGAAATTGAAAAGCGAAAGGTAAAAGGAGAGAGCGGATAGAGTAACGAAGTCGTCGCCTCTGTGCGTCGCTTTGAAGGCAAAGGTGGATGAAAGACTGCTACGGATGGCCGGTACGCCGGTACAATTGCTAGTACGTACAACGGGGCGTGGCGTTTCTCACGGCGCTCGACGTTTATGCGTAGGCACGAGTAAGAGCGGGTGCGAGAGAGAAAATCTGGGGACCTTTGCTCCATAAATACGTGAGTCAGCCTAGGCGCTACGGAGGAGGTTTCTGGAGTTTGTCGCCTAGGCATGCTGGCATTGCGGAGTGCGATCCAGTTCCATTTCGGTGGCCGCTGTATCTGGAGGGGCAAGGTTCTGACTTGTGTTGTATAAGCCGCAGGTCATGTTTTTTAATCGCGACGATAGATTGCAATTTTTACAGGTTCTACTCCAGGAGGGCACATACAACCGGCAAACGGAGGCCTCAGGAGAGCACCTCTGGTTATAATAAAGCAGGCGGCGCAGGATCTTCAGGGCATCCTGAAGCGGACAGCCCATCTTATACCCACCTGTCACACGCAGGGGAGTATAAGACCCGTAGGGCCTAAGTAGAGTCGTATAAGATCCTCCGTAGTACCTTGGCAGAGTCGCATATTCTAGGAGCAAAGTGCCCCAATTTCCTCTCTCGCACCCGATCTTACTTGCGCATGCACGCAAATGTCCATCGTCTCCGCAAGTGCCACGCCCCACAGTACCTACAAGCAATTGTAAATAGGCGGCCGGAAGGAAGCCAAAACATGGCGTGAGCCGGTGGATGAGGCGATTCATTTCGGGGGCAATTATAATCACTTCTTTGTACCAGCGACGTTACACGACTGTGTTCACGTTGTGAAGTCATCTGGCCGCGTTGATGAATGCTTTTGGTGATCTTAGTGGTGTTCGATTCCGCCGATGTTGCCGTAAATAGTAAGCAGCCAATGCAACTTCGACAACTCGTGGGACTGCGACCGCAGGGCTACAATCAGCAGCGGTGAGCCTCCGTGTGCGCTGGATCGTCAGCCCCTGGACTGTGTGCTCTACAGCTGCGAACCAGTGGTGATAACGGTGGGGTGATTTTTGCTTACCATACTGCTAAATGCTTAATTTCTACCATTTCATTATTATGAGTCAGCAGATAATGAATCTCGGTGATGAAACATCTTCACGTGTAGTAGTAATGCGGACATGCGCATTGAAGTTTTGGCGTGTGACCTACCTGTTACTGCAGGCGTAGTTCCGTTGCGGTTTCTTCAAATTGCATTATGGCTGGCGATATTTTTTGCTTGCGTAGCCAGGTGTTCTTTCGTTGAAATTTCATGCGTGGATTTTCGCAGAGGGTTTCGTTTTATTGCGTCGCTAGTAATCGCGTGTAGTCTCCGAACCATGAAATCTACCTTTCTTTTTGTCCCCTTCGTGGATTTAGCGAAATGAATTCATTGCATTTCGTAGTTTAAGTTTATCCAACGACGTCCTTATTTTGAACAGTTTTCTGGTGTGTTATGAACTTTCCTAGGTGTAATGTGTGGATTTGTATGGGTTTCTGGCTTTCCAGTTCAATGCTTCGAGTTCACCGAAATTCAAAGCCCAATTAGCTCGAAGCGTATTTGACGCGAACATAATCATTTAACTGCGATGACGCAGCAGCAGAGAAAAAGCGTCAGTTTGCGTTAGAAGCACAATTTACCACAATATCTGTTGGAGATTAGCAGTAAACACGTTACTTGTAGAAGGGGCAAAGTTATGTGCTCCTGCCAAGATTTCAACGCGGCGATATCTCACGTCGAGCTAGCATCAAGTTTTACTGCAGACTGAAAAATTTGTGAATTTCTGTACTTTCCAAGTTTCATATTGTTGTCAGAAAGCAGCGCTGCATTGGTAAAAATTACCAAAGAACCAAAAAAAACATATCAACAAGTTCTACATTTGGCTTATGTCTAGTGATTTGTATGTAGTATTGATTTTCAGCTATGAGGTACGTACTAGCCCAAAAATAGCCGTAATAAAATTTTCTGATGAGCTTTTGTTTCTCGGATTCTCAAATTTATGCAATTTATTTCTATTATCGCCCAACTGACTTGTTTTTCTCTATAGAGGATTAAAGCAGGAGAGATCGACACTAATAGCGATACCACCAATGAAAAGCAGCACCCCCTTCTCACCGGTGCAACTATACAGTGGATCAAAGCAGCGGTAAGCGAAAAACTGGTCCAGAATGGCTGCTGATTACACTGCAAGAGGATCATATGCTTATGATGAAGCATACGAACGAAAACCCGATATTTTTTTTTTCAAAATGTGGGGTGGGGCGCAGAAAAAGACAAATGTTTCCAATATTGCTCGCATGGTGATGACATTCAAGCGCATGCACGCGCTGTACTATGATTACACCTAGACAGATATTCAAAAGCCCTCTCCCTCATTTATGCTGGTCTAACAAGAGTGAGAAGTCAATGAGTCAGTTTAGGCGAGGTTAATTGAACGCAAGTGCAGCTGAATGCCAGTAAGTGTGAGGGGCATAAATCAGTATCCCTGAGTGCCACCTGACAATGTGGGCTGATTAGTTATCAGCTGCGAATGTAACGAAATAGGGCTGTGAAAAAAAAAAACATAAGCCCAAGCACATTGAGTTGATATTGAAAAGGACAAGTTTATGTCAAATGTGTTTGTGAAGAACTAGGAGAATGCAAATGAGCGTATTTCGCTCGCTTTAGTTGCTTATTCAGAGAATTACGTGCGTTCGCCTATTGGGGGGCCATTTTTTGAATACTTTCTTTACACTATGCATGTACTCATTGTATTCAGATTAAGTAGGGATGGACTTCAGTGCTGTTTATGCCAGTGAAATTTCAAACACAGGGCTGTCACTTGACAAGTCGGACACATTCGTATGTTGTTCACAATTTTTTGTGATATATGCCCCTGTGAAGTGTGCGATACAGAATGCTCTGCTTTCTGTACTAAATCATCGCCACCTAGTTACATGATGTTAAGTTCGAAAAGTGGGGGTGTTCGTTAGGCATGATCTGATGCGGAAGGCGCAAAGATGATAATCAAGAAGATAAACACACACACCGTGCGCCTTATTTACTTCCAACAATGTTCAATCAGAAAAAAAACTCAATTATTTTATACAAGGAGCACAATCACAGTTTACCTGTGCACATTCGCGTACAGGTAAGGCAATTTTTTTATTGAAATGAAAATAAAAGAAATAGACATAGTGACCCCATAATGGTGACGGCTACTCCTTTTCACATAGTGGAAACAACAATATGGCAGTATTTTTTTGCGATAATTAGATTGATGCAACACTCATGCACCTATCACCTGCCTCAATGATCGTTTTGGCTTCAATTACAAATCCAACTTCTTTGTCACGGCTCCTAGCAGGCGTGAAAATTTGGCGTACATTTGCAATCTCTACAACTAATTTCCAAGTGGCCTTCTCTTCCATTTCTGCCATCGCTTTGGTGCCGACTCGGCCTATCATTCACGCATTGCTCGGTTTGTCGCACATACTTTCTGCCACATGACAAAGGAATTTCATAAACGACTACTGCCTGACATATGTGACATGACGTATTTATTTTTGTAATTTGTGACACAGGCATATCCGTTGCTAAAAAAGGGTTGGTTATTATGCATATCCTTGAAAGCTTGCATGAGGAAGAAAACACAATTTTTACATTAGCTCGCTCGGCAGTCTTCTTCAGATTACGTGACATGCAGTGAATGTAAGGTATGACGGGTGCCTTTCCTTTTCCGCGAGATGGCTCGTAGGCCAGTTCCCGAGTTCACAACTCATTAAGGATTTTTTCTGCTACGGAAATTATCACAAGTTGTGGGTAGCCTGCTTCTATTAGTCGTTCAGTCTGCTTAGAAAACCTCTCCGCCGCTTTATGCGGGCAGGACTTGAAAACGTTCAGCAGGAACATGTTAGCCATGTTGCGTTTGACTAGATTGATTAGACTGGCTTGACTAGATTGTCCGCCGTCGTCTTCATGCCTTTCGCATCAGATAAGTTTTATGATACTGACATATGCTCTTGGAGGAAGGAGAAAGCAAGACAGGAAGATAGGCAGGTTAGGGAGCATAAATACAGGGGAACTATTCTGTGCTGAGGAAAAGGTATAAGTGGAATGAAGGGAAACAGGACGGGCGTGATTTAAAATAAAAAGTAAAAGAATGCGTACACATCAATGCCATACAGCACACTCTAGCAACAGCCGGCAGGTGAAGTAGCAGGGCAACGCAATGGTGTTGAGCACAATCTCAACAGTGGTTCTCTCTCCCAACACGGTGCTAATAAGTCTTGTCAAGTTTGGATTTCCAGCCACACCACAATGAAGGCAGACACATAAGAGATCTCGGGTCGTTGTCTGACAGCCTCAGAAGTTTACGTCTAACATAGAGACCTGTTTAGTGCAAGACCACTACTATATTGGCATTGAACAGCTATTGGACCAAAGAAACCCCGAACAGGGCCAAGGTGAAACAGTTTCCGAAATTGTCTAACACTGAGTGAAATTTGTTTGTTCTTCCAGGTACTACGATAGAATAGAGGTTTAGGAGTCGTCTGGACAAATAATTCTGTACATATAAGAAAGTTATTTGATGTGTTTGTGATTACGAAACAATTATGCCAATATGAAATACATATTTGAAAAGGCTTCTATAATTCTCTTTTTGGCTGTGTATATATAAAGAACTTCACTTCCATCTCTCTGCATTCACCCAAACACAGCAACGTGTATACGGAGTGTGTTCCGCAGAACAAGAAACGTATGTTGCTTGGCTCCCACAAGAGTTCTTCAATCCAAATACATACATTTTCTTGCAGCACTTTCATTCTTTCGTTTTTCAGGCCAGTCATGGCTAGGTATCTTTTCATTAGCTATGAGCACTTCGCTGTCTAAGTTCCTAATTAGATAACTTATGTACAAAAATTTTACCTTACACTAAATTTGAGATGTATGTGTGTTCTGTTCCTGATGTTGTACTTGTCTGCTATTTTACGTAATTTTGGTTCTAAATAAAGATTTATTTAATTACCGAGAAAGCAATGAACTGAGTGAGCAAACTTTTGTTGGTCACAATCGCGTGAAGTTCATGCAAGTTCATGCATTATGCTTGTTTCACAGTTTAGAAGCTGCAGGCACGAACGCTTTCTATCTGCTGTTGTGTTTCCTGTCGAAGTTTGTCTTTAATTTTTTACTGTCAGAGGTTGGTATAAGTCGTCCTTCTGTGTTAGGAACCAACAGTGAAACTATGCTGTGCACTTTGTTGTATTCTCCTTTGAAAAATGTGTTCTATGTCTAAGTCTGCATTAACATGTCTGCATGAATGTACAGCACGTTTTCAGATTGCGTGCACAGATGAAGTGTACATTCCGCTCAAGATAATTTCAGGTGCTAAGAGAAAAAGATGATTTTCGTAACTGTGTATATGGGTGCAGCTGATATAACAAATTTAACGAAGGCGGAGGCACTCAACTATTGTACACGACACCTAAGTTTTGATTCAATCGCCCCAACGAAATAATAGGGAATGCAGGCGTGCAGCACACATCACATGCATATAACCACTGCCTGGCACACGTTACTTTGCATGACGTACAGCCCAATAGCGTCGTTCCCGCGTAATACAGCACGTTCACCTGAATATAGTTGGCGTTTGTATATATATATATATATATATATATATATATATATATATATATATATATTATGAATGTGAAAGGAGTTTGTGCGTGAATACGGCTCGTCGTCCGCACAGAAAATTGCTTGCATTCCAGACTGCAGAAAGTGCTCATTGCGTTGGTAGTGATCATACAAACGTAGCAATCGCGTTTATTCCAGGTGCATCCTGCGTCGGAGCCGTCGACTTGAAAGGCTACGAATGGCGCCGTTGGCAGATTCGGTGCCCAGGCAAAATCGCTCCTCGCTATACGTTTCAAAATCGTTATTTTGACGACAGTTGCCGCAGTAACCTAGTGGCTCTAGCGCTTCGGCCTCGCCTATCGCATTCCGACAGAAGTGCAAAAACATTTGTCGTCCTTTCGGTGCGCGTTAATTAACCCCATGTGTTTACAAGTAAGGCGGAGCTCTCCATTACTGCATCCCTCGTAATCCGCAGCAGTCTCGGGATGCTAAGGCCCACGGTATAAATTATTTACCTATACCTTAATTTCTTTACACCTTTCCTTCTTATAACATCGACGGCACTGCAGGTATGGCCACATGTACTTGCGCTGACATACGCCTGGCAGGTAAATAAGGGAAAACAAGCTAGCATGTGCAAACGAGTGAAGCTTCCAATATTTGAAATACAGTTACGTCGGGCTCATGAACGCAGATGGTGACGTGCCTTGCTGCTTCAAAATAAACACTGAATAAATCCCAACGGAGCGGCATAAAAGGCACGCTTTGGGAGCATTTTTTTCGTACTCACAAAGCTATATTTTTCTGCCTGAAGCGGTGACCGGTCCGGCGTCCGACGCTCCGGAACGGCAGCCGGAATTGGGGCGCTTTGCCGTGTCGAAGCGCCAGATCGGACGTCCGGCGTGCGACATATCGGGCAGATTTTCCTCGTTCGACGCGTTCTACAATCGCAACCTCGTTCGGCCGCAGTCAGTGACAGCGCGGCTGGCATGTGACTTTCTCTGACGTTCTCTCCACAGAGGTGGCGCCAGCGGGCCGGTTTCTCTAGGTTTCTCGACGTATTTCTTTTTTTTCCTTGCCGCCTGCGGTTTGGTTCCGACGCGAAATAGTTACCAGTTCCGTAAAATTATCTCGGACGTGTACCTGTTCTTCAAAGTAGCGCCTAGTACACTAATACCAAGCTACTGGCAAAATCGAGAGCCGGGATGTGAGGGCATTTTGCAGGCAGGCAGACAGCACACACCGATACTCTGAGCGAGGCTTCCCGCTTCGCTTGTACGTTTACCCTTCCCAACGACTGCGTCGAGTAAATCAATTCATCAATTACAGTGTTACTCATTTTGGCAAAAATAATCGCTCTTCGACGAGCTCGAGCTGCATCGGAAGCGCCATCGGCCGCGGCGTCCGCCTACCGGCCATCTATCGTTGGCTGTGAGCGGAGCCGTCAGTGGACAACGCGCCGTCGTGAAGTGTTCTGTCACTCGCAGGGGCATAATTTTATTCAGTGTTCGCGTAAAGCGAAGCAGTGTTGTGCAGAGTTGTTTATATTGTGCTTATCGACGTGGATGTGAACTCTTATGAGGTCACAAGCTGGGGCGCTGCATCTGGGCGGAGATTACGCGCCACTCGCTCGTTCGGATGCACGTACCATATGGCCCGAATCGTCGTATGTCGCATGCCTGAGCATGCAGTGCCCCACATCGTATCGGACGCCGAATCGCACCATGTGACTCGTGCTTTACGCACGGGGCATCCTTGTTGCTACCAGCGGAAGTAAATAGAAAGATTCGTTGGTTCAACAAACTTACGAACGTGCCGGCAAAATGCCGCCCGCTTATTCGACGTCTCAGAATAGTGTAGCCGTATTGCCGTTATACGTCGAGGTAGCGCAGCTTTGAATCAAGTGCAGTTACCTATACTTGCAGGTGTGCATCTTGGCGGCGGATCATACTTCCGTGAACCTTATGGACGAGGTTGAAAGTTTCTCAGGCAAAGCCAAGTTCCCGGTTAAACACTGACTGCAGCGAACAATACGCAGCATAGCGAATAAAGACAAAACATTGAATAACAACATTCGCCTGGTGAAGCCGTTTGTTTTCGTGCAGCTCGCTTGCTCGGTTATCTTACCCCTTTTAGCCTTTCCGCCGCACATGACAGCTGGTAAAAGCGGTAGTCATATACAGCTACTTATTTAAATACATCTTTACTGTCACCAAGCGCATAATCATCGGCAACAGTTATACGAAATTTGTATAGCACGCACTCTCTCTGATGCTGACCAAGTGACATAAAACGGCAACCTGGGGCATGAAGCGGCAGCCTCGGAAGCACAAATGTGTGTAAAAGTAGACATGAAAAATCTCGGTGTCAGCGTAGCCATGTGCTGTAGTGATTACGGTGTTCGGCTGTCACGCAGTGTACCCGGTTTCGATTCCCAGCGTGTCTATGTTTGTGCCATGTGTGGCTCGATGTTTGTGTGATCAGTGCTACCAATTTCCTATAATGTAGTTCTAAGCTATGTGTGTGAAACCTCGTGCCAAACGGCTCTGGGCGGCACCTGTCCATCAAAGAGATATTTTCTTTTCATGCAAAATGCCCATTGGGCCGCATATTCATGAACCGTCTAGTAAAACGGAGAGATTTGATGTGAAACCACATAAAGATTTGGCGCCATGCGTGACATTTTCCAAGCGGCCCTTCTCTGCAACGAATGTGGCCGTTTAAATGCGGGGCGCATACGCAGTAGGTCGCTTGGAGTGAGCCATTTATAAGCGTCGAAATCTTGGCCTACACTCCGCGTTATATGCGTTGATTTAGGCGGGTATTGACGAAGAGTGTTCAGTGTAATTATACGCTTGCTGCGTGCAATGCGTCCATTCACATCCTCCTCATGATTCTCAGACCCGTTCACCAATCATCACGTTCCACCTGTATTCATGCATATTTTTTCATCGGTGCCCGAGGAGTAAACAAGGCGTAGTTGCATCTCGTTCTGTAGGCTGAGTGGAAGCTGTTTTTATTTTCTGAGCTTGTGGCATCTGCGGGTGCCTATTCAAGTATACCAAGAAGTGACGTTACGCAAGCAGCGTGTATCTTAGCGGAAGACTTAGGAGTGCTTCTAAAATACCTTCCAGACCGAAATGAGTGGCGTCTTAGAGGTTTGACAGCCTCGTAGCCGGAGTTCAATTTCAAGCAAAAAAGCGGTAATGACATGTTTTCATTCAGGTAAGAGTTCTCAGTCTTTTGTTGAATTTGGCCTGTGGCTGATCACAGTGTCATATATTGTCCGCGTTTGTGTTTATTACATCCGGTGCTCGTGTCATTTCTCATGTATATCCGACGCACCAGAACGTCAAAACGCGCATCATTTCCTGAGCCCTGCGTTTTAAACAAAGGTGTATTTGGCGTAGAAACCAGAATTCATGTCGCATATGCAAGCCTCAGTGAGCTAAGCTGTAGAATTTTGTTCACGTGGTTTCGCTGGTTCTGATGAGATTTGAGCTTCTGCGCTCAGACATTGTGCAGTTTGTGACTACATACGTTAGACAACGATGAGACACTTCCTATCTAACGTCCTATTTCATGAAGAGAGGAGTTTACGCTAGGGACACCAATGAGTGCACATAATATGTCAAGGTTTTACATCGACATGTAGATTTTTATTATGCAGAAAATAGATCAGCTTTGTGACCCAGTTTTTTCGGTAAGCATACATGGGCAAAATGAGCCTCTTTACTGCTTTTCCGCAAGGTGGGGTTTCGAGTCCTGCCCTATTCTACCTTGTTGTTATGATTATCGTGGAACGCATACCAAGTGATGTGCAGCTAGCAATGCACGCCGACGCCACCTGCACATGGAGATCAGCTGTGACACGCACTGAGGTGCGTGCGAGGCTTCACAAAAGCGCGGCTTCAATATCGGTGTATCTTAGCGAACAAGGCCTCGAAATTTCCCTTGTGAAATCAGCGCTGGTGCAGTTAACGCGGGAGCGAATGACATCCTACGCCACATCTATTAGCGAGCAAAACCTCTGTTACGTCAGGACGTGCAGGTTCTTAGGACGCACAAACTCTTTTTGTTACACTGAGCACCTGATTCTCATTTCTAGAATTTTTTAGGCTTTTATGTCACAATTGTCCGTCTCTCGCCACCAATATCGAGGACCGTTACTCTGAAATTGTCTTAAAGAAATAGGAGACACTGTACTTACCACTTTGACTCATTTTGTCACAGCACTGTCAGCGCAGTCAGCTCTGAAACGATCTCGCAAGATGTCTGGTTATTTGAGAAGAGAGTGCAGCTTATATCTATCACTCGTAAGTCAAAATGTATTTCTAACTGAATCAGTAGCAATAAACAATGTTATTCTAGCTCTGATGACTGACAAAAAAGAGGGGAATGATATGAGAGCAGACAGCCGCTATCCTGGGTCAGTACTTGCTCGTGCTTTACTGGTAACAGATGGCTACGGGCCTTGTAAGAAGGAATAAAAAAGCGAGCGGCGTGTGTTGCAAATAGAAAGAAAACGTTGCGAAATATTCAAGTGACTGGTACATTGGAACCTCATGCGAGGTAATGAACCTGCATGCTCGTGCTTCGAATACCAATGAGCAGACGTAACGCACCATTAAGGTTCTCCTACCTATGTGCAATGCACTGTGTACATTTCTCTTCGATGATTTGGAATAACTGAAAGAGATAATTGTGTTTCTATAGCCTGGTGTTTTCCTGCCGCATAAATTTCTGTACTACGGACTCGTCCTGGCATGCACCATCTTTGTTCTGGACGCATGAATCACTGAGCCGTAAAGCGTGTGCCTTATCGTGCACACTTTGTTGTTTCAGAAAGCACGTTGATTTGTAAGCATGAAACGCTTTTAGCTCCCGTTGTCGGCGACCTTCAAGTGACCTTCAGCGAAAAGCCGGAGCCCTTATCTGGGAAAACGAGAACATGCGGGCAAGTTGCAACAACAAATCGAGGTCATCCGGGCAATCAGACAAGGTGGCATTACATACTCTAGTAACTTCCCAAGCAAATTACAAAACAAAAAATATTGTTTCTGAGTTCTTCCTAATGTTCGTTCACGATATAAGCTATAACTTCTAGTAATCTGAAGCTTTATTTGTTTTCCAGAAGCGAAGTTCAAAAGCGAAAAAACAGGGCACTATAAACTTGATTGTCACCTTTCTGGCGTCAACCAATCAGACATTATTTATCTTCACTATCATTTGCTTGTGAAAATTTTTGTTGCTTCCCTCTTTTTCTTATTAACACATGAGGCAGTGTTATTTAAGAGCACTCGATGCGCACGTCACAGAAAGGGCGGTATTTTCATTTACGGGTGCCTTGATCATAATAACGACAGTTTTTTACTAAATCGCGCGACGTCCCCTTCTGTGTTCTTTGGGAAGCATCCTCATTCCTTGAGGCAGGGTTCGAAAGAAGTGCTCCCTGCGAAAACAAATAACTGACAAAATTGTCTGTAGGTGATTCCTTGCCTTCACAGCTGGAAGGCGCAATTGCTACCGAGCCAGGGCAGCGGCGGTTGAAAACGTCAGTTCAAATGGTGACACACTGTTCGCCGTTCGGATGAGGGAACAACTATTGAGCGCCCGGGTTTTCCTCTCTGAAAATGCATATCTACGAGACTGCTGTGTGCCCCGACCGTGTAATTCAACTCTATTTTTCACAATATTGATGCCCACAAAGCTGTGTCGCCTAGTTGTTAGAGCTTGTCTAAATCATAATGTAAGTGGTTAGATGTAATCGCTTGCAGCGAAATGTGTTAAATTACAGGCAGCGTTGCCCAGAAAAAGCGGCGGATTATAAATTATACATATTTAGAAAACAACCACAAGCGTAGTTGATTACCATTAAGTAGTGGCATATAATTCATTACGTAGAAGTCGGAATTAGGCGCAACGTATTGGGTATTCCGCTGCGCTTTCTTTCCTTTTTGTCGCGTATACCTCTGGAAAAACAAAAGTGCACAAAGCCTTCAGAAGCCTTTCATTCTGAGAACATAGGCTGTCTTTTCCATAACAATAGAACACCGCAAGCATGATGGACGTTGAATACATTTATTTGTCTCTGCCTCCAGCTGTGTTCCACAACGTGTGCTATTTTTTGCAGGTTTTTTATAACGAAGGATCGAGAACACGATATTGCCAGAACGAAACAAAGAAGCACAAAACATGTCGTGGCACTTTCCTCTTTCTTATAGCTTAGTTAGAAAGCCTGCCGACAAAAGGTCGCCTTAACACTGCTTTCAAGGAGGAGATCGGCAACAGAGTTAGTGTAATCTTTCATGCTCACAACGTGTCGCTATTTGTGCAGCACTTGTACGAAAGAACAAAAAAGCCTAGAGCGCTACGCCTCATAAATAACTGACGTCATGTGTCGAACGTGAATAGAAACCTTGAAGATGAATACGGAAATTAAGGTGCTTCAAAAGGAATGTCATTTACAAGAATGAGCTCTCCAAAATATGAACAACTTCTGAAAATATACTTACGTCAATTGTAGAGACACGAACGTGTGTTCAGTTGAGGATTCGACCTTTTGAGCACAGGGAAGAGAGGAGGGGATTACGAAAAAGGGGGATAATCCTCATGGCACCGTTCGACCTCTTTTTTACTTTTGCATGCACAATTTGTCGGAAAAGAGTAACTGATCCGGCTTCTTTCACTGGGAAGGGCATGTTTTCATGCGCGGTAAGACTTAGGTGGTCCGACATCCATGTGGACCTCTAAATATCCATAGTATACACGAATATGTCCGGCATCCTTAAATAAACCATCCAGGCTGTATAATTCCCTAGCGACCAGATAAATCACTTTAATGGTTTTATGAGTGAGGGTGTCCTTTACTCACTTGGGCAAGTTGTATGTAGTTACGCTGCACCATAAAACACGCCATAAATGCAATAAATAAATTTCTCCCTACAGTAGTGATATTTCCGCTGTGCTAGACATTTGAAGGCCTACTGTTTCACAAAATCTATTCCCCCGAAATCCCTAAGATATCGACGTTAGCGCTAGCCGTGCAAAAGCAAGTACATAAAGAATAAAGAACTAGGGAAGCGCAATAAGGGAAAAATACATCATCGAGGTAGCAGTGCTGTGTGCTCGTCAAAGTGGTCGGCAAGGATTTCGAAAACCAAATATGCAGATGCAAGGGAAATGTGCGCACTTATGTAGAACACCGATAAAACCTCTATCTCACTAACATTTTAGTGGGATAGAGGTTCTTTAGCAAGATTTTCTGAAGTTTGGTTGACAGCCAATCTAGCTTCCTGCTTCATATCTATAAACAGGACCAATGGCACTTTACATACACAAACAGCTACATAAGACATTGTACAATATTAAAATCTATACCTAAATCACTAAATGTCCAGGTTTGCACGTCACAAATGACGTCCCATGGCACACTGACGTTAATTATATCATTAAGAATTTTAATCGTGCACTAGTATCCCAATGCCACAAGCTTTCTGAAGAGTTAAGCCATTTAAAATTGTTGCTTTATCAAACGCAAATTATATCTACGCTCGAGTATGTGTCTGCTGTCCGGGATCCTAGCTTACGTAACCTTGAGGATAGAATAGAATTTGTTCAGACTCGTTCAGCTTGCTTTATTTTATTAAGCTATTCCGTACTGCCAGTGTTTCACCGATGGAATCTAATTATGGCCTTCGTAACTTGGTCTTAAGAAATATCTCACGTCTTCGTCGCTTTCATAAATTTTATTCCATCAACCAATCATTGAATCAGCAGTATAATGTCACCATTCCTTTTTGCCATACTGACATATTTGAGGATTCATTTATACCCAAGACTAGTTCAGAATGGAACTACCTTCCCAGCACCATCGCCAGCAATGAAGATGCGCAGTAATTCAAGGCTGCCGTCGCTGAACACTTCTCTGAATAACCTGCGCTGCTATTTGTTAATACCGTTTCCTGCTGTACATGTACAATAGTGGTGCTTACGTTATTGCCATTGAATGCTTTTGTTATTGACCTCTGTTAGAATAACCTGCTCCGTTAATTATTAGTCTTCAAGTTTATTTCATATTTAACAATGTTGTTTCCGGTATTACGATTGTATAAACACAGTTTATCTACCCCCTCTGTAGTACCTTTTGGGCCCTGAGGGTGTCCCAATGAATAAATAAATGAATAAATAAATAAATAAATAAATAAATAAATAAATAAATAAATAAATAAATAAATAAATAATTTACCTTGATCATGCCCATGTTTCGCGGAAAAAATTTAAACACCGGTGTAGAGCCGAATGGAGTGGTGGCGGTATTTCACGCGCCAGTTGATAGTTGTAGCTAATGGCATGTACCTTGGGGTAGATTTTATGCTGCCATAACGGTACTTTCAGTGCCAAGAGGTTTAATTTTCTTCTTCTCGTACATCGAAATCGACGCGATGTCGTGTTGCCACTCGCCTAATTTCACACAATTAGTAAGTCGTTTAGGTAATGTTCAGAAAAATACGATGACAACGCGCACAATAAGTCCTATGAAGTCAACATGCTATGCGAAAATAGCACAATATGAAATACCTGCACCAAGGTTGCTGCTCCGAGTGTATAGGATATTATGCTAAATAGCACTGTTCTAATGGAAACCCTGTAATGTAACCGTAGCTTCAAGAACAATGTATCAGTAATGGCTCGGGAAAGTAGCTGACTGTGATATCGGCAGCGCAGCGAGCGTGGGCATTGCCCTATTTTCTGAAACGTGAGGGAAGTCGCTGCTGTGCGACAACCTGCAGCAACCCATGAAGCATGTTTGAGAGCTTCTGAGTAGGAGTTCTTCCTGCGGTCCTTCACTGTGGCTGCTGCTGCAGTGGCACCGAGCTCACTCAGCTGTTCACACTAGGGTGGTAGACCACGTGTGCAAAATGAGGCTTTATGGGTTTCTTAAAATTAGGCGCTGGGAGGAACGCGAAGACCACCTGTGCAAATAAGTGATGTCACCAGAGGGACACAAGATCAGATGATAATTAACGTTGTGAGCAGGTAATTAAATAAAATTGACAAATTGACTTTTTGTTGACTGCATTAAGTGGGTATGTTTATATAAAAAAGTTAGAGGCAATCGTATTTCTGCACAGCATCAGTTCGATAAAATCTTATAGCGTGTCTGTGCTCCGACATATACGACTCCAAATTTTAATTGTCGTTTGCATGAATACGCACATAAGAGCTTTAGGATCGGCGCAGCGCACCTCCCTGATATGACTAGGCTGTCTGAAAACGTGGCGGAGGAATTGGCAAAAATGATGACTGCTCCCACTCCCCTCTCGGCTGGCGAAATTCAAGAATGACAATGCGTTGTGCCGTGCAGTTGTTGCTCTTGATTTCAATAAACGTGACAATACTTGCAAATCAATAGTCACTTTATTTGCGTAGTCCAGGCAAGGACCACGCCTGCTCGTCTAGTCACCATTAGGCACGCGCACTGACCTCCGGCTTCTTCACTCCCACCATTATCTCGGCATGGCAGCTGCTGCCATCGTTGTAGGCTGCGCGGTGGCGGGTTAAGACAGTGGTTCCGAGTTGTTGGATTTTTTATTTCGCCAGCCGGGAGGGGAAGGGGGATAGTTATCATCTTTGCGAATGCCTCCATCCCGTTGTCATGCTAAACTCCGCACGCAACAGCTGTGTCGCATTAGGGAGGAGCTTTGCGCTGATCCTAACTCTCTTGCATGCGCAATCATGCGAACGACAATTAAAGTTTGGAGCCGGACATCGACAGACACGCTAGAAGAATTCTTGCAACTGATGCTCTGTAGAAACACGACTGCCTCTAACCTTTTAATACAAACATAACCACTCACTGCAGTTAACGAAACGTAAGTTATTCAAATTTAGTTAATTGGGCTGATGACAGCGATAATTCTCAATTTGAGTCCCCCATGCCACATATATTATTTACGCTGGTCGTCTTCGCGGGCTGCATAGTGCCTAATTTTCAGAAAACAATAAAGCCTAATTTTTAACAGCCTGTATATAGACGATGCTGAAAGTCATGGAGTCGTTCCCTTTACCGTTGTGCGTAGAGATTACAAATCGCACGTGAAGGGTGTGTTTGGGAGAGGCAAGGCGCGGTGGTGGAATATTGGTTAAGGCGGAAAGTAATTCGCACTGGTTGTACCTTTTCAGCCTGTGCTGCTGCAAAGTACCAACGACAGATGCTTATGCGTGTGATGACCGGTGGCTACCGGCAGCGAGCAGCTTGAAATGCACGAGGGATTGGACATAATGTCGCGTCCCTCGGTAGAATGCAGGCAAGCGCAAATAATGTATGCGTGTGGTTGTTAGTCTTCACAGGAAAATGCGGAAATTGACTTGGTGATTGACAGAGCTACACCGATCTTTTCTTTAAAAAAACGAAAGACGCTAGAAAAGGGGGGGGGGGGACACGGGCGCATTATTCCGGCCGCCGCCCGAGCAGAGGCTTTGCTTCGTAAATGAACGCTTCGCTCCTCCCGCCGCTAACTCTTCCTTCGCTTTGCCAGCGCTCACTCGATCCATCGACGGGCGCCGTTTCGGACGACCACGAACCACGAGTCACCCATCCCTAACTGATGGCTCTCAGAGTGCAAGACGCTGGTATAACCAACAAGATGGCGTTTAGTCCACTGTGGCTTCGGTAACGCTAAGGCTGCGCGTGAATCTGTAGAGATTAACCAGGTGATGACTGCCTGCATTCGAACGTGGTGGTTCAATGTTTTATATAATGCAGCCTGCTCCGTGGCAGTGGTGAAGGTCTTATGGCTCAGCTTTACCATTGTGCAGTGCTTTTGCACGTGTCTTATATAGCTGTACCAGATGAAGGTGGTATTATAGATCCTTTGATGTAAATACGTGGTCGTCTTCTGCTCGGCACGGGGTTTCTGGCCGGGACGTTCTACATTTGTTTGTGATACCTGGGACAGTCGTAGGAATGTTTCACGCCGAGAACTTCCGGAGAAGTGAAAACGCTGAAATGCTCTGGTGTCGAGGTAGATATTCTTCATGCAAGTAAAAGCTAGCATTATGATGGTTCGGTACTTGGGAAACGTATCACGCGTGAGCATACACTGACCCATGCGCTCGTTGAGCGGACAGTGGCAGGCGCCGGCTTTCGAACGCTGGCAGATGCCACGCCGAAGCCTTAATGCAAGGCAACTAAAGATTAGCTTGAATGAATATGACGTAAAATGTGGGTCGAATGTTATTAGGGGTAAATAGTTGACCCCGCTACAACGAAACCGCGTAGAGCGACACTACGGAGTCTCGGAGTATCCATACACATCAACACCATAAAAACCGTTTATGAGCTGTGCTTGACCAATTGGAAGAAAACGCTGTTGTTCCTCCTGAAGATATGGAGCCTTGTATTATTCCTAAAGGTCTCACTGCGCCTTAGAGGCATGACGGTGGATTTAGAACATTGGTACTTCGTAGAGGGCGGTTATAAAATTGGGCATCTTAGCAACTGGAGTCTCATCTCTGACGTCTCCATAATCGAATGCGTCCGATGAGATGTTTTTTATTTGCTTTCAGCGGTGTATTTCTTTTTTTGCCTTGTTGTCTTTAAGGCTTAACGAGAAACATGACCATGACCTCATAAATATTGCATTCCACAAAGAGGTACATTTATTCCACAAAACTCAAATTAATGTCTGTCTAACTCTAACTAATGTCTCTAATGTCTGCAGGGATTCAAAACCTTCAAGCCCATTAAATTCGTTGTTTTCTGCCTCATTTAAAAAGCATTCCTCTCGAAAACAGTAACGTTAATTATTTAGGTAACATGTCAACATGTTTAGGTTGGTTCACTAGTGATTACTGTCATTCATTACGTGAGCGCGACAAATAATCTGCCCATATGAGTGCACTGTGAGTTCTTCTGAAACGATGTTGGCAGGGTGCGCCGACGACATATATACTAGCGTCGCCATGGTTTGTGGTGTTCTGTATAGTGTTTCTAAATCTAAAAGCTTTACAGACGACATACGCATTTAGAGCGCCGTATAGTTATCAGCCTAGCAATTGAGAGCATGAAATCACAAACATTTGGGAGCGTCACGGACGGTCGACGTAGTCTTTTTTGTCAGATTTATTAGGGCTCCCTGTCGCAAAAAATTTGGCATCGCACGTCATTCGGGCAAAAATATTTTCGAACAACCCATACGCCGGCCCTTCATGTGGGGCAAAGAAGCGACTGAATTAATTGAATTTGTCAAACTAAAATACGTAGAAAATTCGTACAGTACGATTTACACATGACCTACAGACATGATAGCGTCGGAGTGTAACTTCACTGTAGGAGGAAACATAATTTTGATACACGAAAACTAAAAAATTCCTTTTCCAGCGCTCCTACCTTTCCCAGAGCAGCCACGGCGTCCGCCATTTGCGCGCGCTGACACGTGAGTATCTCGGAGGCCAACGAGCCCGGTTCCTTGCAATAGCTCTAGGTGGCGCTCGCCCCTGTCACACCGCGGAACACGCAAGAGGCCGCGTTTCTACCAGAAAACCCCTTTTCGTGCATAGCGTTCGCGGCCATCGTTTCCCGGTAGCATTTTTACAATTGCTAGTAGGTACAGCGGGGCGTGGAGTTTCTCGCAGCGCTGGACGTCTCTGCGCAGGTGCGAGTAAGAGCGGGCGCGAAAGAGAAAATCTGTGGGTCTCTGCTTCTTAAATATGTGACTCTGCCGAGCACTACGGAGGAGGTTTCTTAGCCCGTGTTGAATGCATTTGTCCCCTAGACATGCCGACATATCGCAGTGTGGTCGAGTTTGTTTACGGCCCGCCACTGGCTGCCCGCGCAGTGAGGCAGTGGGCCCGGACGACCCATTTGGTGATCGCTGTGTCTGAAGGGGCAAGGTTCTGACTGGTGTTGCATACGTCGCGGGCCCCTTTTTTCGTCGTGACGATATATTCCATTTTTTACAAGCACTGCTCCAGGAGGGCACATGTAACCGGCAAACTGGGGCCTCAGGACAGCATGTGAGGTTATAATAAAGCAGGCGGCGCAGGATGTCCAGGGCACCCAAGCGGTAGCGGGGGGATCAAAGCTGGTAGCAGGGCGGCCCATGGGTTGGGGCCGCGTAGGCCGAAGCTTGCCAGGGGGTGCTCGCATAAAAAATTGGCTGTCCTGCCGAGCCCTGCCCCGAGCAGGCCTCGACGAGCCTCAACCCAAGGACCAGTCCGGCTTCTAGCTTTCATGACCGCGCTGCCGCTTTGGTGTCCTGGAGACGCCGCCAATAATTCCAAATAATGAGACGTTGTTTCCTTTTGTAACAAAAAAGAACACGATTGAATAAATATAATATTACGTTCAGCCGCCAACTTGCGACCATAAGTTCAGCAGTACCACGCCTCGCGACTTCTGCCGGCACGCCTAGGGACAAACAAATTCAACACGCGCTAAGAAACTCCTCCGTAGTGCCTAGGCAGAGTCATATAATACAGGAGCAAAAGTCCCCACATTTCATCTTTCGCACAAGCTCTTACTCGCGCATGCGCGCACATGTTCGGCATCCCCGAAGTGCCAGGCCCCCTATACCTACTAGCAATTGTAAATACGATTTGCGATAAACATTACGGTTACATACTCTCCAGTTGCCAGGAAGCGAAATATGCAGTCAGGGATCTTAAAATGCTACCACGTTCTACTCAAAAGCGAAGCTTAAGCGAACTATATATGTGGGGGAATTGAGTGAAGTTATGACACTTGCTAAGACAGGTGCTTTAGCTGCGTTTGCGTAAGGGATACAGTTAAATATTTGAATAAAAGTGAGGCATAGTCATGCTAGAATTACAAAATAATATCACTACCGCAGCGCGATATAGCACCCACTCTATAATATAGAAGATAGCGTTTGCGTAAGCACAATATTATCCACAAAAACGCATTTACCCTTTTGTGACGATTGTAGCAGTTTGTAGCAATTGCTACGAACGGGTGGATGTCTGATTTTCCCTTTGTTAAATGACCTATAACGAAGAATTTGCAGCAGTTACGCTACTCCTTAATAAGAGGTGCAAATTGAAGGTCGTACATGTCTACGCCCCTACATCCAGTCACGATGACCAGGAAGTCGAAAGCTTCTATGAAGACGTGGAATCGGCGGTGGGTAAAGTCAAAACAAGATACACTATACTGATGGGCGACTTGAATGCCAGGGTAGGAAAGAAGCAGGCTGGGGACAAGTCAAGGGGGGAATATATCATAGGCTGTAGGAAAAGCAGGGGAGAGTTATTAGTAGGGTTTGCAGAACATCATTATATGTGGATAATGAATACCTTCTTCCGCAAGCGGGATACCGAAAGTGGACGTAGAGGAGCCCGAATGGCGAGACTAGAAATGAAATAGAGCTCATACTCTGCGCTAACCCTGGCATCATACAAGATGTGGACGTGCTCGGTAAGGTGCGCTGCAGTGACCATATGATATTAAGAGCTCGAATTAGCCTAGACTTGAGGAGGCAACGGAAAAAAACTGGTACAGAAGAAGGCGATCAACGAGTTAGCGATAAGAGGAAAATAGACGAATTCCGGATCAAGCTACAGAACAGGTATTCGACCGTAACTCAGGAAGAGGACTTTAGTGTTGAAGATATGAACGGTAATCTTATGGGCATCATTAAGGAATGTGCAATAGAAGTCGGTGGTAACTCCGTTAGACAGGAAGCCAGTAAGCTATCGCAGGAGACGAAATATCTGATCAAGAAATGCCAATGTATGAAAGCGTCTATCCCTACAGCCAGAATAGAACTGGCAGAACTTTCGAAGTTAATCAACAAACGTAAGACAGCTAACATGAGGAACTATAACATGGGTAGAATTGGAACATGCTCTCAGGAACTGAGGAAGCCTAAAAGCTGTGAAGAAGAAACTAGGAATAGGCAAGAATCAGATGCATGCGTTAAGAAACAAAGCCGGCAATATCATTACTGATATCGATGAGATCGTTCAAGTGGCTGAGGAGTTCTATAGACATTTATGCAGTACCAGTGGCACCCACGATGATAATGCATAGAGAGAATAATCTAGAGAAATTTGAAATCCCACAAGTAACGCCGGAAGAAGTAAAGAAAACCTTGGGAGCTATGCAAAGGGGGAAGGCTGCTGGGGAGGATCAGGTAACAGCAGATTTTTTTAAGGATGGTTGGCAGATTGTTCCAGAAAACTAGCCACCCTGTACACGCAATGCCTCATGAATTCGAGCGTACCGGAATCTTGGAAGAACACTAACATAATCCTAATCCATAAGAAAGGGGTCACCAACAACTTGAAAAATTATAGGCCGACGAGATTACTGTCTGTTGCCTACAAAGTATTTACTAAGGTAATTGCAAATAGAATCAGGAACACCTTAGACTTCCGTCAACCAAAGGACCAGGCAGGACTCCGTAAATGCTACTCAACAATAGACCATATTCACACTATCAATCAGGTGATAGAGAAATTTGCGGAATAAAACCAACCCTTATATATAGCTCTCATTGATTACGAGAAAATGTTTGATTCAGTCGAAACCACAGCAGTCATGGAGGCATTACTGAATCAGGGTCTAGAAGAGCCGTATGTAGACATACTGAAATATATCTATAGCGGCTCCACAGCCACCGTAGTCCTTCATAAAGAAAGCAACAAAATCCTAATAAAGAAAGGCGTCAAGCAGGGAGATGCTATTCAATTCTCCAATGCTATTCACAGCGTGTTTACAGGAGGTACTCAAAGAGATGGATTGGGAGGAATTGGGGATAACAGATAATGGAGAATACCTCACTAACTTGCGATTCGCTGATGATATTGCCTTGCTCAGTAACTCAGGGGACCAACTGTAATGCATGCTCACTGACCTGGAGAGGCAAAGCAGAAGGGTGAGTCTAAAAATTATTCTGCAGAAAACTAATGTAATGTTTAACAGTCTCGGAAGAGAACAGCTGTTTACGATAGCTAGCGAGGCTCTGGAAATGGTTAAGGAATGCATCTGTTTAGGACAGGTAAAGACTGCGGACCCGGATCATGAGATTGAAATAATCAGAAGAATCAGAATGGGCTGGGGTGCGTTTGGCAGGCATTCTCAGATCAACAGCAGGTTGCGATTATCCCTCAAGAGAAAAATGTATAACAGCTGTGTTTTACCAGTATTCACGTACAAGGCAGAAATCTGGAGGCTTACGCAAAGGGTTCTACTTAAATTGGGGACGACGCAACGAGCTATGGAAAGAAGAATGATAGATGTAACGTTAAGGAATCAGAAAAGAGCAGATTGGTTGAGGGAACAAACGCGAGTTAATGACATCTTAGTTGAAATCAAGAAAAAGAAATGGCCATGGGCAAGACATGTAATGTGGAGGGAAGATAACCGATGGTCATTGAGGGTTACGGACTGGATTCCAAGGGAAGGGAAGCGTAGCAGGGGACGGCAGGAAGTTAGGTGGGCGGATGAGATTACGAAGTTTGCAGGGACAACGTGGCCACAATTAGTACATGACCGGGGTAGTTAGAGAAGTGTGGGAGAAGCCTTTGCCCTGCAGTGGGCGTAACCAGGTTGATGACGATGAAGACGCTATTCCGCGTTCGAAGACTGTCCACATTCAAAGAACACCAATAGTCTGAGTAAATTTTATTTGCTTTGAAGCAGATGGAAAAAAGTTTAATTTCATCCCCGTGTTGTTCACGACAACATGTCGCCATATCGTACATCTGTGGAAGCACATAGTTTCGTTTCAACGAGTTTTTTTTTTCACCACCGCCGTCAGGTAATTACGTGCGGCTCCGTTGTGCCTCCTGAGACGGCAGCTGAAAGAATTCCCAAGTATCCTCAGCTATCACCTAATAAACGCAAAATCGACAGCCTTCTGCCACGCTGTCATGTATACCTATTACAACAAATAGCTACATAGGGATCAATAAATTTGTAAGAAAGAAAAAGCCGTCGTTCGGAAATTTTTCACGAAAAACGGCACATTTAAGCACTGAGCTCATGGTATCCATGATACCGATACCAGCACAAATCGCACACTTGCTCCCCCCCCATCACTTGTATACCTTGCTCAAAACCCCGTGCGCTTCACTGAAACACACTCGCATATACCTTCATCGAAAATATTCCAAGCTATGGAAGAGTGAGAGATTGTGCTAGCAACGAACATCCATATTATATTTAATGAAACCGCTTCCTCTTCAGCTGCACATGTAGCACACATGAAGCTTCCTCTTCTATGCGTGTGGCTAACATCTTCAGCATACCATTAAGGCTTGTTTTTTTCTTGCGTGCTTCCTTTGTTCACTTGACAATGACAGCAAGGTATAAACATTGGTCCAGGTGAGAATTTTCGGCATAGAGCGCAACCGCTCAGCGAAGAGAAATCAGAATGTGGGAAGCCCCTGCAGAGCCAATCGACCCCCTATCTGCTAAAACACAGCGAAACGTATATATGGTGAAACTATATATTTGCTACGTGGACTACATCCACTCACAGCCACGTCGTGTGTCTCACATCCGTACACCAATCACCACCTTTACCTGTTTTTTTCAATTTTTTTTTTGTCCTTGCCCGGGGAGTGTGCAAGGCGTAGTTGCATCTCGTTCTGTAGGCATAGTGGAAGCTGTAATACTGTGAGTTTGTGGCTACAGTGACAGCTAGTGGCATGAAGTGTTACGACGCAAGTAGCCTCCCTAGAGCGTTAGGAGTGCTCTTGAAATACCTCTGAAAGCGAAATGTGTGGTGTCTTAGAGGTTTCAGTGCTTCGTAGCCGGAAGACAACATTTTCAAGAGAAGTGGCAATGACCATGTTTTCATTCAGGTAAGAGTTTCTGTGTATATCTCTACTATACTACGACATATGTCACTATATATCTCACTATATATATATGAGTACTATATATCTGAAGGTTTTATACAGACAATTTCATTTTTCTTATACAGAAAATAGATTAGCGTTATGGCCCAGTTTTTCAGGCCACACACATGGGCAATATTAGCCCCTTTTCTGGTGTTCCGCAAGGTGGCGTCCTCAGCCCTACACTATTCTACCTTGTTTTTATAAAATCTCGCGAAACGCATACCAAGTGCTGTCCAGATATCGATGCACGCCAATGACGCCTGCACATAGAGACCAGCTGTGACACGCAATCAGGTGCGCGCGACGCATCAAGAAGGCACGGCATAAATATCGACGTATCTTAGCGAACAAGGCCTCGACATTTCACCCGTGAAATGTGCGCAGGTCTAGTTAGCGCGGAAGCTAATTACATCTTACGCCCCATATATCATTGGGCAAAACCTCTGTTATGTAAGGACGTGCAGATTCTTAGGACACACAGATTTTTTTTGGTAAACTAAGCGCTTGACTATCTCTTCCAGATTTTTTTATGCATTTATCTCACTACTGTCCGCCTGTGGCCACCGATATTGAGAACCGTTACTATGAAATTGTTCGTAAAGGAATACGAGATAATGTACTCGCCAGTTTTACTCAATGCGTCACAGCACTGTCAGCGCAGTTAGCTTTGAAACGGCCTCGTAAGATATCTGGTTATTTAGGGAGGGAGTGCCTCTATGCTGCTTATACCTGTCACTGGTAAGCCAAAATATGGTCCTAACGGAATCAACAGCAGTAAACAATGTTAGGCTAGCTTTGATGATTGACCAAAAAGAGGGGAAAGATATGAGAGCAGACAGCCGCTAAGCTGCGTCAGTACTTGTTCGTGGTACACTGGTAACACATGGCAGCGGGCCTCGTAAGAAGGAAGCGAGCGGCGTGTATTGCAACTAAAACGAAAAGGTTCAAAAATATCCAAGTGACCGGCACATTGAAGCCTAATGCGAGGTGATGGACTCTCCAGACTCGTGTTTCAAATACTAATGAGCAGACTCAACGCACCATTAAGGTTCTCTTGGCCATATGCAATGTACTGTGTATATTTGTCCTCCATAATTTGGAATCACTCAAAGAGATAATTGTGTTTATGCAGTCTGGCGTTCTTCTGCCGCATAAATTTCTGTGCTGCGGGCTCGTCATGGCATACACCGTCTTTGTTCTGGACTCATGAATCACTTAGCCGGAAAGCGTGGGCCTATTTGTGCATTCTTTGCTGTTTCAGAAACACGTTTATTTCTAAGCATGAAACGCTTCTACCACCGTTGTCGGTGACCTCCAGCCAAAAGCGAGAGCCGCTATCCGGGCACTCAAACGCAAACATCCGGGAAAATTGCAACAAATCGAGGTCATCTGGGCAATCAGACAACGCAGCATTACATACGCTAGTGACTTCCCAAGCAAGTTACAAAAGAGATTGATTCTGAGTTCTTCCTAATGTTGTCCGCAATTTAAGCTATAACTTCTAGTACTCTGAAGCTTTATTTGTAATTTGCAGAAGCGAAGTTCAAAAGAGAAATACAGGGCAATATACACTTCATTGTCACCTTTTGGCGTTGAGTGCTCTTTTCAACGCCAGCGGTCCGCGAGTCGCGTGGCGCGTCCGAAGCACCGCGAATGGTTCTTTGACCGAGGGGAGACTTCCAATGAGGTTCTGTTTGTGGCAGGAAACTATTGCGTCCATGTGGACAAATGTACAGTATGGCGAACACGCACTAGACCCGTTTTAACATTGAGGCTGGTATCATCTCCAAGCAATCTGCTTTTCCGGTAGCTATTTCATGCTTACATCTACTCTCGATGACGGTATAGCCAGGAAATATTCCCTGTGTATAATTTTTTATAGATGTATACGCAATGCCCTACCGTCACTAAGGCATGCTGCTATCTGATCTTTTGCATATCAAGCACGCTTACAAAAAAGAGTGAAAATACATACATCCGCAAAAAGTTAAGGAATGATAGTATACCTAGAATAATTTCCAAGCATGGGAGAAATAGGAGAAAATCAGAGAGGCATAGGAACTGAAGCTGGTGTGCTACGTTCTGCCAGTGATGAGGGAAACCTGGGTTGGGGTTCCAAGCGCAAAAATAAGATTAAACATCTAGTTGAGTAAACCCGCATCGGCCGCGAGGGCCACGCCCGCCGAAGTAAGGATAACATGTAGCCTGTATCAACGTCAATTTTAGGGCGATGCACCCGGCCACGCTTTGTACTCGGCCCTGCAGGTCGCGAGGTGACAATGCGCTCCTCCGCTCTTGCACGGCATTGTTCAGTGAGATAAGTAGCAGGATAAAAGTGCCCCATGATGAGCGGTGACTATGCCAATGCTAAATTGCAGGATATCTGCTAATGAAAACTGGTTTCTCCGCTCGCTAGCAGTGCGTTGCGGCGCTTTCGTGTTCGCAAAACAAACTTCTGCGCTGTTTGGTAACGGTGACTGTTCTTGTAACCGTATCGGGGGTGCATAGCGAAATTATGGGTGCATGTGCGCCATATTCTAGCTGGTATTGTGCCACGCGTGTGTGCATGAATGGCGTTGTGTGTGTTTCTCCAGAACAGTGGAGCTCCTAATATATTGCAAACTCAAGATAACACAACGCCCAAAAAGCTTCTTCAAGACAGTAATTTAAGAAAATACCAGAACACTTCTAAGGAATACAACGTCTAAAGGCGGCCTCCTTGCTGACAGCTAAATCCCCATTTCATTCTCACATTTGAGCAGATGGTTTATCGTTTTGAAAATGCAGCCGAAGTTCAAAAGAAACTGGCAATATCAGATAGTAATGTCAAAGAAGCCACGGTATATTTCAATTGAATGAGTGGGGCATAATAATGGGGCGCCGCTCATTCCCGTTAATAAGTGTGGCGCTATCTACGACAAAGCCAAGCAAGTGGATCTTTTGTCAGGGTAGGTGAACCTTCTCACAGTAGGTATATCTGGGCCTAACAGACCCAAGGGCCCCCGATCACCACAAGACAATAAATTTGGGTTGAAGCACATACGCTATCCTGTACCAAATCTTTTAAAAGTGTGCAATGATTTAATTCTGCCAGTACTAAGGGCGAAGCCGAACTTCGAAGTTTAGCAAAGAAGCTTAAAAAACGTTGAAATGCCGCAATAAACAATTAAATGATAAATAATAGGCGTAATGGACAAAGGTACTGCTGGGTGGATTAGAGGGAAAACGGGGATACTCGACATTGAAGGTGGGAATGGAGAAGAGGTGGGGCTGAACTAGAGTATGGCACATAATCGGTGGCCTGAAAAGAGCACAACGATGTCTTAGAGATTTGGATGCCTGAGACCAATCCCTAATTTTCAGTTTTTTTCTCCGTCTGATAGCCTTTAAAATTTTTTCGGGCGCTGTACTCGCCGCGCGACAACCCGTAGGTGCCCGCCTACCCGTAGAAGCACATCATGCGACCCTTTAGGCGCTGTGTGCCGTATCCACCACGACATGGTATATCACCGCCAGATGCACTCCACGCTGCATCCATGGTAGCGGTGGCAACTACTAGTCCTGCAGCCCCTGCAGTGGCAGCTGCATACCATGCAGGCCCTGCGAACAAGAGGGTAGGTGAAGAAGCATCTTCGGGCGAAAGTGCAGAGGAGGTCGACCAGGCATCCTTGACGGTCTTTCCTACAAGAAAAAAGGGTGCTGGTGTCCCTGTTACCTTCAGACCTACCCTGGAAGGGGAAAGCCTATAGAATGTTAACCCTAACGTCGTGGCATCGGTGCTTGTAACGTCGGTTCAAGAGAAAGTTTCCAGTCATCGCCTGAACAAGAACGGCAGCATGATGGTTACAATGTGAACACTGCCCAACGCCAACCGTTTGCTCACGGTAACTAAGCTAGCTGGCGCAGATGTAGAAGCCTGTGTCCCACATTCATACACGACCAGCTACGGAAAAATACACGATGTACCTCTCAGCTACTCAAATGAAGACCTAGAAGATTATCTACGCGACCAAGGTGTCGCTACAGCGAGAAGGCTCACCACTTACATCCATGAAGATGGCGGCAAGGTCAAAGAGACACTTCGTCAGTCTGTTATATTGGAATTCGCCAAATATTTACCTTTACCTCGACGAATTATGCTTCGATTCTGCAGTTACTCTGTCACCGAATACGCCGGGGCAGCAACACAGTGTTACAAATGACAAAGACATGGCTTTATATCGCTACATTTCACCGGCTCAGTGCTCTGCAATGTACAATGCTCTGCATTCGTACAAGGAATGGACCTCGAGAGCGAAACCTAAATGCGCCAAGTGCGGTGGCTCACACCTTGCTTCATATGGAAGGTCCATTAAAACGAAGGCTGCTACGCTTGCTTGCGAGGTGGAGCAAGTACAAAGGAAACCACCTAAGCGTCATGAACCACCGCCTAAGCTCGACGTGGTGTTCACGAATAGGACAAGCCACTCCCAGGAACAATCACCACAAAGCCAAAAGACATCTGGAAACACATATGCTGGTGTGGTCAGGAAGAAACTTGGGAACCCCGCGGCTTCATCGCCTCCTTCGAAGCTACCGCAACGTGTCGCACAAGTCCCACTAAATGACGACTGCGGCCATCAGCCTCAGGCACCACAACACGGCAGGATGACCTGCGAAAGGCAGCAACACGAAAGCACCGAACACGACATTATACGCTTACTTAGTCAGATGTTGCTTACAGCCCTGATAGCTCTTGTCCGCGCCAACCTCTCGTCAGGATGTCTCCCAGAGGTAGAAGCTGTCCTTATAATGGAGCCGTTAGTGTCGGCATCTTACGCTCCCCAGGGGCGCACTACCTCACAGTGACCAGAGAGAGACATGACCCGCCGCGCCGAACAGGGCGCGGCGGGTCATGCCTCTCGCACGATAGCGAACGCTTCTCGAGCAGAACGGGACAGGCTCACCAGATACAACGACATAACCAGTGTATATTTGAACGCCAGAAGGGTACACCCACCGCCGAGTCTCAAATTGAACAGGAGGCAGGCCGTCGCCTGGCGACAACTCCAGACGAACGCCGTCCCTAATCCGTTCCGTCTGAAACGTATCTTCCCAGATAAGCATCAAGACGACATGTGCAAATTGTGCCAGGAAGGACCACCAACACTCAAACACATGCTGTGGGAGTGCAATGTAGTTATAGGAGGGATGGCAGTTTCTCCTGGGAACCTGTCGTCGAGGTGGGCCGCCACTCTGCGCAGCTCAGACCTCGGAATCCAGACGTGAGCAGTCCAGCAAGCCCGTGAGGCAGCGTTAAGGCAGGGGGAGACCTGAGCACGGGTCGCGTTAAACCTTGCCGGACGTACAAGAAAGTTGTATCGATTCATCCATCCATGCACCATATTTCTGTGGAACGCTCGCGGTCTTCACTCGAAACTTTTCAGATTTCCGGCATCTGGTGCGTGCGTATCACATCAATTTCATGTTAATCTCTGGATCGCGCATCGAGGAAGATTTCCGAATGCAAGGGAACTATTTTCACCAATCACAGTGACCGGATGACATCAGCACATTACTCGTAGGCTTTCGCAAGGATATTCCGTTCTAGAACGACAGAAAGCTGAGCTAGTTGGTAAGGATTCATTATGCACGCCTCACTTCTTTATTCCGGCCTCCGTGGTTGATATTCCGCCTCACAGTGACAAGGAATATGTGTGTGCCGTAAAAATAAAAGGCCAACAAGAATGAACTCTCATTGGGGTATACCTGGAGCCAGGCAGGTCATTCGACGCTTCGACATTTGAAAAATTGATTGCAAAGGCACCTTCCCTACATATTTTTATGGAGAATTTAATGCTCACAATAAAATTTGTGGCAGCTCAAACACATTTGCACGGGGAGCCAAGCTCGCAGAGCGTCTCTCCAACTATTCAATTGAACCTCTAAATGACGGCCGTATAACCTACTTCCGAAGCACGGCAACTTATGCAGCAAGGACGTGACCTTCGTAACAAGTTCAATTGCCGAAACGTTACCTGGTGTACCGACTTCGATACACGCGGGAGTGACCATTAGCAATTCTTATGTCAGCTGTCTGCATGCAGTTGCCAAGAAGAAAATTCCATACAAAATCTCAGATTGAGATGCATACAAGGACGCTACACGCAGGGGAATTGCTGCTGCAACCCAAGACGAGGAATTACAACAATGGCTCATTGTCTGAGGAAAAGCACACGAATTTCCACTAACAAAGTCGGCTTACAGCCAAGTGACGAGGAATTTGAAGGATTGTGTGCCATTCGCAGGCGATCTGAAAGGTAAGTTTTCCGCACCAAATGCCTTGAAGAACTCCGTGCCTGCCGACAGACACAGCGTCATATCCGGAGATACCGGAATGAACGTAGTCGACAAAGATGGCGTAACTTCTGTTCCGCGTTGGATGTGCGTCAACCTGTAGCCAAAATTTCGCAGATCCCTAGAGGTATGCGAGAGCCGCCCCAACAGCGTCACCCCTTTGCTGCACTCTCTCTACAGGAACGAAATTTCCTCAATTAAATCTCAGATGAATACTGCAGACTACTATCAGTGGGTTCAAGGCTTTCGATTTCCTCCACAGATAGACAATCTGGCATACCACAGAGGGCAGTGCCAGCGTTAGATCTGCCTTTCACAATTGAAGAGCTCACCACCGCTATCGCTGAATGAAACAGGCAGACATCTACGTGCCATGAGGAAATAAGCTATGAAGCCATCGCAAAGCTGCACCGCACCTCCCGCTTACGGCTCCTGGAATATTATAATTCTTCGTGGATATCTGGTGAGATTCCAAAGGAATGAAAACTGGAAAAATCGTGCCCATTCTGAAGCATCTTAAGCAACCAGCAAGCTACGCGTCTTTCCGGCCCATCGCCCTACTGAGCTGCGTAGGCAAGCCTATGGAGCGGATGGTCTACAAACGTATTACATACATGGTTCCTTGAAAGCCACAAGAAGTTTCCCCAACAAATGTATGGCTCCCGCCAAAACTGGTCTGCTATTGATAATGTCATCGCCCTCGTCTCTTAACTTGAAGAGGTCAATCACGCTGGGCGCATACCGACATCCGTTTTCCTTGACATCAAAGCAGCTTTTCACTTACTTTTTCACCACGCAATTCTCGCAGCTATGGCTAGCCCTGGCTTCGGAAGAAAGCTGTAGCTGTACAAGTGAACAAATAACAATTTAACAGAGTGAAAAATATTTATCAGTGCTCTGAACGGACCTACACAGTCTTACGCAGTGTAGAAGGGTGCAGTGCTAAGCCCGCTCCTATGCAATCTCACCCTGATACGCCAAACAAGAAACATGCCGCGAGGAGTACACATCACAACCTATGCCGAAGATATGTGCATCAGGGGCGCATCAAGTTTGTGCTATATCACCCAACAAGGACTTCAAAAAGGATTACCGAAGCTCTCCATGTATTTGGCTACCTGAGGTCTTCAACTCTCGCCGAAAAGCCAAGTCATGGTTCTCAAAAGAAAAAAAAAGACCAAATATCCGCTCTTACTACCGCTGAGAACGTACGTATGGTAGCGGACGACCGCTACCATACGTACGGTCTCAGCGATTGCTTGAAATTTTGATAGAAATCACTCTTTGTCACCGCACGTCAAAAAACTAAGTGCAAGGGTTGCCGCTGAATCGCCAGCTTCCAAATTCACGGCGGGAACACGATGGCGCTGCAATTGCCGCTCAATGGTACGACTTGAAAAAAACCTATATTGAAGGCACATTGCGCTATTGCCTACAGCTGCTTCAAGGATTGTGACCAGCAAATAAGAAGATTCTGGAAGCCGCGCGGGACAACTGCCTGCGGATTTGCCTGGGCCTCCCGAAGGGCTCTTCAGCCTCGGGAACAACACGTCCACCGCTAGATGTCTACTCTTCCCAAGAAATAATGAGCACCCATCTTCGGCATGTGCTCCAAGGGAAGAAGCACTTCATGTACCGTGTCCACGTAACTCGCAGTAAGTCTGGCTTTGGCCAAACTGCGCAAATCTTGGACTTTCCTCCGATTATTCAGCCACAGAAATTCAGCCACAGACTTTTTCTCAACGGGTACTTTCGCCTCTAGACATAAACCGGTTTGTACCAGGTGTAAATGGGACAAAGAGTCGCATGACAGAGGCCGTGGTGCTGCAGACCACTCTAATCTATTTAATCGAGAAATATACTCAGCACACTCACATCTACGCTGATGCCTCAACCACTCGGAAGACTTCCTCCTGGGGTCTTTACGTGGCCTCCGCAGGACAAATGCTTTCTTATCGGCTTCAGCGGAGGACATCCTCTGTTAAAAAAACATCATAAAAACAATCATCAGCCTGTTTCTTTCGACATTGCGTACTTACACCCCTTGGCCATTGCACGAGTCCACTGTACCGAATTTCAGTGGATGCCTGCTCATTGTGGCATTCTAGCCAAAGAAAAAGTAGATGAAGCGGCACGCAAAGGTCTTCAACACCAAAACTGTAAGCGGATTTATTTCACTAAATCTGATGCTTCAAAACTGCCTGAAAGATTTGCTTCTGAAGAAAAGGACTGGCTGCGGAGCTTGCCGATCCAGCATTATCCTTTCCTTTGCTCAATCGACCCAAATCTCCAGATCCAGACTGCCATACAACCTTCCTCGCCATTTGGAAACTCTATATCATCGTCTTCGCCTGAACACCCCCTATGGGCATCCAGCTTACGGTACCGCTTCGGTCAAATGACACGTCCACACTGCAACAACTGTGGCTGAATTGAAACCGTGCAGCATAACCTGTTTGAGTGTCGAGAGTATGCCGACAAGCGTGAGTTTTATGAACATTGCGTGCATTCGCTTACACAGAGACCTGTGTCGTTTGACTGTGTTTTAGGCCCTTTAGCATGCCTCGCTCAACAGAGGCGCGTGATGAACTTTTTATTCACATACTTAGGAAACATTGGTGAACTCGACAAACTTGAGTTCTACTCTGTCACCCGAATGTACCTTTCCCGCAGCAAATTGTGTCACCTCATTGTGGGACGGTGCACACGCTGAATGACTTTACCTTAGCACGTCGTTGCCGATCAGTCAGAAAACTAAGCGCCCATTTTTTTAAAACTTATTCCTTTGTTTTTTGAGCCTCATTCCTCTCTTTCTTCCCCAATTCCCTTTCCCCACGCAGAGTAGCATGTCAGCAATGTCTGTACGCTGGCTAAAATCTCTGCCTTTGATTAAAGGGTTTTCTTTTTCTCTCTCTATCGGTGGCCTTCTAGAGGTACATAACGGCTGCCACGAATAGAAAGCCCAGTCGAGGAGGGCAGCGAACTAGGTGGTGTGATGAAATGATGAAACTTGCAGGGATAAAATGGCCTTGGCTGGCACAAGACGGGCCTTTGCAGTTCGTTGCGAGAGGCTTTGGTCTTGTGTTGGTAATAAATGGGCTGCTGCTGCTGCTGATAATTATTATGATGATCAACCTTCGCAGAATGGACGATAGGTCCGGAAATGTACATACGCAGCAGTACGATCGGCAAATATTCATTGTGCCCGTCAAAACTGCATAAAATATAATCACAACGTCAAGTTAGGAAAGAGCAAGCCGGCAGGCCGTTCGCATCGCACAGAACTAAACACATTATTTGATAGGAGCTGGTGGCATCGCCTAACCCGAATGGCAGAAGTGGAATGTGAGAGACTTCGTGACAAGTTAATACGATTTTGCGCATTTCATGCGGGTTAATGCCTATGTGTAGATACTTATTAAAGCAGCCCAGCGTCGTTAATTACGAGTCATGAGACAGAGCGTTTGCTACATCCTGAATACATAAGGACACGTTGGGACCGAATAGACAGACCATGCACACTACGACCAGTTGCTGGAGGCGACGCAGAAGTAAGGGTTAGTTGCGGTAGGCGTGTTTGCGGGCAGATATCTGTTGCCGGAGTGCACCGTGCACTGATGTGGAAGTGAATAAAAATAACTGCTACGCCACTTTGGTTTACGGGTTCCTGATTCGAAGCAAAAAATTTAGGTACCAAATTTGACCGCTATCCCTCGCAGCATGGCACACACATCGGGGCTAAAGTTTTGCTTCTGCAACGAAATCATGATGACAGCGAAGTCACAGTTTACCTGGCAAACTAGAAGTGAGGGTCCATGGGCCTGAACACTGGAAAATCGCCGGTCAAGGAAGGTACTTTGTGCTGTGCTTGATCGTTGGTTCCGACAACTTCGCAAATGAGCTGAAACGTACTTTGGCGTGATTATTCTATTTCATAAGTTCTTTTTGTTTTTGGTTCTGTGTTGTCTGCTCTTTCATTTGTCATACACCGTTTTTTGCTCGCTTGTCATTTATTTCACAATCCCTCCTGTTTGGGCGAAAACATTGGCCTGCCGTATGTCTAAATCCAAATAAATAAAAAAATAGACAGTTCCACGCAGTGAAAGCTGTCAAAACAGGAAAGCTGATGGTCATTTTCTCAAGTTTGAAATCGTGTTGAGCGCGATTTTCATGAAAGTCGTTAGTCTCGATCGCTGCCATTTTGCTAGATACGAACATCGGTTCCTGATTGCGTACTTTCTACAGTTGCGTAACGTTGTCGTCACACCACAGTCTCTCACACACCTTGGAGATGTGGTCGAGGAATTCTCTCTTGAATCGCCTGTCGGCACCCTCCGTTGGGGGTTAGCTTGCCTCTCACGGCGCTTGGCTTATGTTGCCTTCTCTTGGAACTGGGGGTTGGCTTCCCTCCAGCGGCGCTTCGTTTGCGCTTCCCTTTCTCCATCCTCGGCGGCAGCGGCTTCCCTCCTCTACCGCTTTGCTTGCGCTTCTCGCTCTCAAAGCTCGGAATTTGCGCGACGTCGGCGCTGCCGCTCTCGCCGAACGGAATGTATTCGGTGAAAGAGCGCGTGCTAGCGCAACACCTGCCGTTGTACCCATCTCCTCCCCCCTCCTACGTACTTTCCCCATAGTGGGTTTGGGCCATTAACTTTCCCCCTGCGTGACACCGGACACCCGAAGGTGAAGGCTCGTCTTATGACAGCTCCGCTGTTTAAAAGGAAGCTCCGCCGTTCCAAAAGGAATAGAAGATGGCTGCCCGCCAATCGCTCAGACAGTGGCTGCTCGCACCTGCCGTCGAGCATGCGTTAATTAACCGTATAATGAAGCCTTGTGCGGGCCTTGTAACGTTATCGAGCCTTTTCAGCACGTATACGACATCGTTCCGCCAACTCTTCTTTCCTGAGAAGTACCGTTTTAGTGTCATTTTGAACGTTCGATTGCATGCCGCCGCGATTTTCGACCAGCCACCGCAAGCTAAGCTAGGGAAAGCGGACCAATCACAGACGCCGGCACCACCCTCTTCATCCGGTTATCGATTTTCAGTGCACTGGCTCGGCCCCATTGAGTCCCTCTCCACTTGGGCGTGCTTCTCGCCTCTTGTCAGCCAATTAGATAAGAAATACCTTTCAATGCTGTCAACGTTATTCGTTTTTTAAAGAAAACAAAAGTGACCTCCTAGAAACGACGAGAGCGTTTGATTGGGCTGACGGCGCTGTGCGTCACCGACCGGTGCTTGCGTCGGCAGTTATGTAAATATTACGTCAGGAGATTGTAATAAAAGTAGATTGGAATAGTTTTACGTTATAGGGCGCCTGATGGGTAAGTAAACAATAGCTAATCACCGTAAGCTTGAAATTTGTTTACTGATATTTATCTGCTTTTTATTTGTGCACACTGTTCTACACGTAAAACGGTGAAAACAGGTACGATTATTTATTGGAACGTGATGACCTGGGAACACAAAACAAATTAGTGACATGCACAAGCAGGAAGACGTAAGAAGCAAGTAGCGATGTCTTCCATGCTGTCCAGTTGGCCAACACCGCGAGAGACATCAACGACGAAAAAGTCGGCTTGGACGCTGCACAAATTCAAAATTTGTACCGGTCATCGTATAAAGTGGTCTCAAAGAAGAATGAAACTTGACCGGGAAAGGAGAAACTAGGCTTATTGGCATCTCAAGAATTTTATTCGCGGTGCCAATTAAATATTGTCTTAAAAACCGCCTACTTTATTGCGATCTGGAGCATTGCACTATAAGAATGAATAACTAGCTGGCACAGCTTTAATTTTCTGCCTGGATCTGCTCACACGGAAATGCAAATATAGACATAATGACTTGCAGGCCGAATAGCCAGAATGGCGCTGCACTAACAGTCAAAATTGATATGGAGTATCTATACGAGTGGGCTCTTGCAGGTTCGCCAGCCTCGCTGCTGGAAACGAGCAGCAATGGCGATGTTTTCAATCAGGTAATTTTCAGTGTTTTCTTTACTTGACTGGTAGCTTATTACAGAGCACCCATTACCGTTGCTTATGTGAATTATGTCACGCTTGTGCCTGTTTTCATGTGCGTCCGACGCGTTACAACATCATTCACGTTAGGAAGAGGATACGCGCATCCCGTTCAGAGCGCTGCGCTTTAAACAAAGGTGTTTTCGGTGGAGGAGCCAGACTTCATGCCGGATGTGTAAGCGTCACTGAGCTGAGCTGTAACATTTTGCTTATGTGGATTCGTTTCTTCTCAAGGGGTTTTGAACTCCTGCCATTAGACATTGCGCTGTTTGTAGCTACATAAATTATGCACTCATGAAGAAATAACTTTTATCTGTCTTTGTTTCAATGAAACGCGCACGACGGAGCATATACTACTTTTGACCAAGCATATATATCTATAAACTCACTCGGAACTGAGGTAAACTAACGCATGCATCCAGCACTTTATGGAATGGGCAGCACTCGCACTTCTTAAAATTTTCAGAACTTTGAGCAGCATATAGTCTCGGTGAGTCAAAATGGCCCCATCAGGCAGTGCTTCAATGGAAGGTTACGGTGTTAAGGACATCGCAAAGAAATACTTGGGAAGATGCAGGTCTTCATTCGAGTAAAACGCTCCGGCTGCAGCAAATCATAATAATAATCAGAATAAATGGTTCAGAAGTAAAGGGTTCGTGAAGTGCAGGAATCGCCCATTTTCGTCACTCAATGTCGAAAGGTGTCACAAGTGGGATACTGCGGCTGTTCTAAAGGCGAAGTATTCCCGTGATGTATTGGAACCCTTATTTAAAATTTGCGTTACCGCCGACAGAATTTCCCAGTACGACCCTGCCTGGTTTGAGAATGCATTGGTCATGTGCCAACAGCTGTGTAAACAGCTTTATTTAACAAACAAATGTCAGGATTGACTGGACGCCATTTTACATTTTAGTAACCTGTACAACAAGAGAAACGATCATAATATTCGCGGATTCCCTAGCTTTTTCTAAAATGTTTCAACCAACAGTGACGCTGCCTCTCCGCGTCAGATTTTTGGTATGTTAGACAAAGGCGTAATTTTCAGCCTTTTTTTTTCTATAGTTTGATAGTTACCTCAGTCGAAGAGAGTACCGGGCTCACATATAATGTTTTCAACGAATATCAACGAATCCAGGATTGCCGATGGAGACACGCGCAGGCACTTGCAGGCACCTTCGGTGACAGCATCGCAAAATACCCCAAATAAACACACCGATGAATCCAGTTAGGGCCATATAGACTCTTTGAAACTAAAGCCATACCTTTGCTGCTACAACCTGATAACACATAGCGTTAGTCCAACCGCTTTCTCTCGACGCAGGTGCAATTTCCTAATAGATAACTGAGTCAAGTGGATTTGAGGAAACGACAAGGTTGCTACGCCACGTTTCATGCCATGTCCCACGTAACTACCTGCCCTCGCGGGCTTCGACAGAAGCATGAAGGTAGATTTACTTCAAGCGACCCGCAGCTTGTACCCGTTACGAGCACCCTACAGAAAACCTCAACGCCGTTCTTTGGAAGAAATAAAAATGATACTCGCTGCTGAACCCACTGGTAATATACTTTCCTCATAGCAGATTCAGGATTCTCAGATATGGACGTGTGGCGCAATGTTGAACGATTGCCCAATTTGGTAGTCTCAAGGCAATCTCTCCGTTGGGCTTGCTTGTATTCAACAGGCGCGCATACGCGCTGTACGACAATATGTGACCCTGGCAGTCACCTCATCAGCCATCAAACAGGGCACAGCTGATTAAGATGCTTTGTGTATTGACACAAACTGAGTCTCTTGCTTGTGTCCCATTGTCCTCGCCATGGAGCTAGACCCAGGTCCTAAACACAAAAATTTGAGTACGCGTTGCATGTGATGTGTGAGCGTCCATGGTACGAAGAAAGCATTTCTGTTGGAGCGCTCATTTCTTGAGCTGGGAACAAATAAGAGTATACTTCTGTACCAACTTGCGCAGCTGGCACTCCTAGTGTGAAAAAACACGTGTTTTTCGCGACATGATCGTAGGAGCCGTAGCTATTGGACGCTCCGGAGGCTAAGCGACAAAAAAAAAATAAAATAAAAAGGACGGCGTGGGAAGCGATTGCACGAACAGCTCCGCCTAATGTAGGTTTATATTCTGAAATATTCCATAAGTGTGCTACTTTTTATTTCTCTACGCTTTTTTATGCATTTAAAATGCAATGCTGCAACACAAATGCTTGAAGGCAGAAAAGCGCTGCATTGCAGATGAAAAGAACACAGGCGGAAAGAACGCCGACACAGACAGCAGAGACGCTCGGTAGCCTAACAAAATACTTGTTATTAAACTAACCACTGAGAGTCGCATCTGGTAGCTTTATGTAAACCAACTTATTGATATTGTCCAACAGCGGCTTCTGTTTTGACGCTTTTCGGCATAGATCAGTGGCTTCCGGTATAATATTACCAGCTAATGTTTCCTCCCGTGCAAAATAAAGGGCACTGCACTTACCTCTGTCGCATTGTTGCAGCAGATAGAAACCACATCAAAGGAATTGGCAGATACCACGCATATGTATGATTAGGTTACGATGTAAGCTTCCTGTAGAGTTTACATAAGTGATTTCGCTTCAGTTTTCTTTCAGTTCTACGTAACTGAATGCTGTTCGCTTAATGGCCTGTCGTGTCTCGTCTTGGTGACTTTTCCCCACAGTCGTCAAAACTGTTGCCGATTTATCACACATTTCCCTCTGAACATCTTGAGTATTCTCAAGTGGAGTTTATTTTTCGATAGCACCAGGCTCCTCGCTGAATGAACACTATGGTCCAGCTGCATTTCCTTGAATTTTTTATCCGCACTTGGTGTTTTGTCACCGGCTTCTTCCCCTCTCTGCAGTCAACTTATATAATCTGTCTCAGAACTGTTTATTTGTTGCCGCTAATTCAGCGTGCCTATTCATGCGTCTACCTACTGGCATATGCACATTCTTGGGAGTTGGTCAAGAATGTTCACATACTGAGTGACACAATGACACTGGCATATTATCAGTCTTAAGTTGTTTGTCCAGCGATATAACCAGTGGTACTAGCACAGTCAAATATACACGGACACACAAGTTTACGCACATACTCAGTGACACATAGCTAGCCGTCTCAGTTTTACGCTCAGCGAAATAGCAGCCAACAGCTAAAAGCCATCATCCGCAAAATGAAAAGAAGACATACAGGAACCTGTGCACATTAAAAATTATGCAGGTTCAACACGCATTTGGAAGCTGTGTGAAGCAAGTATTTTGTTGAAACTGGTAATCAGGTCCTGTAAAAATAATGGCGATTGGCTGATGTCGTTTACATTTGCCTTATACAGCGTTTAATGAGATGGAATGAGATGAAAGTGCATTAACCAGAATGACCACAGCGCTGATCCTGTAATGAAGTAGAGGAGGACATTTCCGGCGCAAGCGGGATCTCTAGCAAAGAAGGCCAGGCAGTACACGATCTGAACCAGTGCTTTTCGCTGCGGACCTTTCTGGATTCACAGCACACGTCGAAGAAACCTGTTTTCAATTGGTAGAGGTGCGGGCGTCCCAACAACGCTTGCTCCCTGGAACACCGATCTCACGCGCTAGAGTCAACCATGGCAACTGATGCCGCCCAGCAGACGTTGTCACAATCACCGGCAGTCATTTGTTCGGACACGCTTCGCCTAGGAGAGCCCGCTGTGTTCAGTGGCAAAGACACCCACGACTACGTCATTGAAGACTGGCTCACATGCTACGAAAGGGGAGCCCACACAATCGACGAGATGATACCACGAAGTTATATGACGTCATATTTGGCTCTCGGACGTGGCAAACTCGTGGTATAAAAACAACTAGACGGACTTTCACATCTGTACAGCTTTCAAAGCGTCGTTCTTGGACGATCTCGGCCGCCCTGCCGTCCAGAAGCTGTGCGTCGAACAACGTTTATGTGCTCCGGCGCAACATCATGGTCAGACATTTACGAGTTATATCGATGACTTCGTCGACCTATGCAAGCTTGTCGACAATTCAATGACATGAACTGTTAAAATTAAGCACATGACGAAGCATATCGACGATGGAGCCTTTGAATTAAATCTCCAGAAGTCCCCTGTGACTGTAGCCGAAGATGTGACGATGTTTCAGGGTTGCGATGAATCGCGGAAGCAACCAGGCTTGACCTGGCTTCCTCACTAACAGGACGAGCTTCTCGCGGGGCTGGATGTCATGCCGGACCAGTCGGCCCTCCCCGCACAAATAAAAACGTTACTGTGGAAACACGTTGCGCGTCAACTGTTTCTCAACCATCACACAGCATCCAGACCCGCAACGGGAGCAGCAGCAGCAGCCCACTACTCTGGGTCCTATCCTCCATCACGCGATTGAGGAGCAGATCGCTGAGACCCTACTAATTACAGTCCTGCAGCAGCCTTTCGACGCGCTTGTGAAGTAGGTCGAATCAGCAAAATGACACCGACCACAAACCTATTTGCCATTTCATCATGTGTCGCCTATGATATTCACTTCTATGCCAGTTATTTTGCATAGTCCCGTGGCCGCAATAGCCCCTTGGCCGCCTACTGATTCGCATCGTCTCGTCGTGGCCGCGAATACTTGTCGTATGCCCTCTAAAGAGCCGATCTGTTTCGCATATGGTTTCCGGCCACATCGCCAGACACTGCGGTCCTCGTGTGCAATTGCTTAAGGATGCTCATCATGGAACCTACTACGCTGGTCGGCACCGCTAACGCTGGGACTCTTCGAACCCGCAATCCAGTATGTTCCTATAGGTAGACGTCCACCATAGTCGTGCACCTTCACGGCGTTGCCGCTCTTTGTCTGCGATGCGTCATCGTTATAAACCTGGGGAAGAGGTAAACTGAGTGCCGGAGTTCAGGATGCAACAACTGTGCTGGTGTCGAAACGTCGAAGTCTTCACCCTGTTCCATAGAAAATTTTCGAAGGTTTTTCTGGAAGACGCCCGTGCACATGCTCTGTAGACACTGGCGCTACCGTTTCCAGGCGGTGTCAGTGCAAACGGTGTCAGTCTCGGTACAGTTCTTGTGTAATGGAAACCTGGCTTCGCCTAATATGTTGTCGCATATGTCAGCCAAACGTTCACGAAAGCTGAATGAAATTACAGTGTTAGCGAGAGAGAATTCTTTGCAATTGTTTGGACACACGCCAAGTTCCGTCTATATTTAGATGGCCGTGACTTCGAAGTTGTCACAGACTACCACGCACTGTGTTGGTTGCCTTCATTGAAGGACCCATCAGGCCGCTTTGCATTTTAGGCTCTTCGGATTCAGGACTATGACATCCGCATTGTATACCGCTCTGGCCGCAAGCATGCTAGATGCTGAGGCACTCTCCCGGTCACCTCTTCCTGCCGAGGCCGTCTCCTTCTCCACCCTTGAGAACTAGCTGTCGTCTCTAAAGATCGACAGCGTGTCCTCAGCGCAGCGCGACGTTCCATCGATCAATTCACTCTGTAACGTTCTCTCTGAAGCACCCACACTTCCAATATCTCTTACGTTTTGTATTCAAGCTTAATAAAATCACCGGTTTCATTCATGTCGTGCGCCGATCTGCAGTGGCGTCTGCTTTAAACAGGCTTGATAAGGTGTATGGTTAACTCTTTAGAGAGCGTTCATTCGGTGTTGTTTGACTCAAGTAATAGGAAATGAAGAGAACGTCCTAAATTAAGTCGGAATGACAACGACTCGGCGACTGGTTGAGACGACGTATAAATAAAAAACAAAATATCAGACAGCTGTCAACCTAGGCCACTGGTATATTGGCACAAATGGAAGTGGGCCTCGTTAGCTGAAGAAAAACAAGCTGCGTCAGTAGAAGGTGGGCGCATTAGGCAACCTTCGAGTAAGCACTACATTGCATTTTAATGTCAGACTACGGAATCGGCGTACTCCTGGTTTGTTCATTAAAGCTAATGCTTAACGTTCACTTGACATTCTGCTGGCTATCAGCAATGTCTAGTGTAGAATTGTCTGCCCTGACTAGCAATAACTCAGTGGCATAATGGTGATTAGGGAGCTAAGCTTTTTCTTCTTGAGAGAATTTCTATGTCGCTAGTCGTTCATGGCCTGAAGCCCCGTCATTCTCCACGTTATGCACCATAGAGCCGTAAAGCGTGACCCTGGATTCACTACTCTTGGTTGTTTTGAAAAGCCGAGTTATAATTTAGGGATAAGACAAAGTCATTACATATAGTCACTCATGTGCGCTGATGGCTACTCTATAACACAAAGACAAATATATCACACACGTTCAGAAGCAGTTAAGAACATGTCGTGCACCAAAAATAAACTCCCAGTTTCTGAAATTTTGAAAAACATCACAGGGACACATAAGCGGAGCAAAACAGTGCAATACTAGTGCATATATCTGAAATAAAATTGAAATGAAATGATAAACCCCACATCCAATTATTTTCCAACAGACACTCGACAAGGTAGCTTTAGAGATATTTTAGACAAACAGCAGCAACTGACTCGTTTTAAAAGCACTTACTGACCACGGACCTAACTTAGCTACAGATCTAGAGTACAGACTCCTTACCATGGACACAAGTGGACTTCTTGTCTGTACCTACTTGTCCCAGTTTGATCGGATATTCCCCTAAAGTTTGAACAAATCGGGTATAGGTACCTAATGGCTTATGTGCGAATACAGTGTAGGTTGTTGAGGCCAGTGCATAGTTTCACTATGTTAAAGCAGTTATAAGTTCATTTGCTTCGTCGAATACTTCATTCAGATGGTGAGATGAATTATAAATTTTATGAGAATAATTGGCATTATACGGCTGTTTTTTTTATTTCATTATGAACATGAATTTGGTTTCCATTGCCACAGAACATTAAAAAATGTACTCTATTTGTTATGACTCTGAAATTACGTGGGTTGACAAGGTGGTCTGCTAATGGCGCCTTTATTATGTACATGTCATTACGGGAAGGAGAGAGGTTTCGATATGATTACAGGTATTCACAATGCGTTCAGTGGCGTATAAGATGGAAGACAGTCCGCGCGACTTCAGCGAGAATCGTTTTCTTCTGTACTGTCAGCAGCTTCATCTCTGGCGGTGTTTGATAACGTGACCTCTAGCGGCGAAAGCGCCATCCCGGTGCTCGTAAGATTGTCCGACTTGTGTCACTTAAGGCGGGTAACGTGGACGACATCGATGGAAGATCGGGACATGGTGGAATCGAGAGGCGTGATTTCATATGTGCCGTCGGTCACTTGGCGCAAAACACTGCACCGGTTGGGGCATGACCAAATATACTTTTCACGAAGGCTTACCCGCCATGACGTTGCCAAAAGAACGACCATAAAATCAGGGCTGAAGTGGGCATAGCGGTGCCGGCTATCATAGAAGCGTGGTTGCTTTTCCTACGAAGTGGTAAGGAGCAGGTGGGTAACCTGGGTTGCCTCTACAGCTTCAAGCATGGCTTCGGGAGCCTATTATGAAGACGTATCAAAAACGGCGGGGAAGAGTGTGTCAAATAACAACGTGAGTTTCCTAACACACGAGAAATTAAACGGAGAAAAACCTGCAGAGTCATATAAGGAGACATTATACGCAAATGTTACAAAGGCCAGAGTGACGTCCCAGTCATGATGGTCAGCACAAACATACATAGAAAGCCGGCATTCGATAGTTCTAGTAAGATGCTCTGTCAGACCGTTGATACGAGTGTGGTATGCCATTGTCAACTTGTGATTTGTAAAACAGGAGCGCAAGGGGCCTTGGACATCCTATGATATGAAATAGCGCTCCCGGTCTCCTAGTAGCTGTCGAGGAGCGCCGTGGTGAAGCACGACCCTCGTGGTCTTCGAGGAGCGCCGTGGTCTTCGAGGAGGATGCCCGTGACATTGGTTGCACAGCTGGTTGTACAGATCGCGTACTGGATCGCGCAGTCGGTAGCGGCTGCTATCCACTTATTTCCGCCGGCAGATAGAGGGAAAAGGCCAGAAAGGTCAAGAACCGCCCTAAAGAATGGCTGCAATGGTACGTGAACGGGTTGAAGGCGGCCAGATGCTGGGACTGGGACCAGCTGGGACCAGCTGGCATTGTTCACAGGAAGCGACGTAGCGGCATGCAATACGATAAATACGGCGCCCAAAGAATCGATGCCACACACGGTCATACGTCCGAGAGACTCCTAGGTGACATGTGGTAGGAACATTGTGCGATGAGAGTTTGACGCATATGTGTGGAGATATCCAAGAGCAGTCCTGTACCGTCACGTTGCATGTTGTATCTGTAAAAGACGCCATCATGAAGCACAAACATACGCAGAGAAGACACATATGTGTCTCAGAAGTCCACCGGAGAATGACATCTCTCAAATAGGGGTTATGGCGTTGATCATCTCCGAAGTTCTGAAACGCAGTGAGCGCAAAGACGCAAGCTTACTCGCAGCTGTCGGGACCAAGGAGCGTGTTCATCCAATCGGACGCTTTTATGTACAACTGTGTACTGCGAAGTGGTGGCTGCCGCTGTACTCGCAGCAGCCAGAACCATTGCCAAGGGAGTGTGATTGGCATCCCTTAGCGGCTCAGTGGTGGATGGTCTAACAAGGGGATATCCATAGGAAGAAAAACATGAACAGCTTTCCCTAGCAGCAGGAGACGCCCACGACGGAGAAGTGTCACGAGGGTCGTGCTTAAGGCTGCGCCGCCTTAGGCTTCGTTTTCGTTGACAGCGTCATTGTACGTTCCTTGCGAATGCTTGCTTTGGTTGGATTTTCTCTACGAGGGGGGTATATTCAACCTGCCGTGTTGACCAATATTAGGTTTGGTTAGAAGCGTATTCATGCGGGATTATTACTTGGCTCATTGTGTGACCTCACCGTCATCAGAACGCCGTGGCAGAAAGCCTTTGCAGAAAAGCCGTGGCAGAAAAACGGCGCACAAATTCCAATCTACTAAGTCAGTAGAAGGTGAAGGTCGACTTCAAATCGTACGCTTTCACCCGCACAAACTGCACACGGCGCGCGGCAACGATTTTATCGCCATTGAACTTTGTACGGAACCTCACGCCGACGGCGACGCCGACAGCAGAAGTGCGCCTCGAGTGTCCATCTAATTGTTATCGCACTGGAAAAACAAATAGCGAGAATATATTATCTGCACTGAGACAGTTGTTACTTCCTATCTACAGAAAGTTATATGCAGCTTAATAAATTTACCAGGACTTAGACATCTTTGTATCCCGCTGCAACTAACAGTGTGCAGGCACAAGGGCCGTTCGATCTCGATGCAATGTGGGCTGCTTTGATAATTTATCGATGCATGTGGTCGCTACGCGACGCAATGACGGTATTGGACGGGCAAGCACACCTCGGGCAGCTCGCTGAGAGGTTTCCGAATGGTGGTGAGTGGTGATATACTCATTTTGTACTCTCATCACGCGGCGCCCCCCTCCTAGCCATGGGCTGCGCCGCTACGTGCCCAACGACGCACGAGCCAGAAGGCTGTGACCTGACGTGCGTAATGATGCACGCACTAGGCACACATTTAGTCAGTCCCAACTATGGGGCCGCTGTGGAGCCGCCGTGATTCGGGGAAGCGTGCTCGCCACGCAGCCCGCAGGCCCGTGTTCGATTCCTACCCTGACAGAAACTTACGTAGCATAACTTTTCAAAGGCATTAGTTTGTTTCTTTGCAGAAAGCTTTCTGAAAAATTTGACGTCAATCCGAGTACTTTCTGACAAGTTTTTACTCTTTGCCGTCGGCCATTTTTCGTACCATCATTCGGTCATGCCGCCGACTGCAACCCTTGTTTTTCGCGTAATGGGGCACATGGTACTATCGCACTAAAATATGTGGTTGACCCGCCTGTCATAAAAATCGGTAGAGCGCAAAAGTGAAACCTATCTTCACAGAAGCTGTTGCATGTTTGCTTCGTGATCTCACGGTCCTCTGCATATAAATGCGCGCTATTTGTGGGACGGCGACTGTGTTGAAGGTTTGCTTTGCGCGCCGCGCCTTGTTGGCGAGCGGCACCTGGCTACCGAATCGCTTTGGGGAAGATACGAGGATTTTCTTCTGTCTTCGTAGTTTCTGGCTTCGTAGGTTCAGGAAGGTGGGTGGCAATGTTCGCAGCGTGCGCCGCGAACACGCGAAGGCGTGTCTCTCGCCGGATCAAAGTGAGCTTCGCCCGAAGACTTCGTTGCCTTTTTGCGCCGCTTAGCACAGGAGTTTTCATGGCGTCATCGCAAGCGAAGCAGTAGGCGGCGTGTAAGCGCTACTGATGCAGGCTGAAGTTCAACCAATGTAAATAAACAAGGTAGCGAAGCTTCCTTGGAATCGCATACGTTCCATACGTGGCGGAAGTTGTTTTTGTGTCCTCTCATTACAGCTGCATATTGAAATTCCCTGCCACTCAACTTGCTTGGTGTCCCAAGCTTTAATCATGGTAAGCGATGCAGAAAAAAGGTCAACCGTAAGGGTATCGAAATCTTATCCGTGCAGAAAACGCACTTTCACTGGAGGCCGATGAAATCTTTGGGTGTAGAGCGCAGGTCCCATCGTCGGATGCCGAGCCCGTCCGCCAGCGCAGTCACACGATAACAGCTATCGGAAACAATTACCTCGCGGTCTAAGTTCACCACTTTTCACTGAACAAGTTCAGAAACGATAAAACTACCGGCGCCATCGAATTACGAGAAACGCCGACAAGCAAAAGCGCACAACATAGGGGGGGGAGGTGGGGGGGGGGGAGGACGTATTGCAACAGGTGAACTTGACCGTCGTGCCTTTCGCCACACTTCAAGAAATGCATTGGAAGTGGTAGCGGCGTAAAAGCCCCTTCTTATGCTGGGCGCTGAAGAAAGTTATTTGTTGATAATGATCAAGTCAAAAACAGCTGTCGTTTTTTTCCCGTCACGCCCATCTACTAATGAATCGGAATTTTATTTTCCTTGTATTCTTACAAATGTGCCTCGTTTCAATTACGAACGCATTTTTCTTTACCAATGTTTGTTCCCTCTTCGCATAGTCACGCTGAAATCGCGGCTCCCATAACCACCTTACCTGATGTTGGTGCCAATTTGTTCTGAACCACTTTTAGCTCGAAGCTTCGCGACCCATTTGGATCGACCTCAGCTGCACTCCGTAGGTGACGAAGCAGCATAGGCTGATCGAACGCGAAAGTCAAATCATGTTCGTGAACTGCATCTTCATCTCAGCAGACGGCCTACAGCGGCTATACTAGGCGACACCGCATTGCAGCCAATGCTGCGCTTAGACTACCGAAGCGCTCACTGTAGGAGCTTGTTAGCTTCATGATGTCATACTTCCTTTCATTCCTTATAGATGGCGGCGCCATCCCTGTCAAGCGAAGCATATTTTACGCGCTCGCGCCGATGTCACGTCCGTTAAAGGAAGATGATCGTGGACCTTGGCATATAACGCTTTCATGTTAAAAAATAAAAGAAAGTGGAGAGTCCAGGACAGACAAGGGCAGCCTGATAGAACTGGTCACAAAATACTTCACCGACGTGTTCTTACAGCACCGTTGTGGTTAAGTGCCAAGAGACACCTGGACGGCGACGAAGTGGAGTCAAATACATGGAAGCGCGATCATCCAAAACAAGGGCGATACCTCGCTGCACGTGCGCTCGCTGCGCGCAAAAATAATAAATCAATACGACACCAATGTATAAGGAGGCGCCACAAAAGAGCGCTCAGCGAATCAGGCAAATTGCGTGGCTCATGCGGCGCACAGAAGGCGAAAGGACAGACAGATGGAATCGAGAAACGTAGCAAGGAAGCCCCGTTTGCTTGGGTCGGTCGTCAGCCTTCTGTGGGCCAACAATTGTGCAAAGGACCCGGTTGAGCGCCAACACACGAGGGAACCTCCAAACAACGCGTCGAGCGCCAACACACCAGGGAACCTCCAAACAACGCGTCTTCTGCTCCCGTCAACCAGCCCGCAAAACAGAGTCTGCAGAGCTCGCCTGTCGCCGGTCTAGTAATGCAACACCAGGCAAACTGTGAGTGCGTTGCGGTAGTCGCTCTGAAACCTTTGCAGGGACACTTGCTCTCGCTTGCCCCATGCCCCGTGTCCTTGTACTTTGTATGTATGAATATATGTTTGTGCGCGGTGATTGTTGTCGTTCCTTTCTTGCTGCCCTTGGAGGCGTCTCTGATTCACAAAATTGTCTTCTCCCCGAACCACATCATAACCATGGCGTGCGCGACAGGACTGTCTCCCTGATTTATTGCGCGCCGAAAAAGATGAAGCGCCACAAAAGAGCACTCAGCGAATCGGCAAAAAAAAAAAAAACGCCTAGCTCACGCAGTCTTCAGAAGGGGGAGAGACCACGTCGGCAGACAGACAGAGCTGATTAGCGCAGCAAGGAAGACGCGTCGGCTCGGGTCGGATGTTAATGTTCGGGGGGCCAACGGCTGTGGGAGGGAGCCGGTCGCGCGCCAACGCACGAGCGCACCTCTAAACAACTCGTGTTCTGCTTCCGTCAACGAGCCAACGCACCAGAGTCTGCGCGAGCTACTATTGAGCGCACTGTGGTAGTCACTCTGAACGCTTTGTAGGTATGCTTGACCTCGCTTTCTCCCATGTCTTGTGCCCTTGCACTTGCATTTTGCGTGTTTGAATAGATGGATTGTGTGGTGATTGTTGCCGTTCCTTCTTTGCTGCCATCGGAGCTGTCTCTCATTCACACAATTAAGTGTGCCCTCCCGAACCACATCATAACATCCGTCAATAAGGTATGCATGAAAGCGCGCAATTCAATACGGTTTTCAATGCATGCATCCCCTTCACTTGCGATCTCAGCCGCTTCATGGCGGTTGCCGTCTATTTCACACCTACTTTAAGGGTAAAGTCTTGCAGCTTTGATTCTTTAGTAACTGAGCGAAGTTAAATAAATGTGTACAGCGCACAGGTAAACTGGTTATCTGTTTTATTAGACTCACGAGCGGCACTATCGTAATTGAATGAGTCACTTGCAAAATACCTTGTAGACGACAGCAGTCATGTTTGTTGAACGAATGATGATAAAATGAGCCGAGGTGCATCCCTGAAAATTAATGTGACATAGTGAATTGGCCGAATATTCAAGTGGTTGTGACGGAACTTGTCTAATGGTATACAACGGTATGAATTTGCTACACCAGTACACATGATACTTTAGCGTGTAAGGCTTCCTCAGTCCTCTTTCTATTGCGTAGCTTCTTTCGGGGAATCAGGAATTACGGAAGGCTTGACCGATGCTGCCGGTCGCGCCGTCAAAGTTTTTCCCCACTACAGCGTTCACTTGACCTTATTCAGCGACACCATCGCGGTGCATAGGTGGTATCGCGACATAACATTACGCCAATCCCGTTGTGGAGGACCAGACAGTCATTCACAGATTGTCGTTATGCAGTGAGCACTTGCCGTATAAGAGGGAATGCCCCAGAAAACGGAATGGCCGCTGTACCAGAGCGTGTGCGTTCAGCAAGCTTTGCACACCAGTTCTGCGCTCGTCCTCAAACCTATCATTCACGGCGTTGGCAGAAATGAGATTTGCGCCGGTTGTGGCGAGCATTAAGCAAAAAGTCTACAGCGTATATCTCAATATCCTAAATGTTCGCGACAAACATGCTAGCTCACTCAGCACAAGAAAGAAAAACTAACGCCGCAATAACCATGTGAGGAGAACGCAAGCGTTCGCGCTTAAACTCGTGTCAAATGAGAACAAACAATAGCGAAACATATTGCCACCGCTCTGGTGAAGACACCATTATACACACCTATATCCCTTACAGACAGACCTATATGCCTAACCAGCGTTCCCTGCAAATTATTGGAGCACATAATTTACTCACACCTGGTTTCATTTCTCGATTCAAGCTTATTTTTCACCCCCTACCAACACGTATTTAGAAAACACTATTCCTGCGAAACGCAGCTTTTGTCATTCACTAATGATTTATTCCAGGCTATGGATGCTAGCGTTATTATTGACTGCATTTTTTTAGACTTCGCCAAAGCCTTCGATACTGTTTCACACGCATTACCTTTAACTAAATTAAGTAACTTCAACATTGATCCTAACGTGCTTGCTTGGATCATGTGTTTTTTGTCTAACCGTTCCCAATTTGTTTATGCTAACGAATGCCTCTTATCCACTGGTCGAGTAACATCCGGTGTACCGCAGGGGTCGGTTCTAGGACCATTATTATTTTTACTTTATAATAATGACCTCCCAGACCAAATTAAATCATCAGATAAGTTATTCGCCGATGACCGTGTTCTCTATCGTGTCATTTCTAACTCTGGCGAATGCGATACTCTTCAATCAGACATTGGCATAATAACATCATGCTGTTCTAGATCCGAAATGAAGCTCAATTCTAATAAATGTAAGGCGATGCGTGTGTCCCGTGCTGTCAGAAATACCACCCTTCCTACGTACAATATTAACAACATACCTGTAGAAAATGTTTCATCATACAAATATCTTGATATCTACATTGCACACAATCTTACAGGGAACATTCATATAAATTACATTTACGGTAATGCTAATCGCACGCTTGGGTTTTTACGGCGTAATTTTTCATCGGCAACTGCCAAGTTACTTCCGTACAAAACCTTAGTGAGGCCTAAACTTGAATATGCATGCTCCATTTTCGACACTTCTACTCGAAAGGTCACAAAAATCATCAAATCAATTCAAAACCGAGCTGCTCGTTTTATTCTTTCGAATTATTCTCGTCATGCAAGTGTCTCGTCAATGAAACTATCCCTTGACTTGCCTAACCTAGAGTTACGTCCTAAATACTTTCGCCTATGCCTTTTTCACAAGATTTATTACACTAACGAAACACTTAAGGATGAACTAATCTCCCCGCCATCATGCATATCGTCGCGCACAGATCATCGTTTTAAGGTTGAAGTTCCAACTTGTCGCACCAACGTTTATTTTTATTCCTTTTTAGCAAGAACGACGAATGACTGGAACCGCCTCCCTGCTTCCACTACTGCCATTTCTGACGCCACAAACTTCAATAGTGTTGTTAACGAATTTGTTTGTAATAATCACCACTCCTTTCTGTAATGCCCCCAGGCCTTGAGCTTATGACAATAAATAAATAATTAATTAAATAAATAAATAAATAAATAGATTCGGTTTGTCCTTCTTACTGTAGCATTTGCGTTGAATCGTCAGCCGGGTAGCTACATGCCAAGCGTAGTCCATCGTCCAAGCCAGCGCCTCCGTTTTTCTTGTGCCTGATTTGTCTGATAGTGTTCGGCAATTTACACGACTAAAATTGTGGTATTCCGCATTTCCCCGCCATGTGTTTAATGGGTGCTATATAAAGTTGTTTAATTTGAACATGTAATCTCTGCTAACAGGAGAGAGACAGAAATAGACGGAGGATGCTGTACACAAACGTGCGTTGTTTCGAAGTGTCTCCGCACAACGAAGAAAAAAACTGCTATTCTATATTTTGTTTGACAAGTTCTTTATTATTTTACATGAAAATGAATATATTAGGCATGAAAGAACACGAAAAACGTTTTGCGAGGCAGCGTTGCTCTGGGCCCCTGCTACTGCACACGAATGCAGCATTTATCCCATTTAATCTTGCAAGTGGCAACAGGGTATGGAACACCATAATTACGGCAACCGTTGCGACATTTTCCTCCGAGCTTGGAGCAGTTTCTCGTTTTTCCTAGAGGAAAGAAAAGTATTCCGTATTTTGAATTAAGGCGTGATAAAACTATAACGAGACGTCACGGCATCACGGCATTTGTGTTGCAATTTCGCCACTGATTCAAAGAAATGAATCTTCCGTAATTAAGGTATTGGGCTTTTGTCGGCTGTGTAGAACAGGCATATCAATCCCGTAATTCACGAACTTACAACCACTGTGTTTACAACCATGTGTACGAGTTCGAGTCAATGCTAGGGTCGAATATTTTTTTTTTGCAATGAATGTTAAGCTAAGAAGATGGAGCTTGCGCCCCTATTACAGCTCGCATCTTGTATGATGTCACCGATAAATTTCGTTCCCGAGTTGGTATGTTTACTTTACTGCATCTTCATACGTGAGCATGGTTGCAGGCGCTGCAGGTCCGTGAGCTGCGGAATTACTGCAAAGCCATACCTAACGGTTCTTTTATTTAACTTATTTTTTCTTCTTCTGCATTACAACACTGGTGTTTTTGATCGGGGTTGTCCGTTATGTAGACCAAAGTACAACCAAAACAAATTTTCCAGCACAAGCGCAGTCCTATGAACCTTCAAAGTGTCTTGCAAGTTCAGTAACGTGGAAAGTTGGGCTAGTTGGTGAGTGATCATAGTACCTTGCTGGTGAAGCAGCGCACAAACACGGACACAGTGGAGACAAGTAGGAATAGACGACACTCGCTGCACTCGCAACTATCTTATTTCAGAACACATACTTCAAGTTTATATACCTGCGCACCCTCAGGCGTCAACGCAAATCATGGCAAGATTAGAGGCTTTATATATATATATATATATATATATATATATATCGTTTGCCCGCTCATACTCGGGCGTCAAAGGCATTGCACTTATCTATCATGGTGTGCAATCCTATCGTAATTTGTTGCAACCCTACCAACGATTTTTATTACACATTTATTACACATTATTTACACATTTTATTACACATTTTTTATTACACAAAAAAAAAAA